>NC_048572.1:20502328-20836703 GCF_013265735.2 Oncorhynchus mykiss | reverse complement strand
AATAGTCAAAGGTTAATGAAATACAAATCGTATAGAGAGAAATAGTCCTATAATTCCTATAGTAACTACAACCTAAAACTTCTTACCTGGGAATGTTGAAGACTCATGTTAAAAGGAACCACCAGCTTTCATATGTTCTCATGTTCCGAGCAAGGAACTTAAACGTTAGCTTTCTTACATGGCACATATTGCACTTTTACTTTCTTCTCCAACACTTTGTTAATGCATTATTTAAACCAAATTGAACGTTTCATTATTTATTTGAGGCTAAATTGATTTTATTGACATTAAGTTAAAATAAGGGTTTTTTTTAGTAAAAAAAACAAAAAAACGGCTACTTAAATCGGTATCGGCTTTTTTGGTCCTCCAATAATCGGTATCGGCGTTGAAAAATCATAACCGGTCGACCTCTACCTATAACACAGTATTATATCTAGCTCGTAATAATTAAATATAAAGCAATTTATTGTAGTCTAGTCTAGAGTCATTTAAAGCAGACTTGCTGTGAAGCAAAGACAATCGCACAGAATCCTAATCACACAGGCAGGAAGGCAGGTATGTTGACGAAAGGAAACAGGACACTAGAAGATTAATTGGAGCTGAATCTCATCACTGATCCTTAGCCCTGCCTCTCTAGGTGTGAGGGAAACAGAGTGGGGCCCTCCGAACAGGGGGAAATTAGAAAAGTAATTCATACTAACTGGTCATTGGACCCATAAATTATGGTTTACCTGAAGCAATATGAAAAAAATCTATCTCCTGGCCACAGGGTATACAAAGGGAAGATGCAAGAAAGCAAACATTATGAACTTCAGACTACAAATGAGCTTACCTAGAATTGAAGGTGTAGGCCTATATTGGCTTTTAAAAAAACAAATAAACATCCCAGCACTCAAGTGGATCCAACGGTATCACTCAATATGGCCTACAGCAGGGAAGAAGAAAAACCTGTGTCTGATATCAAGACTGCACCTGTATACTGTGAATAAAGATTATTTTCAAGAGGGCACTGAGTCAGTGTCGCAGTAGGTGTTTATTGGCATTCAATAAATGAAAGCTACTGTACGAAGAAACCTTTACCTCCAGACGTATGCCAGCTAGGAGACATCAATTTCCCTTTTAAAAAGCAATTAAGACTGAAGGTCAGGATGCCTCACACAGAGCCCATTCAAAAGGAAGGGCCCCGCAGAAAGTGGTTCCCAATACTTCCCCACTGGGATTGTTTGTCTCTCCCTTGGCGCTGATCAATTGGATTAGGCCTGTTCTACTTTACGTACCAGAGTCCAAGTGATTATTAGTGTGTGTCAGTCAGTCAGGTGGAGGGGGCTGGTGGCTTGGAGTTTGTCTGGAACTCTGAGACGTAGTAGTGTGTTGTGGAGCCACAGTGGCCCACCAGTCCTGGCCTCATTATCAATCAGTCCTTCAATCACTCAGAGGCATGGGATCACTGGGCTACTGGACTGGTGGTCAGCGACAGGACGGAGCGCCCGGGGCTCCTAAGGCCCGTGTTCACTGAAGTATAGAAACATATTGTACACACACGCACACACAAACACACACGCGGAGGGCGATGGGTTCACAGTATATGATTACCCTGAGTGACACAGTCCTCTGCACATAGTTCTAGAGTACAGACAGTGCGTGAGGGCCCCATAAAACCCCCCAAAAAGCATAATGGCTGCCAATACTGCCTTTTCGATAGCTTTTTCCTCTTAGAGAAAAATAGGCCTATATCCTAGCTCTAGGAAGGCTTGTTCCTGGGGCTAAGATATAAGATGACAAGATGATGATCAGGTAGCCTAACTCTCACTTATTATGAAACACAAAATAACTATTACTTTTTTTTGGTACTTTTTACCCCATTGCCCCAATTTTGTGATCTCCAATTGTAGTTACAGTCTTGTCCCATTGCTGCAACTCCAGTACGGACTTGGGAGAGGCGAAGGTCGAGAGCCACGCGTCCTCCGAAACACAACCCTGCCAAGCCACAATGCTTCTTAACACATTACTCGCTTAAAACGGAAGCCAGCAGCACCAATGTGTCGGAGGAAACACCGTACAGCTGGCGACCGAAGTCAGCATGCATGTGCTCAGCCAGCCACAAGGAGTCGCTAGGGCGCAATGGGACAAGGACATCCCGGCCGGCCAAACCATCCCCTAACCCAGACGACGCTGGCCAATTGTGCACTGCCTCATGGGTCTCCCAGTCGCGGTCAGCTGCAACCGGGTCTGTAGTGACGCCTTAGGCCTCCCGAGTGGCGCAGTGGTCTAACTACAATTACTATTGACTAGTTAGAGGACAAGCCTACATTCTTCCTCAGTAAGGCAACACCGCATAAAATAGCACTAGCATACAACTGCGATACTCAAGTGGCCACTAATATAGTATGCTCCTGTAAAGAGGCATCAGGCTTCATCAGTGTACAATAGACTTTATCCACCGACAAACACCACCGTGCCCCTCTGTGAGATGCAGCAGGATTGGCAGGCTGAAAGGGGCCGCTATTAAAGCCATTAGATATTTACACTGAGCACCTGGAATCCATTTAAAGAGGTAAATTAACAAAAGACAGGCTAGTAGCACAGTATAGAACAATAAGTTACAATTAGTTAATGACATAATGTACTGTAGGCCAGGCAGTTATCTGATTTAAAAGCTATTGAGGCAGTAGACAACGTAGTGAGGAAGTTATCAAAGTAAAAGTGAGGAATAGAGGCTACTAGTGGGTTTATCAGAATGTTCCATGGGTAGGTCAGGAAGGGGAATGCCATTTGGCTGTCGTCCATGGTTACAAAAAGCAATCCATTGTCTTGTGAGCAAAAATAACTCAACTGGATCTTAAGTGAAGTGGAAAGAGAGAGAGAGAGGACCGCATCTTCCTTCCTTTCTAGACAGCCAAGGTGACTCTAGACCTTTAACAAACCCACAGCTTCTAATCCTTGGCTGCTGAGCCGGCTGGCGCTGTCCTCTCCGCCTGCAGAGTGGCGGAAAGCCTGACAGGGTATTAACCATTTGTCCTTTAAGATACAGAATGCATACTGATAAAACAGGTCAACCCTACAGAGCTGCAGCCCAGGCAATCATTTGCATCTTATTTCCAAACGCCATGTTGAGAATGCTGTTCATTGACTACAGCTCAGTTATCATCACCATTGTCCCCACCAAAGTCAGAAAGACCAAGGAGCTGATCGTGTACTACAGGAAACGGAGGGGGGGGGGGGGGGGGGGGGGGGGTCCTTGGTTTCCAAATCACTAGACTTAAAATTGTATAAATACACAAGCACAGTTGTGAAAAATGCACGACAGCACCTCTTCCCCCTCAGGAGTTTGAAAAAGTGTCATGGGCCCTCAAATCCTCAAAAGGTTCTACAACTGTACCATTGAGAGCGTATAAACTGGCTGCATCACTGCTTGGTATGGCAAGAGCACCACCCTCGATCGCATGGCACTACAGAGGGTTGTGCGGACAGCCCAGTACATCACTGGGGCCGATCTCCCTGCCATCCAGGACCTCTGATATCAGGTGGAATAAAAATAAGGCACGAAAATCGCCAGACTCCAAACACCCAAGCCATAGACTATTTTCTCTGCTGCCGCACAGCAAGAGGTACCAGTGCATCAAGGATGACACCAACAGGCTCTTGAACGGCTTCTTTCCCCAAGAAAGATGTGTAAATATGGTATTACTGACTTTTTAAATATTTCCTGTATATAGTATGCTTACTTACACTTGGATATTTCCTATTCTTATTTCTCCAGAGAGCTGACGTTTTTTTCTAGTAATACTGTACATTGTTATTGATAATTGCATTGTTGGGTTTTGAGTTTGCAAGAAAGGCATTTCACTGACATGTGCACGTGACATTTAAAACTTGCCGGTAGCCTGGGGAAACATCAGGCAGCACACACAGAAAGAGGATGACATGTGAATCATCAACAATAGTATGCTGCGTGTGGTGCCTGTGTACTCTGTTGTAATTTGCCAATGGTTGCAACGGCAAAGATAAGCCTAAACGATTTACCCAGTAAGGGTCTTTGACAAAGAGGCTTTTTCCTATGGCAATGTTTTGTTTCTACCCTGTACCTGTGGATGTTTGTTAGATGGGATGTGTGTAGGCTACTACTGAACTACAGTAAAGACCGGGGATATAAACAGAGAATGTTAACCTCTAACCCTGTCAAATTGACTGGTAAAATCATGCGTACCTTGCAATGGCTGCCTGGTATTGTGATGCAATAATTTCCATAGTAATGTAGAATGTTCATTCAAATGATGTGGCTCATGCAATGGAATGTATTTTTTGTAATGTCAGTTGAGTTCAATCAACAAATCAGAGCACATATTGATGGGTACACTTCCTGCTTTGCTCCTCGCAATGGCCGCCAGTGAACCCATTATGCCATCATTGACTTGAATAGATCCGGTAAAGAGGTCAATGGAACACAGATGTTGGGGGATAGAAGGACGCAAGATTGGTGCACTTCAAAGCTGACCTAAAAATCTGGATATTCGTCAAATCCGTCATGATTGATGTATTGTAAAAGGCCCACAATGTGGTTACTAAAGTATATATTTGGAAGTTTTCACTGCATAACATTTATAAAGTTCTTCCTTTTCATGTTTAGGAGTTTCTGCTAAATGCTAACTCCTGATCGTATAAACTGGTAGCATAGCTAGCATAGAGAAATTAGTGGTGGTAGTCAATGTAATTTTTAACTGCAGTTAAAACGATGATGACGTGAACATAAACTCAGCAACAACAAAAAAGAAACGTCCCTTTTTCAGGACCCTGTCTTTCAAAGATAATTCGTAAAAATCTAAATAACTTCACACAGATCTTGATTGTAAAGGTTTTAAACACTGTTTCACATTCTTGTTCAAAAAACCATAAACAATGAATGAACATGAACCTGAGGAACGGTCGTTAAGACACTAACAGCTTACAGACGGTAGGCAATTAATGTCACAGTAATGATAACTTAGGACACTAAAGAGGGCTTTCTACTGACTCTGAAAAACACCAAAAGAAAGATGCCCAGGGTCCCTGCTCATCTGCATGAACTTGCCTTAGGCATGCTGCAAGGAGGCAGGTCTGCAGATGTGGCCAGGGCAATAAATTTCAGTGTCCATACTGTGAGACGCCTAAGACAGCGCTACAGGGAGACAGGACAGACAGCTGATCGTCCTCGCAGTGGCAGACCACGTGTAACAACACCTGCACAGGATCGGTACATCTGATCATCACACCTGCGGTACAGGTACAGGATGGCAACAACTGCCCAAGTTACACCAGGAACGCACAATCCCTCTATCAGTGCTCAGACTGTCCGCAATAGGCGCAGACAGGCTGGACTGAGGGCTTGCAGGCCTGTTGTAAGGCAGAAACAGCGTAGCCAGAAACAGCGTCGCCTATGGGCACAAACCCACCGTCGCTGGACCAGACAGGACTGGCAAAAAGTGCTCTTCACTGACGAGTTGCGGTTTTGTCTCACCAGGGGTGATGGTCAGATTCGCGTTTATCGTCGAAGGAATGAGCGTTACACCGAGGCCGGTACTCTGGAGCGGGGGCGATTTGGAGGTAGAGGGTCCGTCATGGTCTGGGGCGGTGTGTCACAGCATCATCGGACTGAGCTTGTTGTCATTGCAGGCAATCCCAACGCTGTGCATTACAGGGAAGATATCCTCCTCCCTCATGTGGGACCCTTTCTGCAGGCTCATCCTGATATGGCCCTCCAGCATGACAATGCCACCAGCCATACTGCTCGTTCTGTGCGTGATTTTCTGCAAGACAGGAATGTCAGTGTTCTGCCAAGGCCAGTGAAGAGCTCGGATCTCAATCCCGTTGAGCACGTCTGGGATCTGTTGGATCAGAGGGTGAGGGCTAAAGCCATTCCCCCCTGAAATACCTGGGAACTTGCAGGTGCCTTGGTGGAAGAGTGGAGTAACATCTCACAGCAAGAACTGGCTAATCTTGTGCAGTCCATGAGGAGGAGATGCACTGCAGTACTTAATGCAGCTGGTGGCCACACCAGATACTGACTGTTACTTTTGATTTTGACCCCCCCCCCCCTTTGTTCAGAAACACATTATTCAATTTCTGTTAGTCACATGTCTGTGGAACTTGTTCAGTTTATGTCTCAGTTGTTGAATCTTATGTTCATACAAATGTTTACACATGTTAAGATTGCTGAAAATAAACGCAGTTGACAGTGAGAGGACATATCTTTTTTTGCTAAGTTTATAAGCATTATATTGCGATTTTTACCTCAACATAGTGTGAAATACACATAACCAATAGCCTAAATATAGGCACATTTTACTGGGGGGGCAACGAGAAGATTCGGGATCTTAACCCCATGGCGTCTTTCCCCCACACGTTTCCATGCATTTCCATTGTTTGGGTCGAGTTCCATTGACCTCTAACACATCTATTGGGATGCCTGTTCTAATCATTCAATTTTATGGTTCATCTACCATCTCTGATATACCCATACAGAGAAAGATGGCAAACGCGGTTCCTTTTTCTAATTTGTACAATAATTTACATTGGAACCTTGAAAGCAGGACAGGCAGGTGGTTGTGCAAGGGAACTAGGCCCATCTCAACTACAAAACTACTTTCAAAAGAATGGGAATATATTTCTCTACAATTACAAATAAAAATAACCCAGCTTGTCTAAAACAAACCACACAAAACATCACTGCTGGTTATTTGGTTGAGCAATGTTTCCATAGCAGGCCTAAATCAGCATATCCCTACCCCTATACAAACGATCAGATAAATGATGCGATTCTAAGCCCGATGCTGGGACCTGAGCCGAGGACTCAGTCTCACAGGCAGCTTTGCACCCATAAACATGACAAATGTTGATTGACTGCTGAAAAATTTGCCACCACTGCAGTTTCCTCTAAATCACCTTATGCCTCCTGAATAAATTTGATCTCTTCGAGATGTGTATTTTGTCAGCAGAAGGGCTGTATCAACTCAGCAGAGGGGCTGTATCAACTATCAAAGTAAGCTGATAGTCGACATGAGGAGAAGCCAAAACCAAATGCACAGAAGCCAGAGAAATGTCATGCTGAAGTAGGGCTGGACGGTGTACCATATTTTACGATATACTGGTGGTGATGCATGGACCATTTTGGATTTTATCTTTACCTGCTCTTTTTGGGGGAGTGGGGTGTACCCACCTTTTTCTCCCCAAATTCTATCTTGTCTCATCGCTGCAACTCCCCAATGGGTTAGGGAGGCAACGGACGAGTCATGCGTCCTCTGAAACATGACCCGCCAAACCGCGCTTCTTAACACCAGCCCGCTTAAACCTGGAAGCCAGCCGCACCAATGTGTCAGAGGAAACACCATTAAATTGTCAACCGATGTCAGCCTGCAGGCACCCAGCACGCCACAAGGAGTCGCTAGAGAGCGACGAGCCAAGTAAAGCACCCCCGGCAAAACCCTCCCCTAATCTGGAAGATTAGCATTTTCATAAGATCGAACCCGGGTCTGTAATGATGCCTCTAACACTGCGATGCAGTATCTTAGACTGCTGTGCCACTCGGAAGGCCCTGATCTGTACCTTCTATAACGGTATTTAAATGTTTGATTTGTTAAATGTCATAGGCCGTGTGTAGAATTCATTTTTATAGTTAATTCACTACTTGAGTCATCTCTCTCTTGGATTGATTTGCACTTTTCGCACTAAAAGTACGTTCATCTCTAGGAAACAGAACGCGTATCCTTTCTGAGCGTTATGACGGCTGCGTGGTCCCATGGTGTTAATACTTGCATACTATTGTTTATACAGATGACCGTGGTACCTTCAAGCGTTTGGAAATTGCTCCCAAGGATGAACAGACTTGTGGAGGTCTACAATTATTTGTATAATATATATATCACCCAATCCAACCCTATGCTGGAGTGACAAATCAGCCAAGTTTCTTACAAGTGGTGAGTTGTTCTGCATTCAAAATATTTTTGGGTAAAGTATGGTGATGTACAAAAACAGACATTTGCCCACTGAATTGGAGTGATTCTGACCCCTTCACTACTCATACATTATTTACACTATCATTCAAAGTATGGGAGTTAGGGGTGGGGGGGGATTAATACATTAGAGTATCGCAATATTATTTTTGACTATATTTGATTGATTATATGACCTATTTTTGCTGGGAACTTAGCTAGCACTTGTCGGCTGTACCTGCGTCAAAACTGTTGTTTTTCTCCTCCTATAGCTTGACATCAATCTTCTCTTAAATAGTGAGCCAACATGTTTTCAGCACTTTCATAACTGAATAAAACTTGCATTCTTATGGCTCTCTTGTCCCTGTACTGCAGACATATAATATAGTGAGCAATATATTTGGAACAACAAACAGCAATATATTTTTTATGTTACAGTCTTATTCTAAAATAGACAAAAACAAATTAAAAATCCACAGCAATCGTCACACAATACTCCATAATGACAAAGCGAAAACCCTTTTTTATTTTAGCATAATGTAATAAACAGAAATATCTTATTTACATAAGTATTCAGACCCTTTACTATGAGACTCAAAATTGAGCTCAGGTGCATCCTGTTTCCATTCATCTTCTTTGAGCTGTTTCTACAACTTTATTGGATTCCACCTGTGGTAAATCCAATTGATTGGACATGATTTGGAAAGGCACACACCGGTCTATACAAGGTCCCACAGTTGACATTGCATGTCAGAGCAAAAACCAAGCCATGAGGTCGAAAGATTCTGAGAAGGGTACCAACAAATGTGTGCAGCATTGAAGGTCCCCAAGAACACAGTGACCTCCATAATTCTTAAATGGAATTAGTTTGAAACCACCAAGACTCTTCCTAGAGCTGGTCGCCCAGACAAACTGAGCAATCGGAGGAGAAGGGCCTTAGTCAGGGAGATGACCAAGAGCCCAATGGTCACTCTGACATAGCTCTAGAGTTCCTCTGTGGAAATGGGGGAACTTCCAGAAAGTACTGAGTAAAGGGTCTGAATACTTATGAAAATGTTATAATTTTTTTTTTTTTATATATATAAATTTGCTAACATTTCTAAAACCTCTTTTTGCTTTGTCATTATGGGGTATTGTATGTAGATTGATGAGGAAAAATAACAATTTAATCAATTTCAGAATACGACTGTAACGTAACAAAATGTGGAAAAGGTCAAGGGATATGAATACTTTCCGAAGGCACATGATATTGAATTGCAATAGATATCGTATCGGCACCTAAGTATCGTGATAATATCGTATTGTGAGGTCCCTGGCAATACACGGTCCTAATGGGAGTGTCTCTGAAATGGTTGGCTCATTCATTGTTTAAAAACAGGTCTGTCAGGAGGATAAAGGTTCACACACATTGCACTGAATGTGGATCTAACGTTCGTCTGCTGATTGTGTTTTAGGGACCACACACTGTTGATTTTTCAAGTAAAATCAGTGCACACTGTTCGCAAATTCAGAGGTGCTAAGTAGTCTGGGCCAGCAAACATTACTGGTGTGTCTGAGCCCTTAGACCTGCTTGCCCCATCTCACCAGATATAAAGGTAGTGTGATTTATGTCTCCTACTACATTGTAGTGTCTGTATCCTGACATTGCACAACCATTGGCAAATAACTAGGCCTAACTTATGTACAATACAATAGACTGTTCGTTTCCACAAATCTCAGTTGTTAGACTCACCGAGCTAGGTTACATTTTACTTCATAGTGTTGATATTGTGTAATACCATAAGTGTAATAAGCAATGCACAAGCCTGCTTATTGTTACACTGTCCTTAGGGTTAGGGACACTGCTGTGAGTATAGTCTAATAGTGTACCACTTAATTAGGGTACACCACAGGCATTATATACTTAGAAAAAATTAAATGGCTAAGCATATATTTTGAAACAATACATTGCCCTGAGCTACACAGTACACTGTAAAAGTGTTGTCCCAAATTATATAAAATGAAGGAATACACAGGATGTACTCTGGTCAATCTGGTGAGAATGAAAAGCATGATATTGAGAACATATCAATACAGGATGGATTTCTACAGTGCATCTGGATACAAAGTAAATTCATTAGTTCAAAGTTTCAGTTGACAACATTATGCCTGTGCTGTGTACAGACTAGAGTCGTAAAACTGTATTAATGTGTGTTGTGTACAAGGAACTTACCGATTAGGCTACACAGTATAGCAAAAGCAGGCAGTATTGGAAGCGAAACTAGCTAACCACACACACCAAATGTTGCCATTCTGGTTGTCTTTATATATTTTTATTGTTTTTTTTATCACTCACCTCTTTAATTTTTGCTCGTCTCTCTTTGGTTTCCGGATCGGAGGGCTCGTGCCCTGTTGCTCCGGGTGGCCGAACATATTCAATGACTGGCAGGTTATTGTAATCTTTCCCACCTTTACCTTCCTTCAAAACTTTGTCCTTCTCGTCTTGTATATCTTGCTTTATCTCGTCTGGTCGTTTCTGGAGTGTGTCTTTTGCTTCAACCAAAGCCTTTTCGTGGTCCTTTCTAATCTTGGTTAATATCTTTTCTTCGGTCCCAACTGCAACGTTTGAATCACTATCCGTACCTGTTCGCGTGTTGGTTTCTACCGCAGACGAGTGGAAGAAAACTCCGCTCAGTAGCTTCGATGAATCCGGCAGGAAAAAAATTGCCCCGAAACAAAGCGTAATAAAAGCGCTAAAAACTAATAGCAAAATGAATTTCTCTGTCAATCTAAAGGAGGTCGGGCTGGCAGACTTCCTACTCGGGGTAGCTGTAAAAGGCAATAGAGTTGCTACTGGCATTTTCCTTGTCGTTCAAG
This sequence comes from Oncorhynchus mykiss, assembly GCF_013265735.2. Classification (NCBI taxonomy): domain Eukaryota; kingdom Metazoa; phylum Chordata; class Actinopteri; order Salmoniformes; family Salmonidae; genus Oncorhynchus; species Oncorhynchus mykiss. Next base: position 20,825,883 of record NC_048572.1, on the reverse strand, counting down.
ACAAAACAAATGAATGAAATTCTAAAATCGGCACAGTCTTAGATTCCGTGCAACAATATTAGTTATCAATTTCCCATACGTATATCAGAAATTAATCATTTAGTATTCTGTAAAAGTTACACTATTGAGCAGTGTCCTGCTGTTTCAACTGCCCATGCTGAAACACATCTGCAAACTCTTCGCCAAGCTCAGGACAGAACGGAAAGAATGGCAGCTATGCGCTATTGACAGCCCTAATTGTCCAATGGCTTTTCTCTGCGCGTACATTTAGCAATTGTGGGCGTGTTTTCCGGATCCGAAGGTGACACACTTGTTTTAATGTCTTGTACAAACGGAATTGTTCACTCACAAATAAAGACACATGTAGTGATCAAAACGATAAAATAAAGTGGTAATATAAAACGTTTCTAGATGTATGTCTTCCGTCAGTCAGTAGAGCTTTGACATTCCACATCGTCTCTTGCATTTATTATGTGCCTTTGCGGGATTTGTCACTAGATACCACAGCCACAAAATAATAAACCCCGCCTATTTCTACAATTTCTCTCAATTCTGATTTTAAACTTAACCTTAACCACAGTGTTAACCTTATGCCTAACCCTAACCTTAAAATATATATATTTTTAAATATAGCCAATTTTGACTTTGTGGCTGCGATTGGCTGAGGATTGTCAGAGGACATATTCTGTCCACTCCCGAGGCTACTTTAGTAAGCCAAGATTTTGCATTGGTTGGACTTACAGTGCATTCAGAAAGTATTCAAACCCCTTAACTTTTTCCACATTTTGTAACGTTACAACCTTATTCTAAAATGGATGAAATAAATGTTTTTCCTCATCATTCTACACACAATACCACATAATGACAAAACGAGAACAGGTTTTTAGAAATTTTAAATGTATTAAAAATAAAAAACAGATACCTTATTTACATAAGTATAGAGACCCTTTGCTATGAGACTCGAAATTGAGCTCAGGTACATCCTGTTTCCATTGATCATCCTTGAGGTGTTTCTACAACTTGATTGGAGTCCACTTGTGGTAAATTAAATTGTTTGGATATGATTTGGAAAGGCACACACCTGTCTATATAAGGTCCCGCAGTTGACATGGCATGTCAGAGCAAAATCCAAGCTATGAGGTTAAAGGAATTGTCCGTAGAGCACCCAGACAGGATTGTGTCGAGGCACAGATCTGGGGAAGGGTACCAACAAACGTCTGCAGCTTCGAAGGTCCCCAAGAACACAGTGGCCATCATCATTGTTAAATGGAAGAAGTTTGGAAGAAGAAACACCAACACCCTTCCTAGAGCTGGCCGCCCGACCAAACTGAGCAATCGGGGAGAAGGACCTTGGTCAGGGAGGTGACCAAGAACCCGATGTTCACTCTGACAGAGCTCTAGACTTCCTCTGTGGAGATGGGAGAACCTTCCAGTCACGTCTGGAGGAAACTGTGGGGATGTTTTTCAGTGGCAGGGACTGGGAGACTAGTCAGGATCGAGGGAAAGATGAACGGAGCCAAAGTACAGAGAGATCCTTGATGAAAACCTGCTCCAGAGTGCTCAGGACCAACAGGACAACAACAAAGTACTGAGTAAAGGGCCTGAATGCTTATGTAAATGTAATATTTCAGTTTTTATTTTGAATACATTTGCAAATATTTCCAAAAAGTTTTTGCTTTGTCATTAATGGGTAGTTTTTTTGTTCTACCTCTATTTTTGTGTAGATTGATGGGGGGGGGGGGGGGGGGGGGGGGGGACTATTTAATCAATTTTATAATTAGGCTGTAATGTAACAAAATGTGGGGGGGGTCTGAATACTTTCCGAATGCACTGTATATACAGTATAATGAAATAAAAAATAATCAATACAATGGAGTTGTAGTGAGATGTTTGGGGGATTTAGCGATATCTATTCATTATGTTGAATGCTAGAAAGTAAACAAAAGTATTTAATATGTTTTTATTTTACCTTTATTTAACTAGGCAAGTCAGTTAAGAACAAATTCTTATTTTCAATGACGGCCTAAGAACAGTGGGTTAACTGCCTTGTTCAGGGGCAGATCGACATTTTTTTTTACCTTGTCAGCTCAGGGATTCGATCTTGCAACCTTTCGGTTACAAGTCCAATGCTCTAACCACTAGATAAAACCCAAAGAATGCTCTTAAATATATATATTTTTTACAAATATAATAGTTTTCCCTTAGTTATGTTGGAAGAGATACTAGGAACTTAAAGGGATAATTCAAATTACAAAATGACACATTTGGTTCCTTACCCTATAAGCAGTCTATGGACAAGGTATGACAGCAATCTATGTTTTGGTTTTATTTCCCGGGCACTGTTTCCAAATGCATTTGTGGCACAAATCCCATGTAGCGTTTAGCAATCTCTTTAAACATTCCCTCTAGTGGCAAACTGTTATTGGGGGAGAGGTCTATATAATTAAGCAATAAGGCATGAGGAGATGTGGTATATGGCCAATATACCACGGCTAAGGGCTGTTCTTAGGAACAACCTCGACATGCCTTATTGCTGTTAGAAACTGATTACCAACGTAATTAGAGCATTAAAAATAAATGTTTTGTCATACCTGTGGTATACGGTCTGATACCACGGCTGTCCGCCAATCAGCATTCAGGGGTCGAACCACCCAGTTGATAAAATGTAATAATTAGCTAATACATTTTACGATTCAATTGATAATTTGGTGTGTATAAATTAAAAGGGTCATTGGTGTTACTCAATTTCAATTAAAGGAAATTACATTGTGTGTAAAACGATTAATCAATTCACTTCAGTTAATTATTTTGATAGGAAAAATCCCCAATTACTTAAAATGTGTCATTTGTGTTACTGTCATTGGTGTTACTACTCTTACTGGTGGCACAATGTTATCGCAATGGTACATTAAGTAATTAAGCTGTCATATTAGTTGATTTAGAATGGTAAAATACCCAAATAATTTAAATAAATAATCTAGAAAAAGGAAGTAATCCCCCCCAAATGCCATGCCCAAATGGCACAGCAATTCAAGAACGACCCTTATGTAAAATGAGGCCCGCCTTATCCCGCCACATGCCAATCACTTACAATAGTCCTTCATCTCATGATTCTGTTATGTGATGATTTGTATTGGAACAAGCAACATTCCCTAGAAAAGAGTAGCCCTGTTTTGACATGTTTTTCACTCACATTCAGGGGATTGCCCTAAGCCAGGATTTACTCAACTCAGTCCTCGGGACCCCAAGTGGTGCACATTTTGGTTTTTGCCCTTGCACTGATTCATATTATCGCCTAATCATCAAGCAAAAACCATTACATCCACCCCTTGGGTCCCAAGGACAGAGTTTGGGAAACGCTGCCCTAACTTGTACTTTTGTCCAGATTGGTTGCTTACAAGTCATTTCATCTTTACAGTACTGCTGCTATATGATGACATTGACACATTCACAATACTATTTGTCTATGCAGGAATTCAAAAGAAAATTGAAATGACAAAACATGGTTGCTCTGACGTTAGATGCTTGTTGCAGCAATCTGCTGACAACCAATCATCCTAGATATTATTTTCTGTTTCCTTTCATTGCAATCTAACATCAATATTTGAATATTTCCTGGAAAGATCCTGTGTTTGATTGACACTTCCAGAGAGTTTTGAGAGGCAGAATCAGCTACTAGTGTTGGTTGTGTACCCAGTTAAGCTTTGCATCCAATCAGATGTTAAGTAGGCCATGTCACCCAGCTGTGTAATTTCTCCTTGCTCCCTCTTCAGCTATATAGTCCAAATATAACCACGGATTCAACCACCATCGCCACCTTGTCCCCCAGGCAAGATGGACTCATTTGTGTAGCTGAAGAGAGAGGCTGGATATATTCAGTGAAAAGGGTCACTAATTGGAGTGGGAGTTTAAACTCCCTCACATTCCATTTTGTTCCTCCCTGACAGAAATCAAACAAATTATTTTGAAATGTTTTAATTAGACTAGAACATATTCTAATTTGTAGGCCTACTGGACTGTTTGCTTTGCATGCAGTGAGGCTCAAACAAAGAATGTGCCAGCCGAGTTTTTGGAGGAAGGGGGCATTCATTGTAAAATAAAAAGCAGAGCAGAAATGATCATATCAAAGCACACTAAGGCATGTGAGGTCTGTATTATCTAAATCTACACCAGAGGCTTCCATGCATCTTTTTCTCTGCACTAGCAAGCATTAACTTATCATTGTTATTTCCCCTCAATGGAGTTAACGGGGCTTCCTGTTGAGGAGAAATGGAGGCTGTGAAGTCTTTTCCTGAAAGGAAGTATATACAGTGTCTTCGGAAAGTATTCAGACCGCTTGACATTTTCCACATTTTCCAGCCTTATTCTGAAATGGATTAAATAAATACAATTCCTCATCAATCTACACACAATACACCATAATGACAAGGCGAAAACAGGTATTTAAACATTTTAGCTATTTTTTTATTTACAAATTAAAAACAGAGATATCTTATTTACATAAGTATACAGACCCTTTGCTATGAGACTCGAAATTGAGCTCAGGTGCATCCTGTTTCCATTGATCATCATGGAGATGTTTCTACAACTTGTTTGAAGTCCACCTGTGGTAAATTAAATTGATTGGATATGATTTGGAAAGGCACACACCTGTCTATATAAGGTCCCACAGTTGACATTGCATGTCAGAGCAAAAAACAAGCCATGAAGTTGAAGGAATTGCACGTAGAGCACCCAGATAGGATTGTGTCGAGGCACAAATCTAGGGAAGGGTACCAAAAAATGCCTGCAGCTTTGAAGGTCCCCAAGAACACACAGTGGCCTCCATCAATATTAAATGGAAGAAGTTTAGAACCACCATTACTTTACCTAGAGCTGGCAGCCCAGCCAAACTGAGCAATCGGAGGAGAAGGGCCTTGGTCAGGGAGGTGACCAAGAACCCGACGGTCACTCTGACAGAGCTCTGGAGTTCCTCTGTGGGACGGGAGATGTTCCAGAAAGTACTGCGTAAAGGGTCTGAATACTTGTGTTAATTTAACATTTCAGTTTTTATTTTTAATACATTTGCGAAAATGTTGAAACTATTTTTGCTTTGTCATTATGGGGTATTGTGTGTAAATTGAGGGGGGGGGGGGACAATTTAATCCATTTGACTCCGTCTGAATACTATGGAGTTGAATGGGAGACATTGTACAGACTATGATGTATGAGGTTTGACATGATTACATCCATAAATTATGACTACTGTAGATCTACACATTCATAAAGGAATGTATCAATATGACGGTATCTTTCATACAGCATACCTTTTATTGCAGTGTTTTTCAAATGGTTACTTTCATGAACTATGACTAGGTCTACACAATCATAAAGCAATGTTTGAATATGACGGTATCTTTGATACACCATACCCTTTATTGCTGTGTTGCACACTGACTCTCTATTCTCTGTATATACCTAACCAATGCCTCAAATGTGAAAAACTATTAAACAATATTTGATTAGACTACGTGTTTGAAATGACATAGCAAAAGACTTGACTGAACTTGTTGACCCAGTCTCCAATCTCTTCCTTGTTTACTATCCTGTTAGCACTGCACCAGTCCCAGAAGAATCCGTGTGTCTTCTCTACACACACTGCTGGATTGTCAGCAGCAGCCTTTCAGTCGGGAGCTTCATGCAGGGAAACATGCGCCGCACACCACCCACTCAACACCTGCAGCAACAACCCACCTGCCGAGTTCAGAGCTCTGCTACAGGTAATTCATCATGGGTAATACACTGTGATCATATTCCATTTTCCTTTCACACATCATTATGAGGGCTTGTAGGGAGTGCAGCCCAGAAAACACAGTTGAGTTGAAGAGCATCTTTTAAATGACTAAAATGTAAACATTTAAATGTAAATTGTTACTGTAATAGGAAATTGCATACAAAGGTTCTACTTGGAACAGGAGGCACATGAGGTAAATTGAACAACATGCTTGGCTTGCCTTTTGATGGGTTTGAGGATGCAGTTCTGAGGTCAACGATTGTTTCCTTATTGTATGGAAATTGGAAGAATAATTCAGTAATAATTACTTCTTTCAGAAGGCTGGCAGGCTCAGGCCCTCAATGAAATTAAATTTACACAACCTTTATGGTTAGAGACTTCTATACTTCCTATACTTCCTATACCTTATGAAACCTATTAGTTTCACCACCCACACATGCGATGACATCACCTGGTTTCAATGATGTTTCTAGAGACAATATCTCTCTCTTCATCACTCAATACCTAGGTTTACCTCCACTGTATTCACATCTTACCATACCTTTGTCTGTACATTATAGCTTGAAGCTATTTTATCGCCAGAAACCTCCTTTTACTCTCTGTTCCAGACGTTCTAGACGACCAATTCTTATTGCTTTTAGCCGTACCCTTATCCTACTCCTCCTCTGTTCCTCTGGCGATGTAGAGGTGAATCCAGGCCCTGCAGTGCCTAGCTCCACTCCTATTCCCCAGGCACTCTCTTTTGATGACTTCTGTAACCGTAATAGCCTTGGTTTCATGCATGTTAACATCAGAAGCCTCCTCCCTAAGTTTGTTTTATTCACTGCTTTAGCACACTCTGCCAACCCGGATGTTCTAGCTGTGTCTGAATCCTTGCCTCATTGCCTGCATCCGTAATGGGTCAGCGGTCAAACGACTTCCACTCATCACTGTCAAACGCTCCCTGAAACACTTCAGCGAGCAGGCCTTTCTAATCGACCTGGCCGGGGTATCCTGGAAGGATATTGATCTCATCCCGTCAGTAGAGGATGCCTGGTTATTTTTTTTAAATGCCTTCCTAACCATCTTAAATAAGCATGCCCCATTCAAGAAATTTAGAATCAGGAACAAATATAGCCCTTAGGTTCTCCCCAGACCTGACTGCCCTTAACCAACACAAAAACATCCTATGGCGTTCTGCATTAGCATCGAACAGCCCCCGTGATATGCAACTGTTCAGGGAAGCTAGAAACCATTATACACAGGCAGTTAGAAAAGCCAAGGCTAGCTTTTTCAAGCAGAAATTTGCTTCCTGCAACACTAACTAAAAAATGTTCTGGGACACTGTAAAGTCCATGGAGAATAAGAACACCTCCTCCCAGCTGCCCACTGCACTGAAGATAGGAAACACTGTCACCACTGATAAATCCACTATAATTGAGAATTTCAATAAGAATTTTTCTACGGCTGGCCATGCTTTCCACCTGGCAACCCCTACCCCGGGCAACAGCACTGCACCCCCCACAGCAACGCGCCCAAGCCTTCCCCATTTCTCCTTCTCCCAAATACAGTCAGCTGATGTTCTGAAAGAGCTGCAAAATCTGGACCCCTACAAATCAGCCGGGCTAGACAATCTGGACCCTTTCTAAAATGATCTGCCGAAATTGTTGCTACCCCTATTACTAGCCTGTTCAACCTCTCTTTCGTGTCATCTGAGATTCCCAAAGATTGGAAAGCAGCTGCGGTCATCCCCCTCTTCAAAGGGGGGGACACTCTTGACCCAAACTGCTACAGACCTATATCTATCCTACCCTGCCTTTCTAAGGTCTTCAAAAGCCAAGTCAACAAACAGATTATCGACCATTTCGAATCTCACCATACCTTCTCTGCTATGCAATCTGGTTTCAGAGCTGGTCATGGGTGCACCTCAGCCACGCTCAAGGTCCTAAACGATATCTTAACCGCCATCGATAAGAAACATTACTGTGCAGCCGTATTCATTGATCTGGCCAAGGCTTTCGACTCTGTCAATCACCACATCCTCATCGGCAGACTCGACAGCCTTGGTTTCTCAAATGATTGCCTCGCCTGGTTCACCAACTACTTCTCTGATAGAGTTCAGTATGTCAAATCGGAGGGTCTGCTGTCCGGACCTCTGGCAGTCTCTATGGGGGTGCCACAGGGTTCAATTCTTGGACCGACTCTCTTCTCTGATGTCGCTCTTGCTGCTGGTGAGTCTCTGATCCACCTCTACGCAGACGACACCATTCTGTATACTTCTGGCCCTTCTTTGGACACTGTTAACAACCCTCCAGGCAAGCTTCAATGCCATACAACTCTCCTTCCGTGGCCTCAATTGCTCTTAAATACAAGTAAAACTAAATGCATGCTCTTCAACCGATTGCTGCCTGCACCTGCCCAACATCACTACTCTGGACGGCTCTGACTTAGAATACGTGGACAACTACAAATACCTGGGTGTCTGGTTAGACTGTAAACTCTCCTTCCAGACCCACATCAAACATCTCCAATCCAAAGTTAAATCTAGAATTGGCTTCCTATTTCGCAACAAAGCATCCTTCACTCATGCCGCCAAACATACCCTTGTAAAACTGACCATCCTACCAATCCTCGACTTCGGCGATGTAATTTACAAAATAGCCTCGAATACCCTACTCAACAAATTGGATGCAGTCTATCACAGTGCAATCCGTTTTGTCACCAAAGCCCCATACACTACCCACCATTGCGACCTGTACGCTCTCGTTGGCTGGTCCTCGCTTCATACTCGTCGCCAAACCCACTGGCTCCATGTCATCTACAAGACCCTGCTAGGTAAAGTCCCCTCTTATCTCAGCTCGCTGGTCACCATAGCATCTCCCACCTGTAGCACGCGCTCCAGCAGGTATATCTCTCTGGTCACCCCCAAAACCAAATCTTTTTTTGGCCGCCTCTCCTTCCAGTTCTCTGCTGCTAATGACTGGAACGAACTACAAAAATCTCTGAAACTGGAAACACTTATCTCCCTCACTAGCTTTAAGCACCAACTGTCAGAGCAGCTCACAGATTACTGCACCTGTACATAGCCCACCTATAATTTAGCCCAAACAACTACCTCTTTCCCTACTGTATTTATTTATTTTATTTATTTATTTATTTTGCTCCTTTGCACCCCATTATTTGTATTTCTACTCTGCACATTCTTCCACTGCAAATCTACCATTCCAGTGTTTTACTTGCTATATTGTACTTACTTTGCCACCATGGCCTTTTTTTGCCTTTACCTCCCTTAACTCACCTCATTTGCTCACATCGTATATAGACTTGTTTATACTGTATTATTGACTGTATGTTTGTTTTACTCCATGTGTCGTTGTATGTGTCGAACTGCTTTGCTTTATCTTGGCCAGGTCGCAATTGTAAACGAGAACTTGTTCTCAACTTGCCTACCTGGTTAAATAAAGGTGAAATTTAAAAAAAAGTTTAAAAAAAATAACTGGACAGGAAGTTCCAAGAAAGACAAATGTTACCTGAATGAATTAGAATGCAAAAGAAATGGTACATACTGTTATTTTGTCCCGATTATATGAACACAGGACCATTTTTGTGTGAGCTAAAACAAATCCTACCAAATAAAATGTTTACTACCTTTGTGAATTAGGCTACCGTAGCTACCAGCCTCAAGGAATTGGCCATGTTGACTCAAGTGGATTTTTGCTCCATCACTTTTAGCCCCATGCATTACACATCCAAGCTCCTCTAGCTGCAGGCTTGACCATTCATGTGGCAGAATCGAAGGCTCTGTGAGAAGGCCGCTGTATAATTCCTAACTGATGTACATTAAATATTAATTACCCATTGCTTTTATACTCTGGTGTTTTAGTGTGAACTTCAAAGTTAAGGGAATTTAACATGCTAGCAAGTGTTTTTCCATAGCAACCAGTTGCACAATGGCAGTATTTCCCCATCTCTGTATGTGCTCCAGTGACGGAATCAATCATTACTCTACCCCGGTTTTGTGTGTAAGCTGTGGTGATACGATTGTTGGCTGATCCTATCAGTTTATGTAAGCTATTTTAATTGCGATCTGTTTTCATGTGTGCTCCCATTGCAATATTGCTCAATAACGGCAGACTCAGGCGCAGGGGTTTACTCAATATTCACCCAGTAAAAAAATACCCAGAAGCATCTTAGACGGCACCTTTACCACAAATGTCTCTGTTTCTTTCTACCTATTGACTTACATTGACCCATGTAGGTTGACTGGAGCCAAAATTGTGCAAGCTCTTTTAATTATGATTATTTTTATGTTAGCTAGAGAGAACCAGATATTTCCAATGTAACATATTCTGGTTTTACAGGGAAGATCATCTGAAATCCTATTAGTGCATTTTCTCCTCAGAGGACAGTCCCCTATTAATAGCGTAATGTATGCTGATTCCCATGTAGAGCAGCATGTTGGGACCCTCTGGAACAGCCTTTGTAACCAAAAGGTCATGAAGCCCCAGACAAGTGTTTTGAGTTCTAATTTCGCAGGTCTGAAGTGTTTTGTTTGTTATTGTAACCTTCAAGAAACCTCGGATCAGAGTGAAATCCTTCAGGGAGCAGAGTGAAATCCTTCAGGGAGCAGAGTGAAATCCTTCAGGGAGCAGAGTGAAATCCTTCAGGGAGCAGAGTGAAATCCTTCAGGGAGCAGAGTGAAATCCTTCAGGGAGCAGAGTGAAATCCTTCAGGGAGCAGAGTGAAATCCTTCAGGGAGCAGAGTGAAATCCTTCAGGGAGCAGAGTGAAATCCTTCAGGGAGCAGAGTGAAATCCTTCAGGGAGCAGAGTGAAATCCTTCAAGGAGCAGAGTGAAATCCTTCAGGGAGCAGAGTGAAATCCTTCAGGGAGTGAAATGTTGCCACTCAAAGAGCTTTTGGTTAACCACTGGTGGTTTGTTTGCCTGATGATTGAAAATAGCCCTAGGTGTATCAACGGTCATGGTGTTAACCCAAGTCATTGCCTGAAACTAAGCCGAATCCTAGCCCTACCCTTTGCTCAGTCATTCTTTGCCAACCTAAACAACCAGGTCCTTTCTTTCACCCTCTTTGACTTTGAGGACTGCATTATAGACTCGTAGGAGCTGGGATGCCATAGTGGCATGCTGCCACCCTACTGAGAGACTCAGTGCAGCGACTAATGTTGTGGCTTGTGTTTGTCTTCATCTCTCCCTTCTGTGGAGGTGTCACTGTTTTATCCAGGAGGCCCAGCCCTCCTCGTCTCTGTGTGGCCCCTGAGACATCGGGTGATTTTCATATGGGAAGGTATTTCCATATGCAAAATATTGATCAGGGAGGAGATTGAATTTGTTGTGTTTTTTTTAACCAGCAAGAGAGAAAGGCAATACCTCAAATATGGCAATCTATAAAAGTGTATATCCTGCCTTTCCAGGAGTAAAAACACAATGTTTCATATAAGGATGTACTGGTGAAAAGCTATTTGGGCAACCAAGATTACTACACTGGAATAGTGTTCACATCCACTACCCTAAAAAGTGTAAGCATAATCCTTGAAGCGTTTGGAGACAGTAACAATGTATTTATGTGGAGTTTGAATGAACTTAGGAATTACATAACTTTGCACCACAATAGGGAGTCAGAGATTATGCCACCATGAGATTTTGAGGTCGTGGTCCTCTGCTCACTGTGAGGGATGCTACTATGTAATCACCAATCAACTAAGCCTATGCTTAAAGGCTGGCTACATATTCAGGCTACCTCTGAAAATAAGCCTATGTCCTACAAAGTAATGTATTATGTTTTATTTTGTTATTGATCTCATCTACTGCCTTACTGCCTTTTTGCCAGTGTGTTGGTCATCACCCTTGAATATTCATTTATCCCAAACTCTTCCTCACCATCTACTCTCCCTGTTGCAGGCAAACTGAACACACTCTTCCTCCCCCTCTACTCTCCCTGTTGCAGACAAAACCAAACAAACTGAACACACTCTTCCTCCCCCTCTACTCTCCCTGTTGCAGACAAAACCAAACAAACTGAACACACTCTTCCTCCTCCTCTACTCTCCCTATTGCAGACAAGACCAAACAAACTGAACAGACTCTTCCTCCCCCTCTACTCTCCCTGTTGCAGGCAAACTGAACACACTCTTCCTCCCCCTCTACTCTCCCTGTTGCAGGCAAACTGAACACACTCTTCCTCCCCCTCTACTCTCCCTATTGCAGACAAGACCAAACAAACTGAACAGACTCTTCCTCCCCCTCTACTCTCCCTGTTGCAGACAAAACCAAACAAATTGAACTAAACGCTTGGCTTCAATAGATTTGTCCTCGCAATTGATAAAAGGAAAATATCAATATCACCATTTGCTGCAGTTTGGAGATGAAAACATAACCCTTCCTTATTTCTCCATTGGCCTTAACATCGATTTCTGTGGGCGGGAGGATAGCCTACAACACAAGGAAACTGTCTGACTTTATTATTACATCTGGATTCCTGCTTAGTACCACTATAACAGTCTCACTGACTGCAAGTAAACCACTATATTTATTTTTTAAGACTTTGACTATCCATAATGAAACACTGGGGTTTTCAGGCATGCTGCTTCTCTTGAAGTTACTGCGTTGTCAAGGGGATGAGATAAACATCTCTACTTGAACAGCGGGGTCAGTAAACTGTCTCACATGATGTAATAAAAACCAATGCAATAATAACCAATAACCACTTCACTCTGGGGCTCTCTCGTGACTTTGAGATTACATTGCCCTCTTCCCCCGCAGGTGACCGGGACGCCCCTCAACCCAGGCAGCCTGGAGAACTCCATGGTGTGGGACAAACCACTGACCTCTCCCCTCCCTTCCACTGAAACTCTGGGTCTCTCTCTTAGGATGGTGCAGACAGAGGGGTGACAGAGTCAGGCCACCTGAGGGACTTTGGCATTGAAACATGCCTGAAGTGATAATTAATAGGAATTAGTATCACCACAAGCAGCACTTAGCAGCAGCCAGTGTTCAGAAGTTGAGAGAGGAAAGCGTAATTATGCTCGCACAAGATTGCCATAAGTATGTGCTCTCCCGCTGCACATACCATTTGATTCTCTCACTTTATGTGACATGTCAAATGTTCTCAGCAGCGCTGTGTGATGATGAATAAGCTGCACTGCCAGCGTTACCATATACGTGGGCTGATAACTGTGACCTGTCAATATACAAATGATTTAGCTGGAGTTTTTAGTCCCTGTCACATCCGAAATGAATATACTCTTCAATCCGAGCGAGAGATTCCACTTCATCGGAGGTCATAGGTACTTCGTTATTCCGTCTGCGCTCTAGTTTCTAGAAAATAAACATTCAATATGAGAGGGAATGAATAGAAAGCCGGGAGGTGTAATTGTCAGGCTGATGCAGTGCATCAGTTTTATATGACTTTTCTGAAGAATTAATGAATATGATATGGCCATATTGTGACAGTTCACAACCCCAAAGCTGCAGGGGAAAACAAAATGCTTCCATCACATTTTCATTACCTTCTTTAACGAGATTCTTCTTAGGCAGGCTTTCACCGTGAACGTTACCTTTGCATGTTGCTGTGGTAAAGTTTCCCTGAAAAATATTGTTTCATTTATAACTTTTAACTCCAAGGAGAAAATCACACCCTGCAGGCAGCCTATGTAAGTTTAATGTTTTCACATTTATGATTTCTGGACAATTCTTAAATAACACCCCATTCCCCATATTGTGCACCAATTTTGGCCAGAGTGACATTTGTAACATTTTGTATAGAACCAAATATTATACCAGTTTATAAAACAACTTTAAAAAGGAATTGAGGGTTAATTTTTAACAGTTTCCCATTGCATCAGAAGTAGACATGACAGCAGTATACTTTCCCACTGGAAATTCTAACCAATCCTGACATCCTTTGTTATATTATTCCAATGAGATTATTAGATGACTATATGAATCCAAATCAAATCACTTACCAGTACATTGGCCTATCAGTGCTTTCCAAAGCCAAATAGTATAGTCAGGTTTAGATGGACTCTGACATTTTAAGTCATATTAGCCAGCATAATAGATTCAGCTCAGCTCATCAGAATTTGTTGGGTTTAGCAGAGTGCGCATTGACATTCCACACCATGATCCCAGATAAGGACAAGACAACAGGACTGTTTGATATTTCAGACTATGGACAAGATGCTGACAAATTACACAGCCAATACAGACCAGCAGTGTACTTGGTGGTTTTCAACCCACTTTTCTCAAGGTTAAATTGAGGCCCTTTGCATCATGCTGGGATCTAGCTATGAAATGACCCATTCTAAGCTCTCGGATGTACTCTGAAAAGCAAATCTCATTGATGAATTTGGGGGATTAACAATTGTCTGTGTTGGGATACTTGGTGAATAAAACTGCAGTGCTCATTACACTGGGCCTACAGTACCTTCCCAGGACTGGATTAGAAAGTGACTGAAAGAGTCCGGTGTGGGAGTGTCTCTAAGCATTCATTAGCAGGTCAGTGTTTTGGTGCAGTATTAGTCAAGGATTGTTCACTTATCCTCCATACGTTTGTATCACACACACTCCGCACTGCTCTGTCTCACAACTGTACCGTTCTCCCTGTACCAGAAATGTTGTATAGCTATGCGTTTGCAGCTATTTACACTAGCTGTGCGATAGATGACATGTCAATGCATTCTTTATGAGGGTGTCCAGTAAACTGTAACAGTAAAAACCTGCTCCATATCTCACCCATCATATCAAACCATCATATCTTGATGGCTGCATTAATATAATGTGATGAATGGGGGTTTATAGAGGACATCCATGTAAGAGAAAGCTTAACACACATTGCCATCAATTACCTGTCATCTTAACATCAAGTTCAGCCGTTTTGGTTTTTCTTCGAGTGAAATATTACAAGACCTCCATTGCGGCTCCGCAAAGTTAATGTGGCAATCACAATAATTTTACTGCTGCATTAAACTCTTGGGAAGATCATAAATGTGCAGTCAGCTCTTATGTCTCGAGTGCAACTGTGACGTGTTGTGCCTCTGAATCGTTTCCAGGAAGAGTTTAGCCTGTTTTGACTGCTAACATTGGTTGTCAACAGCAACAATGTAGAGGGTGAAATATGTATACAGTATGAGGAAGAGGCCATGGGATAAACTGTTTCTGAGTATGTTTGTGTTGACTATGGAACTTGACCAAACCAGTTATGGAATGTCCGGGAGAAACAAAGACTACAAAAATGTGTTTTGATGGCCATAGACTGCTGAATGTGCCAGCAGGTGAGACTGATTCGTGAGTTAATAATTTGTTGTTTTCTGGTTAAACCAGGCCCAAAAAAATCTAACAGAAGTATAAATGGTACATTTATCTCATGTGTATAATGATAGAATACCACCCACACATCAATTTAAACACTGCAACCTTGAACTCAGTTTGGTTTTATTTAGAACAATTGGCTGACATGCCTTACCATAACTGATGAATGAGTCAATTATGTTTAAAAAATCTGTCTACGCATTCTTTGGGTTGAAAGGACTGCCCAGAACATTAAAAACATTAAATTATACACAAAGTGATATGTGATGGCTTGGGACCAAGATATTTATTTTGTGTAGTGTCTACTAAGTGTACCCTTGAGATCCCCCTACTTCCCCTTCCTCCAGCTGAGGCCTGAGGGGACTTGGCATGTGACCAAGCCTCTGACCTGTGAGCTAGAGCTTGATAGATAGCATAGTGGCAGGCTTTTTACATATGCCACACATCCACGGCTTGGCAGAGGAAACGTCGACTCAAGACCAATCTGGATTTATTGCCCGAGATCCTATTCTATCAGTTTCAAGCCCTCACTGACCATTTCAACAGCATGAATCTGTTATAGGACCATATGTTGTACATCTGAGGAGGCTGGTGGGAGGAGCTTTAGGAGGAGGAGCTCATTGTAATCGCTGGAATGGAATCAATGGAACGGAGTCAAATGTGGTTTCCATACACTTTGTGTTTGCTACCGTGCCATTCATTCCATTCCAGCCATTACAAAGAGCCCATCCTCCTATACCTCCTCCCACCAGCCTCCACTGTTGTACATCTTTAGAAGGAATGTGACTGACCCTTTTCAAAGTAGTTTTTGTTATATGATTAAGAAACATTTATATTTTTGTTTTCATTCTCAAGGAATAATTTAAACGTTTGGTTTTGATGGAATATGATATTAAGTGTTCTTGAAAGATTTGATGTGAGATGTGTTTGGGCCACGTCAATTCATATACTATTTTGGGAACTCTATAGTAGGATTGGTTCTGTATGCCATTCTTGCTATTTTGATTGTACCTTTATTTCAACAGGGAGACCCTGCATTTTACAATTTACACACTTTATAGAATACAAGCAACAGTTAAAATCCACAAAAATATACAATCAAATATCTCTCAGCTACCAGGTCTTCAATCAATACCCTAAATGGCCCGAGCCGCACCAGAACATCCCATTTCAATGATAGAGAACATGATGCAGGCCTAAACTCCTGAGCTGCATTTGGTATCTAGAGTATTCAGAACTGTGTTTACTCTAGAAAGCCACAGCCTCCCCTGATGGGAATGTTGAGTAAATATGATATCAAACTAAATAATTCAAGAGGGTATTTTAGCATAGACTGCTTTTTCAGTTCGATGCCCTGCATCTACTTGCATTCAGAATCTCAGTAAATCATGAATCTAATTTGACACCTCGATTAATAAATGTTTGAAATGCCTGAAGTGATATGCCAACAAGCATATTCAGTTAGGACACTTCTTTCAGGATTAATTTGGAGAGGAACATGCAGATAGATGGGGCTTTGGATGCGCCTCATCTGAGGTAATTTAATCTTAGTTTTAGGGCCTACATAACAACCATGTGTGGTATTAAATAGGGATTATGAGTTATGATTCCTGCGTTTCCCTCTTAAAATCAGAGTACGTTTACTTGCACACTAATAATTCGATATTAAACTGATTTTGGCAGTAGGCAGATTATGCAATAGTCATGTAAGCACTTTACGATGCTTATCTTAATCGACGTAAGGTCAACATCTAAGTAAGCATACCCCGATTAAAACAACTGGTTTTCTGAGTAATCTTTCGAATTACTATGACATGTAAACACGTTAATCTGCGTTTCCAGCACTGTAATTTTGATCTCCGCATGTGCTAGCACCAGCGGAGCAAGCCTCCCTCTTTAGCGCAGGTGAAGTGAGTTCGGAACAACTGAATGAATAAGTAGTTTTCACATACCAGTACAAACTTATATGTCTGAACTCAAAATAAAATACGCTTCCCAAAATTAACATGGTCGCTGTGGTAGAACGTTTATTCTCATTGGCTACTATTAGGGAGTCTGATTTCTGATGTGTACATGTAACAGGATTATTAGGGAAATAGTTCTGGCAAAGCATGTAAACGCTTTAATCAAACTTTTATATTAATCTGCCTATCCACAATAACCGCATTATTGTGTGCATGTAACCGTACTCACTAATGTTATGTTCAGCCAATTTGACACTTCCATGTAGGAGAGAGAACTCCCTGTACCTATTTGTATCATAATTATAATAATTTGTCTCATCTCTCCTGTAACCTGTCTCTCAGTGGGTTACAACTCATTACCAGTTTGCTTGTAAAAATCACGAGCTACATCACGAACAAACTATTTTTGAATTTTCAAAGGTGTACATACTCATCACATAACTCAATATATACTGTGTGTACACCTTTAATGAAGGATGCACAATACATTGATGAATGGTTTGGGCTTTTAGTGATGCTGTGGGAATGTGTCATTTGGTCCCAGTGAAGCTATGCAGGGAAGGCAATCAGTACAGGTGATATACTGCACTTGTCTCTTGGTGTGTTATACACATGCACAGCCATATAGCCCTCTATAGCATGGCAGATCAGCAGCCGGCTACTGTGCTGTATGTATGTATGTGACCAGACAAGTCCATAAACCCTTCGTCTTGTACCCTGCCAGTGGTTGTCATCCCACAAGAAAATAGGGCTCTGCATGATCTAGACACATCCAGCTGAGTCTACACAGCCTATCTTATACAAATGCATTTAACATGAGAGGGCGGGAGAGAGCACCCTTCCCTGTGCTCAATTCGATTAAAGTGTTGGGCTGGTGCAATACTCTCTGTCATGACTGTCACATCAGGATAAGGGGAGAACCGGACGTCTTCAGCTGGAAAACAGCTCTCCTGTGCAGTGGAAGAGGGGGAGGCTTGGGGGGTGGCCATGGAGGAACACTGGAAACTGATGACATTTGACACTGTACAGATAAGACTGTCATATCATCCCCTCTCCTCAAAAGTCATACTGCAGCATCATGTTATGAAGTACAGCATCGACCCCTTCCTCATGTTCTCATTGTGTATTTGTTTACCATTGACCAAGTAAAATCCCCCTCTCTTAGATTGGCTGGGGTTTAGAATAATAGGAAGTCCATTAAATAGATTGCAGTGTTTGTATCTGGGTTTACAGTGGAGCCTATCTGTTCTATCTGGCCCCTTCTATGTGCTCTTTGTCCACCTTTTCAAACACTCTGTGTGTGTGAGCCGCAGTCTAGTGGGGTGGGACTTGGAATACACCTTTTCTGGTTTGCAATCAGAGGAAAGTGATCTTCCAGCTGTTATTGCTTCCACATGAGCTCCAGTGGTGTGTGGAAACATGAGGAGAAGTCTGCTTAAGATCCTTGATTATGAATGCTGCTGAACATCTCGATATCGGCAGGATTCATTTGCAGATGTGCAGCCCTGGTGTTTAGAAACATTCTCATTGTCATTCTACGGTTCTTTGTAGTCAAATGAACACACCAGGGGGATAATAGAGGCACAGTACATGTTTTTGAATAGCAACTCTGGGTGCTTCAGAGGTGAATGTGTATTTGTACAGTATTATGCATCCATTTATCCCTACAGCTATAATCCACAGCTGTTCCTGTGTTGATTATTCATCTCCAAGGGATATACATTACTGTTAATAATTCATTATTAAATCTGAGCTTAAAGACGTTCTGTTCTGATGAAATATATTCTGTACAGTTGCAACAGACCCATATGCAATCACTAATGTAAGCCATGCGAATTCACATAATAACACAACCTAATATGCCCGTACATCACGAACATAGCAGATATCCATTTCTTTTAATGACATCAAGTACCGAAATAATGCTTTTATTATTTCAATCCCCCTGTAGACACTTTTGTTCCTTTTCAATTTCCCTAAGTCACGGTGGCTGCTTTCCAAAGTTTACGGTTTATTTAATCATAAAATTGGACGTGTTTCATTCAAATCAGATTTGAATTAAAAGTTATTTTAACTATCGGATTTACTTTTTGTTTCAAAAGGAATAGCAAAAACCACAGGTGTGTTGCTTATATAGTGTGGATCCTTAGTAGACTAATCCTGATTTTGCAGGGTTGTTATCCGGTTTTATGTTAATGACCTAGATCATTAGGATTTGATGGGAGTACTTCTGAAGGTCCGGTGGTTTGTTATCACAGATATTAGAATCCATAGTTTATATCACTTTCCAATCTGCTCAGTGTGGTGTCTGTTTTTAATCTCTTGATGTACATCTTCTCAGTTGGCTCCTTCTAATGCCACCAGAACAGAACAAACACACTTGCAATCAAAAGGAACATAATATAAAGAATGTTTTCACATAATCACTCACCCATCCAATGTACTGTGTTGCTTTTGTGTTACCTTGAGTGAGAACAGTGGTATGACATTGTAGTCGAGTAATATTTTATATATCAGTATATCATTACTATATATATAGTACCAGTCAAGTGTTTGGACACATCTACAGTGCCTTGCGAAAGTATTCGGCCCCCTTGAACTTTGCGACCTTTTGCCACATTTCAGGCTTCAAACATAAAGATATAAAACTGTATTTTTTTGTGAAGAATCAACAACAAGTGGGACACAATCATGAAGTGGAACGACATTTATTGGATATTTCAAACTTTTTTAACAAATCAAAAACTGAAAAATTGGGCGTGCAAAATTATTCAGCCCCTTTACTTTCAGCGCAGCAAACTCTCTCCAGAAGTTCAGTGAGGATCTCTGAATGATCCAATGTTGACCTAAATGACTAATGATGATAAATACAATCCACCTGTGTGTCATCAAGTCTCCGTATAAATGCACCTGCACTGTGATAGTCTCAGAGGTCCGTTAAAAGCGCAGAGAGCATCATGAAGAAGAAGGAACACACCAGGCAGGTCCGAGATACTGTTGTGAAGAAGTTTAAAGCCGGATTTGGATACAAAAAGATTTCCCAAGCTTTAAACATCCAAGTAGCACTGTACAAGCGATCATATTGAAATGGAAGGAGTATCAGACCACTGCAAATCTACCAAGACCTGGCCGTCCCTCTAAACTTTCAGCTCATACAAGGAGAAGACTGATCAGAGATGCAGCCAAGAGGCCCATGATCACTCTGGATGAACTGCAGAGATCTACAGCTGAGGTGGGAGACTCTGTCCATAGGACAACAATCAGTCGTATATTGCACAAATCTGGCCTTTATGGAAGAGTGGCAAGAAGAAAGCCATTTCTTAAAGATATCTATAAAAAGTGTTGTTTAAAGTTTGCCACAAGCCACCTGGGAGACACACCAAACATGTGGAAGAAGGTGCTCTGGTCAGATGAAACCAAAATTGAACTTTTTGGCAACAATGCAAAACGTTATGTTTGGCATAAAAGCAACACAGCTGAACACACCATCCCCACTGTCAAACATGGTGGTGGCAGCATCATGGTTTGGGCCTGCTTTTCTTCAGCAGGGACAGGGAAGATGGTTAAAATTGATGGGAAGATGGATGGAGCCAAATACAGGACCATTCTGGAAGAAAACCTGATGGAGTCTGCAAAATACCTGAGACTGGGACGGAGATTTGTCTTCCAACAAGACAATGATCCAAAACATAAAGCAAAATCTACAATGGAATGGTTCAAAAATAAACATATGTTAGAATGGCCAAGTCAAAGTCCAGACCTGAATCCAATCGAGAATCTGTGGAAAGAACTGAAAACTGCTGTTCACAAATGCTCTCCATCCAACCTCACTGAGCTCGAGCTGTTTTGCAAGGAGGAATGGGAAAAAAATGTCAGTCTCTCGATGTGCAAAACTGATAGAGACATACCCCAAGCGACTTACAGCTGTAATCGCAGCAAAAGGTGGCGCTACAAAGTATTAACTTAAGGGGGCTGAATAATTTTGCACGCCCAATTTTTCAGTTTTTGATTTGTTAAAGTTTGAAATATCCAATAAATGTCGTTCCACTTCATGATTGTGTCCCACTTGTTGTTGATTCTTCACAAAAAAATACAGTTTTATATCTTTATGTTTGAAGCCTGAAATGTGGCAAAAGGTCGCAAAGTTCAAGGGGGCCGAATACTTTCGCAAGGCACTGTACATTGTAGAATAATAGTCATGACATCAAAACTATGAAATAACACACTTGGAATCATGTAGTAACGGGATGTTGGCCTTCTAGGCAGAGTTGCAAAGAAAAAGCCATATCTCAGACTGGCCAATAAACAGAAAACATTAAGATGGGCAAAAGAACACAGACACTGGACAGAAGAACTCTGCCAAGAAGGCCAGCATTCCGGAGTCGCTTCTTCGCTGTTGACGTTGAGACTGGTGTTTTGCGGGTACTATTTAATGACGCTGCCAGTTGAGGACTTGTGAGACGTTTGTTTCTCAAATTAGACAGTCTAATGTACTTGTCCTGTTGTGCACCGGAGCCTCCCACTCCTCTTTCTATTCTGGTTAGAGCCAGTTTGCGCTGTTCTGTGAAGGGAGTAGTACATAGTGTTGTAGGAGATCTTCAGTTTCTTGGCAATTTCTCGCATGGAATAGCCTTCATTTCTCAGAACAACAATAGACTGATGAGTTTCAGAAGAAAGTTATTTGATTCTGGCCATTTTGAGCCTGTAATCGAACCTACAAATGCTGATGCTCCAGATACTCAACTAGTCTAAAGCAGGCCAGTTTTATTGCTTCTTTAATCAGACCAACAGTTTTCAGCTGCGCTAACATAATGCAAAAGGGTTTTCTAATGATCAGTTAGCTTTTTAACATGATAAACTTGGATTAGCTAACACAACGTGCCATTGGAACACAGGAGTGAGGGTTGCTGATAATGAGCCTCTGTACGCCTATGCAGGTATTCCATAAAACATCAGCTGTTTCCAGCTACAATAGTCATTTTCAATATTAACAATGTATTTCTGATCAATTTCATGTTATTTTAATGGACAAAAAATGTGCTTTTCTTTCAAAAACAAGGACATTTCTAAGTGACCTCAAACTTCTGAACAGTAGTGTGTGTATATATACACTGCTCAAAAAAATAAAGGGAACACTTAAACAACACAATGTAACTCCAAGTCAATCACACTTCTGTGAAATCAAACTGTCCAACAATGATTGACAATACATTTCACATGCTGTTGTGCAAATGGAATAGACAACAGGTGGAAATTATAGGCAATTAGCAAGACACCCCCAATAAAGGAGTGGTTCTGCAGGTGGGGACCACAGACCACTTCTCAGTTCCTATGCTTCCTGGCTGATGTTTTGGTCACTTTTGAATGCTGGCGGTGCTTTCACTCTAGTGGTAGCATGAGACGGAGTCTACAACCCACACAAGTGGCTCAGGTAGTGCAGCTCATCCAGGATGGCACATCAATGCGAGCTGTGGCAAGAAGGTTTGCTGTGTCTGTCAGCGTAGTGTCCAGAGCATGGAGGCGCTACCAGGAGACAGGCCAGTACATCAGGAGACGTGGAGGAGGCTGTAGGAGGGCAACAACCCAGCAGCAGGACCGCTACCTCTGCCTTTGTGCAAGGAGGAGCAGGAGGAGCACTGCCAGAGCCCTGCAAAATGACCTCCAGCAGGCCACAAATGTGCATGTGTCTGCTCAAACGGTGAGAAACAGACTCCATGAGGGTGGTATGAGGGCCCGACATCCACAGGTGGGGGTTGTGCTTACAGCCCAACACCGTGCAGGACGTTTGGCATTTGCCAGAGAACACCAAGATTGGCAAATTCGCCACTGGTGCCCTGTGCTCTTCACAGATGAAAGCAGGTTCACACTGCGCACACGTGACAGACGTGACAGTCTGGAGACGCCGTGGAGAACGTTCTGCTGCTTGCAACATCCTCCAGTATGACCGGTTTTGCGGTGGGTCAGTCATGGTGTGGCATTTCTTCTTTGGGGGGCCGCACAGCCCTCCATGTGCTCGCCGAAGGTAGCCTGACTGCCATTAGGTACCGAGATGAGATCCTCAGACCCCTTGTGAGACCATATGCTGGTGCGGTTGGCCCTGGGTTCCTCCTAATGCAAGACAATGCTAGACCTCATGTGGCTGGAGTGTGTCAGCAGTTCCTGCAAGAGGAAGGCATTGATTCTATGGACTGGCCCGCCCGTTCCCCAGACCTGAATCCAATTGAGCACATCTGGGACATCATGTCTCGCTCCATCCATCAACGCCACGTTGCACCACAGACTGTCCAGGAGTTGGCGGATGCTTTAGTCCAGGCTGGGAGGAGATCCCTCAGGAGACCATCCGCCACCTCATCAGGAGCATGCCCAGGAGTTGTAGGGAGGTCATACAGGCATGTGGAGGCCACACACACTACTGAGCCTCATTTTAACTTGTTTTAAGGACATTACATCAAAGTTGGATCAGCCTGTAGTGTGGTTTTCCACTTTCATTTTGAGTGTGACTCCAAATCCAGACCTCCATGGTTGATCAATTTGATTTCCATTGATAATTTTTGTGTGATTTTGTTGTCAGCACATTCAACTATGTAAAGAAAAAAGTATTTAATAAGAATATTTCATTAATTCAGATCTAGGATGTGATATTTTAGTGTTCCCTTTATTTTTTTGAGCAGTATATTTATATATATATATATATATATATATATATAAAACTCAGCAAAAAAAAAAGTCCTCTCACTGTCAACTGCGTTTATTTTCAGCAAACCTATTAACATGTGTAAATATTTGTATGAACATAACACGATTCAACAACTGAGACATAAACTGAACAAGTTCCACAGACATGTGACTAACATAAATTGAATAATATGTCCCCTGATCAAAGGGGGGGGTCAAAATCAAAAGTAACAGTCAGTATTTGGTGTGGCCATTAAGCATTAAGTACATCTCCTCCTCATGAACTGCACCAGATTTGCCGGTTCTTGCTGTGAGATGTTACCCCACTCTTCCCCAACAGGTCCCAGACGTGCTCAATGGGATTAATATCGCTGGGCTTGGCAGAACACTGACATTCCTGTCTTGCACACCCCTCCAGTATTATGGCTGGTGTCATTGTCATGCTGGAGGGTCATGTCAGGATAAGCCTGCAGGAAGGGTACCACATGAGAGAGGAGGATGTCTTCCCTGTAACGCACAGCGTTGGGATTGCCTGCAATGACAACAAGCTCAGTCCGATGATGCTGACACATCGCCCCAGACCAAGACGGACCCTCCATCTCCAAATCGATCCCGCTTCAGAGTACAGGCCTCTATGTAACGCCCATTCCTTCGACGATAAAAGCGAATCTGACCATCACCCCCTGGTGAGACAAAACCGTGACTCATCAGTGAAGAGCACTTTTTTCCAGTCCTGTCTGGTCCAGTGACGGTGGGTTTGTGCCCATAGGGAACGTTGTTGCCAGTGACGTCTGGTGAGGACCTGCCTTAAAACAGGCCTACAAGCCCTCAGTCCATCCTCTCTCAGCCTATTGCGGACAGTCTGAGCACTGATGGAGGGATTGTGCAATTGTGCATTTCTGGTGTAACTCGGGCAGTTGTTGTTGCCATTCTGTACCTGTCCCGCAGGTGTGATGTTCGGATGTACCGATCTTGTGCAGGTGTTGTTACACGTGGTCTGCCACTGCGAGGACAATCAGCTGTTCGTTGTGTCTCCCTGTAGCTCTGTCTTAGGCGTCTCACAGTACGGACATTGCAATTTATTGCCCTGGCCACATCTGCAGTTCTCATGCCTCCTTGCAGCATGCCTAAGGCACGTTCACGCAGATGAGCAGGGACCCTGGGCATCTTTCTTTTGGTGTTTTTCAGAGTCAGTAGAAAGGCCTTTTTGGTGTCCTAAGTTTTCATAACTGTGACCTTAATTGACTACCGTCTGTAAGCTGTTAGTGTCTTAACGACCGTTTTACAGGTGCATGCACATTAATTGTTTATGGTTCATTGAACAAACATGGGAAACAGTGTTTAAACACTTTACAATGAAGATCTGTGAAGTTATTTAGATTTTTACAAATTATCTTTGAAAGACAGGGTCCTGAAAAAGGGATGTTTATTTTTTTTGCTGAGTTTATACAGTTGAAGTCGTAAGTTTACATACACGTTAGCCAAATACATTTACACTCAGTTTTTCACCATTCCTGACATTTAATCCTAGTAAAAATGTCCTGTCTTAGGTTAGTTAGGATCACCAGTTTATTTTAAGAATGTGAAATGTCAGAATAATAGTAGAGAGAATGATTTATTTCAGATTTAATTTCTTTCATCACATTCCCAGTGGGTCAGAAGTTTACATACACTCAAGTAGTATTTGGTAGCATTGCCTTTAAATTGTTTAACTTGGGTCAAACGTTTTGGGTAGCCTTCCACAAGCTTCCCACAATAATTTGGGTGAATTTTGGCCCATTCCTCATGACAAAGCTGGTGTAACTGAGTCAGGCCTCCTTGCTCGCACACACTTTTTCTGTTCTGCTCACAAATGTTGTTTCTGGTGTCCTTTGACAGCTCTTTGGTCTAGTCCATAGTGAAGTTTGGAGTGTGACTGTTTGAGGTTGTGGACAGGTGTCTTTTATACTGATTACAAGTTCAAACAGGTGCCATTAATACAGGTAACGAGTGGAGGACAGAGGAGCCTCTTAAAGAAGAAGTTACAGGTCTGTGAGAGCCAGAAATCTTGCTTGTTTGTAGGTGACCAAATACTTATTTTCCACCATAATTTGCAAATAAATTCATAAAAAAATCCTACAATGTGATTTTCAGGATTTTTTTTCTCATTTTGACCGTCATAGTTGAAGTATACCTATGATGAAAATTACAGGCCTCTTTCATCTTTTTAAGTGGGAGAACTTGCACAATTGGTGGCTGACTAAATACTTTTTTGCCCCACTGTATCATACAGTAATACAAATTAGAGAGGTGAGGAAACATCTGTGGGCTTATGAATGAGAACCATGCACCTACTACCTCTCATACTGATCTGCAGTGATGAATAGTTAATACTCCCCCCTGATATGTAAAATAGTTTATTCAGCACCATGGACAGCAGCGCTGAAAAAAGGGGACCGAATAGGTAGTTTAGACAGCGGTCAGGCTTCATTGAAAGTGAATTAAATTCGATTTTTTTTGCTGTGGACTTTGTCCAACATTGCCTGCTTTGTGTGCTGTTGCTCTAATATTCCTAACTCACCACTCAACTTGCTATTTCAGCACCGCGAGCCACTGGGGGTTTCATAAAAGGATCCCCTTTTATCTTGTCCTTCTTTAACACACCTTTCAGTTTCGATTTTCTGGATGACCAGCATAGTCTGTTTCTTCATACAGGGTTATGGTTCCTCTGAAGAAAAGCCCCTTCTATCCCGCGTTCATTTGATTTTCTTATTGCTTCACACGTCTGTTTTTGTTAATGGAGTTTTAAAAGGTGAGTAATCACAGTCTCAATCCCTCTCTCCAGTACAAAAAGGTAGGAGCATCTATGCTGGATTTGGACCCCCAATGTACTGCATATACATTATCTAGTTGGATATATTTATTTCCGTCATGTAACAGACAGAACAATGTGGAAAACTTTATAATAGCTTGAAAATGAAGTCTAATACTAAACAGTGCAGTCTCCATTTCCAGGATAGTGAATGTTAACACTGTCTAAAATGGCTGGTAGACATAGATTAGGAACCAGGTTATTCTTACTTTCAAGGTTGATGAAAAAGTAATATTCAGAGAAATGGGAAGTCAAAGAATAAACAGTATGTGCCCTGCATAAGAATAATCTCCATTCCCTGTGTTTGGTCTACATTTTACAGGGAAGTGTAGCTCTCCCAGGTATCTAGCGGTCCGAGGGAACAAACACACCCAGCAATCAGGTGATTGGCTGGTATCTGGGAAGACTGGGGCCTGAAAGAGTAGTCTGTCTGCTCCCCGTCTGTCAGTCACAGCTGATTTATCAGGGATTGATGGAGAGGTCTCCCCTGCTCAGATCATCACAGGGGGATCTGTCCCATCCTGGGGGAGCAGGAGATGAGCCCTAGGTCTCAAGGACCATAGAGTCGGATAGAACCAGGTTATCATTAACTCAGCCCTCCCCTCATCATGAGGCTGGACTGGGGACAGCTGGCTACAGCAGGGTCATACATCACTGTCACCCAGCCAGACACACCAGGCTTCACTGTGTTGTTTGTCCTTGTCACCGACATTATTTGGGTTAACAAACATGTAGATTGATGGTATTGTGTTACACACAAGGAGTATGCAGTAGGGAAGAGTATAGGCATTTTAAAGCAAAGCTCCTCATTGATTGGTAGATTTTTGGGGGATTTATTTCTTTATTCATTAGTGACTTCATGGAGTGGAGAGGTTTTTATATCTCTGATGGGTATTGGGACTGAGACAGGTGCTGAAACATGGCCAGACTTGGGAGTACTTTTCACTGAAATGACAGTGTCAATCCTGAGAGGGAGGCAGCTGAATGACAGTGGTTTTGGATCTCAGGAGGAGTTATTGGCTGATGAACTGAGAAAGGCTTAAGTGAATTGAAGCATAAATCAATTGGCAGGACAGGTTCAATAGAACACATCAGCTCAGGTTTGGCTGCCCAGGGAGGAGGCAGAAGCCTCTGTCCGGGTTGGTTATTTGGTTGTGGTTGGATCTGGGGGATCCAAATTGGGTGCGATCAGAGCCAGGGAGGACAAAGTCAACTGCCCACTCCACCCTACCCTACCCCTAACTAGCCAGGTCGATGATGTGTTTGGAAGCAGGGTTAAGGTGTCCCACATTACCACAGGACCAGATGGTGTAGCCAACTAGTGACCAGTGGAGAGTTGGCTGGATCAGACTGCTGTCCAGTCCAGAGGGTTCTATTCCATCTGCACAGCTGCACAGCCAGGGCTGCAGTCAGTCTGTTCCATGCCTGGTGAACTGATGTTGGCTGTCTGGTCACTCAGTATCTGGTCCTTTACCCTCCTCCTTTACCATCCTCCTCTATCTTCCTCCTCCTAGCCACTCTCCTTTACCCTCCTCAACCCTCCCCCTCTACCTTCCTCCTCCTGGCCTCTCTCCTCCCCCTCTTCCCCCTCCCCCCAGCTGGGTGTGTAGTCCAGTCCTGACCTGGGTAAACGCCACGTTATTCAGCATGATTGCTCTCTCCAGCCGGGCACTGAGGTAGCCCATCTCTGGCCAGCTCACTGCCTTGATGATGGCAGCAGCTGACGGATTGTGTTGGCAGGCAAGCTCCAAACAAACAAAAAAACATACAATTTGTCCATGTATTGGAATGGAATGGAGAAATTGGATGTGTGATGACCAATGCTGATTTAACCCGCGATGGCTCTGATTAAACTCTCATTTAGGACATTGTGGACTGCTATTAGATTGAGCTGGGAAAGGCATTTGCATTTTTCTCAGCAGGATAATTAGGAAAAGTACAGAGGAATTAAACAGAGAACAAACAGGAGGAGAAGAATGACTCGGCATGTCATCTCAAAGTCTAACCCGCCTGCCCAACACATCAGACCAAATTGAACTGGTTTGTTTTTGTGACAGAAATCCAGTTAGATTTTAGGTCAGGTGGTTTTGTGACCGGCAAACATTATCAACATATCTCTGTATAACTGAAAGTGATTCATAAGTTTTTGTTAATGAACAGGACATTGATATTATCAATTGAAGTGTCAATGAATCAACGTAGGGCTGAGCTTGCAGAAGAGATGGTCTCTTTGTGAAGATGTACCATCGTGATGATCGAAGTGAGCCGTCCATCGGTGGCTAAATGAATGCTCTCCATTTACAACCACCCAGAGAGCAAGAAAATGAAACATTGACCATGAGTCATCATCTATGGAGCAATCACTGAAGACCAGTAGTAGTACGTGGGTAAAATCACTGGGGAAGCCAAGCCCCCCCCAAAAAGATGTGTGTTGTGATAATTGCATTATTTTCTCTATAACCTGTCAGATTATATGCCTTGCCACTGTGATATATAGGCTTAAAGCCGAGAAAATAAGAAGACACAGTGGCAGAATAAATTAAAATATACATTTCTTTCATCACATAACCAGAGAGCAAACATCTGTCCGCTAAACATCCATCTCCACAGCTGCACAGTCAGGGCTGTTCACAAAACATATTGCATGTAACAAACAGTTCGTTACATGACCTACAGCATGGTCAAGCAAGGTAATGTTGCCGACATTACCAGACTACTGAACAATAGATTTAGACTTTAACATTTCAACAATCATCTAATCGCCTATGCTTAGTCTAATACAGTGACATCTAAAAGATACCAAAAACAATTTAGTTCAATCAACGTAAGCTAAATATGATATGCCTGTCCATGGTACTGATTCCTGTTTATGTGTGGTGTGTGTGTGCAAGTAGAAAAAACATGTAGACTCACCCTATTTTTATCTCCCCATTTTCGTGATATTCAATTGGTAGTTACATTCTTGTCCCATCGCTGCAACTCCCGAACAGACTCAGAAGAGGCAAAGGTCGAGAGCCATGCGTCGCCTGAAACACGACAGCCAACCCGCACTGCTTGTTGACATACTGCCTGCTTAACCCCGGAAGGAAACACTGTACTGCTGGCGACCGAAGTCAGTGTGCATGCGCCAGGCCGCCACAAGGAGTCGCTAGAGTGTGATGGGACATCCCAGCCGGCCAAACCTTCCCCTAATCTAGGATGGAAACGCCAATGCTATACTCCTTTTTCATGTTGCCTAAATGGTATTTGACTCTGTCATAGAGTACACAATTTTAGTTTTTGTTGTCCTAGGCTATCTGGCTAAAAATGCTTGCTTACTAGCCTAACTTCCTTTCATTGACCAAGGAAAAAAACACAAAATAATTTCTTTCCTTCCTCTGTGTTTCATAATTTTCTCAAAAGGCTTTTTTAAAACTTGAGCGGCCAAATAAAACCACCTGCGAGCTTAATTCCATTGTCCTATTGTGACTGTAACATAGTGTCTTCAGAAAATGTTACAAAATCAGCAGTGAGTCAGACAAGAAGCAGTTGTATCTCTCTCTCTCACCATTTTCAGTTGACTTGTTTTGTGTTAAGGCAAAGCAAAGGGGAGAACATAGACAAGATAGACATGATAGATCATACACCTTGACACTCTTCTAGTGTCTAGTAGTTCTTCATACAGTGAAATCCTCATGTTCTCCGGCAACATTGCCCTCTGCTGGAAATAACGTTATCACCCACATGTCACCTGTGCTCGTCATAAAACACAGGTGACACATCATAAAACACAGGTGACACAAAAATCATAGGTCACACACAATAGTTAGACAATGTTGGAAACAATGTAATGAGATACCTTGAAACTGTTGTACATTTTGTGACATATAATTATATATTATATAATTATATTCACAATATTCAGATTTCATACACTTATTTTCAGAATATCATGTACATTCCCAGGGGTAACTCTGTCGAGGGGACAGGATTCAGTATTATAGGATGCAGTGTAGTCACCATGATAAGTATACTGCAGCCTCCACTGCAAACCAACGCCCTCATTAAAACTCCACTCAGTGTTTTTTTCCTCTCAAGAAAAAGTAATGTGCTTCAGAGAGGGATCTATTTTCCACCGCTCACCCCTGCCCTTCCATTGGCGGCTAATTACAGCGCGCTGATCAAGCGGAGGAGAGAGCAGGAGTAGCGCTAGATAGTGAGAGAGAGAAGGAGTGATAGAGACAGAAAGAGAGAGTGTTAGTTGGCACGCAGCAAATGTGGCCCAGGCTTTTCATGTCGCAGGAAGGCAGAGACAGGAATCCTGGAGAAATGTCAGTCAACCTAAACATAGATCAATAGATACATGCGGTGCTGTCACCGTGCAGTAATGCATCTGCCCTGATATTTTATTAATGAGGCTGTGTTAAACACAGCTCCCAGACAAGCACAGTGAATCACATGCCTTCATTCTATAGCTAGAGGACTCCTGATATCACCAGGAGTGAGAAGTATAATTTTGGTGGTCTAGTACTACTTTAAGTGATGTCCTGTCTTCCCAGTGGCCTTCTTGGTGTGTGAACTGGTGACTGCTCATAATTTGCAGATAGCTGTTGACACATCAACCAGGATCAAGGGGCAGGGCAATTTGTGACTTGTTTTGGTAATCAGTGGCTGTGTTGGATGGGGAGTGGTTTCACCTCTCCTATGCAATCAGAAATTATTACCGGAAGGCGTGCTCTCCACCTCTGTTAGGTAATTACCAATTAGTGTTAGTTCTTCAGTCTCCCCTGGGTTATCAGCGGGAGCTGTAAGCGGCGATCGTGTCAGTGGCGGTTTTGTCACAAAACTAAGACAGTCGCCCGAAACAAAGACTGTTCCGCCGAGTTGTTTGAGGAAGGAAAGCGAGGAAGGCTCCACACCCCTCTCTCACAGTATCTTACCTAGTTAATTACAGATTCTCATTTTGCTCTTTTGTAGCTTTGTCAGCTACAGTTGAAGTCTGAAGTTTACATATACTTCAGCCAAATACATTTAAACTCAGTTTTCCACAATTCCTGACATTTAATCCTAGTAAAAATTCCCTGTCTGAGGTCAGTTAGGATCACCACTTTATTTCAAGAATGTGAAATGTCAGAATAATAGTAGAGAGTGATTTATTTCAGATTTGTATTTATTTCTTCACATTCCCAGTGGGTCAGAAGTTTACATACACTCAATAAGTATTTAGTAGCATTGCCTTTAAATTGTTTAACTTGGGTCAAATATTTTGGGTAGCCTTTCACAAGTTTCCCACAATAAGTTTGGTGAATTTTGGCCCATTCCTCCTGACAGAGCTGGTGCAACTGAATCAGGTTTGTAGGCCTCCTTGCTCGCACAAGCTTTTTCAGTTCTGCCCACAAATCCTCTATGGGATTGAGGTCAGGGCTTTGTGATGGCCACTCCAATACCTTGACTTTTTTGTCCTTAAGCCATTTTGCCACAACTTTGGAAGTATGCTTGGGGTCATTGTGCATTTGGAAGAGCCATTTGCGACCAAGCTTTAACTTCCTGTCTTGAGATATTGCTTCAATATATCTTCATCATTTTCCTACCTGTCCAGTCCCTCCTGCAGCAAAGCACCCCAACAACATGATGCTGCCACCCCCGTGATTCACGGTTGGGATGGTGTTCTTCAGCTTGCAAGCGTTACCCTTTTTCCTCCAAACATAACGATGGTCATTATGGCCAAACAGTTCTATTTTTGTTGCATCAGACCAGAGGACATTTCTTCAAAAAGTACAATCTTTGTCCCCATGTGCAGTTGCAAACCGTAGTCTGGCTTTTTTATGGTGGTTTTGGAGCAGTGGCTTCTTCCTTGCTGAGTAGTTTTTCAGGTTGTGTCAATATAGGACTCGTTTTACTGGGGATATAGATACTTTTGTACTGGTTTCCTCCAGCGTCTTTGCAAGGTCCTTTGCTGTTGTTCTGGGATTGATTTTCACTTTTTGCATTGTCAAGTACGTTCATCTCTAGGAGACAGAACGCGTCTCCTTCCTGAGCGGTATGACGGCTGCGTAGTCCCATGGAAGCTTGCATCCACTACAAGATCATGGTGCTTGCCTACAGAGCAGCAAGAGGAACTGCCCCTCCCTACCTTCAGGCTATGCTCAAACCCTACACCCCATCCCGGGCACTCCGTTCTGCCACATCAGCTATCTTGGCCCTCCCACCCCTACAGGATGGCAGCTCCTGCTCAGCCCAGTCCAAGCTCTTCTCTGTCCTGGCACCCCAATGGTGGAACTAGTTTACCCCTGAAGTTAGGACAGCAGAGTCCCTGCCCATCTTCTGAAAAATATCTGAAACATTATCTTAAATAATCCTCCTCCTCACTTCAACTTTTTTTTATTTGTAACTTAACCAGCACTTGACCCCCTCCAACCCCCTTCTAGCTCTGACTCTACTGATAGCTACATTGAGGAAAAATGTACTTTCTATGCCTGTGATAGCTTGGTGGGACAAAAACATATCTTAAGATGAATGCACTAACTTTGAGTTGCTCTGGATAATAGCGTCTGCTAAATAAAAAAAATATCATTCACAAACATCATGAACTGTCACCGGAGGAGCATCAGGCCTGGAGGAGCACATGCCTTTATCTCTGGCGCATGATGGAACAAATGTGGTGATTATTATTCACCCAACTGAGGAAAAGTAGAGGATAGTGTTGAGGAATGGAGGCATGCTGGCTGTATGGGGATACCTGATACATATTGTATAAGATGGAACCATGACACATATTGTCTTTCTAGAATGTCAGAGCCATCATCGTCAACAACCCTCAGGATTCCATCAGAGGGAAGGGTTCAAACCTTTTGAACAGCGCTCCAGTTTCCACAGGTGTAAATCAAACAGTCATCGTCTGTATTCTGTCTTTCTCATAAACCTCCTCTCCGCAATGTGGATGAACGGCTTTGAATACTGTGGTTGTTACAGGGGTCAATTATATCCACCTATACATTTTATGTGCACTTAATCGAGGGCTGGTACAGGTCGTAAAATACACCCATCTGCTACACACATCAGTCATTTTTATGCCCCTCACCGGTCCCTTTTTATTTCTTTGGATTACTCTGGCATTTCCAGCTACTTCTCTGGGCTGTATTACTGTTATTGCCTCCCCTGGCTCCTTTCTGGAATGCAGTGCCATGGAGATATATGGTCTGCTTGTAACCTTGAGAAACAATTAGATGAAACAGCATCTCCACTGTCTGAGACAAACAACATGCTGCTTGCCATGAGGGGAAGTCTACACGGTGTTCGGTTCAGTGGAGAGGTGTTAACTGTATGATACATTTTTAAAGCCCTTGTTTGGCTCAGTTTCTTTGTGGGATCGATCTCCTATTCTGTCACATGTACCAAAATGGCCGCCAACCTGTTTCTTCTAACATGTGATGTGGCAGATGTTCAGAATAAATACAAAAAGCCACTGATCATTCTTGTTATGAAATATACACACACTGGCGTGCACAGTTTTGCATTTGAGAGGAATGAACAGGAACAAACAGAAGACATCGAAAGTGTTTAGGGATAACATGACTGTCGAGTTTATTACTGAGAAATAGAAAGAGGGATTAGGCCAACATGGTGT
Organism: Oncorhynchus mykiss; assembly: GCF_013265735.2. Taxonomy (NCBI): domain Eukaryota; kingdom Metazoa; phylum Chordata; class Actinopteri; order Salmoniformes; family Salmonidae; genus Oncorhynchus; species Oncorhynchus mykiss. The sequence goes on along the minus strand of NC_048572.1, from coordinate 20,791,709 downwards.
TTATTCAGCAGCTTGGATCAAGTATTTACTTCATAAACATATCAACCCATTCCAACACATATATTCGAATGTAGGCTAGGCCTACTGTAGGCTAGGCCTACTGTATTTGTGAGTTTCAGTTGAGAAGAACTCCGCTTTTGGAATATGGAACAAATCAATGTTCACATAGGCACTTGCATTGGTGCCAAACTTTAAACCTGGAACAGAAGCCGTGAAGACAACAGCTCATTACTAAAACAAATACTGTGTTTGCTAACAACTTTATCACGCATAACAAGCACCAACTCATTTGAGTTGTTGTTTACGTTTTAGTAGGAATAAATGCTATGCCACTGCTAAGGGAAACACTTGGAAATGTTTTTTGGCAACCTCATTTTGTGTGTTAAAAATCAAACAGTAAGATATTTACTTTTGTCTGTGGGGAGAAGCTTCTTATTCATACATGCTAGTTTAGGTTTCCGCTCACTTGCTCCCTGTGTATAGTATTCATATTCAGTGCATCTCCTTTGTCGTGCAGAAGTGATAAAGACGACAACATCTTTGTGCTGTTGCATTCTTTATGAATTTTAGTACCTCTGGGAACACATAAAGGGTAATCAGAGTGAAGCTGAGGACATCTTAGTGTTAAAAGGAGAAAAACATAAACATCAGGTTACAAATGATCTCTTATACAACCGCAAACAACAAAACCACATTTTAAAGGAATAGAAAAACAAATAACATTTGAAAATGTAGCCTACATAGCTGTATAAGGAATTTCTTACTGTAAAGATTCACAGAATGACTGCTGTGTGCTACTGTACCTTCCCACAGGGCACACCACATCATTTCAATGTGGAAATGGGGTAATATTTTTGTTGAAACATTGATCAAGGACATTTTAACCTTCATTCGTCCACTCAAAAAGTTTGTTGAATTTCTAATAAGTTATCACTACACTCTAAAAACAATGTAGGTTCTCCTAAGATCCTCAAAGTTCTTCAAAGAACCTTAGGGTTCTTGGCACTGACAATAGGCCTCCAAAAGGTTTTTTACAAGAACTCCATAGGAGATGTGGTTCAACGAGCAACCTCCTTAGTTGGTGAGAGTTCTTGCAGGAACCTAACTGCCCAACTGATACATTAGGATTTGAAAGGACAGCAGGTGCAGGCACTTATTTATTTATTTTACATTTTACCCCCTTTTTCTCCCCAATTTCGTGGCATCCAATTGTTAGTAATTACTATCTTGTCTCATCGCTACAACTCCCGTACGGGCTCGGGAGAGACGAAGGTCAAAAGCCATGCGTCCTCCAAAACACAACCCAACCAAGCCGCACTGCTTCTTAAGCCAGCCGCACCAATGTGTTGGAGGAAACACCGTGCACCTGGCGACCTTGGTTAGCGTGCACTGCACCCAGCCCGCCACAGGAGTCGCTAGTGCGCGATGAGACAAGGATATCCTTACCGGCCAAACACTCCCTAACCCGGACGACGCTAGGCCAATTGTGCGTCGCACCACGGACCTCCCGGTCACGGCCGGTTGCGACAGAGCCTGGGCGCGAACCCAGAGTCTCTGGTGGCACAGCTGGCGCTGCAGTACAGCGCCCTTAACCACTGCGCCACCCGGGAGGCGTTTGAGTATTATTTTTGTATACATCTTTATATTTATATCATTTTTTATGTTATAATTATTTATTAGTTATATTCCAAATGTCTGAATAAAAATTACAGACCGTGAGGGAATGGTGCTTTTTTGGCAGGGGGCTGAAGGGTGGGTTCACCCAGGGAGTCATACAAGCTAGAACCACCACTGGCCCCAATAGATCCACAGACGATGCAATCGCCATTGCACTGCACACTGCCCTATCCCATCTGGACAAGAGGAATACCTATGTAAGAATGGTGTTCATTGACTATAGCTCAGCATTCAACAGCACAGTACCCTCCAAGCTCATTATTAAGCTTGTGACCCTGGTTCTGAACCCCGCCCTGTGCAACTGGTTCCTGGACTTCCTGAAGGGCCGTCGCCAGGTGGTGAAGGTAGGAACAAAACCTCCACTTCGCTGATCCTCAACACTGGTGCCCCACAAGGGTGCGTGTGCGTCCCTGTCCTGTACTCCCTGTTCACCCATGACTGCGTGGCCACGCACGCCTCCAATTCAATCATCAGGTTTGCAGACGACACAACAGTAGTAGGCTTGATTACCAACAATGACGAGGGAGCAGAGAGGAGGGGTCTGGAAGGTGAGGGCTCTGGGAGTGTGGTGCCAGGAAAATAACCTCTCACTCAATGTCAACAAAACAAAGGAGATGATCATAGACTTCAGGAAACAGCAGAGGGAGCACCCCCCTATCCACATCGACAGGACCGCAGTGGAGAAGGTGGAAAGGTTCAAGTTCCTCGGCGTACACATCACTGAAGGCAAATGGCTCAAACGGCTCTTCCAAATGGACAATGACCCCAAGCATACTTCAAAAGTTGTGGCAAAAAAGTTGTGACAACAACGTCAAGGTATTGGAGTGGCCATCACAAAGCCCTGACCTCAATCCCATAGAGTATTTGTGGGCAGAACTGAAAAAGCGTGTGCGAGCAAGGAGGCCTACAATCCTGACTCAGTTACACCTGTTCTGTCAGGAGGAATGGGCCAAAATTCACCCAACTTATTGTGGGAAGCTTGTGGAAGGCTACCCGAAATGTTTGACCCAAGTTAAACTATTTAAAGGCAATGCTGCCAAATACTAATTGAGTGTATGTAAACTTCAGAACCGCTGGGAATGTGATAACAGAAATAAAAGCTGAAATAAGTCATTCTCTCTACTATTATTCTGCCATTTCACATTCTTAAAATAAACTGGTGATCCTAACTGACCTCAGACAGGGAATTTATTAGGATTAAATGTCAGGAATTGTGAAAAACTGAGTATAAATGTATTTGGCTAAGGTGTATGTAAACTTCCGACTTCAACTGTATATAACTTGATTGACAGGACTGAAACAACCCTGGAAGTGCCATAAGTGTAAGCCAACATAATTCATTATTTTACATTAACCTGTTTAACTGCATTGATATGGCTTAATTGATCCTAGTCCAGACTCGTTATAGTTGCAAATACCATGCAGTTGGACCAGGGGAATTTAATCAAACAGATTTGATTTGCAGGTCTTCCGTTACCTCACATTTATTGATTCATTAATTTCCCATCATGAAAATGTAGCTCTATTCCCTAATCAAATACTTTCATCGATTCCACAAAATAAACTGACAAATAGAGCTTTTTACTCCAATCTGGCAACCCTCATAAAATCCGACAGAGTATCCCAAAGTATTACATGAAAACAAGCAAATAAAACAGCATTGACATTGATAAAAATATTATAAAAACCTTACGGCTACTATTGTATTACAAGTATTTCGGTGACAACCTGGTTGATTAACAATATTGGGTTGTTAACACGTTTGTTTTTTATATAAATACATGTGGAACACAAAAAAGGCAGTGTAGAACACCATTGCTCAAAATGCATTGCTCCAATAACTTTCAAAAGATTGTTCCAAAATCCCCCCCCCCCCAAAAAAAAAAATTGTTCCTGTGGAGGAAGTCACACTGTAAAAAATATTGTGCCCTTTTACTTAAAAAAAAAATCTAGGTACTATTTGCATCAACCTTTTAAGTAAATCCAACAAGGAGGATCATTTAAGTACAATATACTTCACTTTTGGTGCATTACAAACTCAAATATATTAAGTGCAAACAACTAACTGGATCTCAAAGATTCCTTTCATTCAACTTAATTTTATCAGGTTCAGAACAGTTTTGTTTCCTTTGACCTGCTTAAGTCCTTCAAGTCCCAGAACTAATGTTATAAGTTTGATATACTTCATGTAATCAGTTACAGAACTAATGTTATAAGTTTGATATACTTCATGTAATCAGTTACAGAACTAATGTTATAAGTTTGATATACTTCATGTAATCAGTTACAGAACTAATGTTGTAAATTTAATTTGCTGAATTTACTCAGTATCGTAATTGATATTCTGTTTAATCTACAAACGTGTTTTGCTCAGTTACTTATGGTACTCAGGTTAGTAAAATGTATTTAAATTGGGTTCCACTTCCTACTACTCAAATATATACTCACAACTATACTTAAAAAGCTGATGCAAATAGTTACCTCAATATACTTGGGATAATTTACAAAAAATGACTATTTCTATACAAGGGAATATGCAAAAAGAAACAACAGTGTTCAACTTCAAACTTCAACACCTGTATTTTGATTAAAAGTTTTCTTCAAACTTCAGTCTCAATTTGTCCCTTAAAACTTACTCCTTAAGCATTTGTGGAGAGCTCATTATTTTGTAATCTGTAAGCATTCTGGGTAGAACTCCACTTTACCTCCTTAGGTAAAGTTACATTCAGATCGCATGCATCAGACTACAAATAATTTCAGATCTTCAGAACTGCATAAAGTTTAGGTGATAGTTTGGGATTAGCACTTTGACCTCACATCTTGTGCAGTTTGGCAAGAATTCTCTGGTGGTCTGTGCCCCTTAAAGTCCAAGCGATATTTTAACAGAAACCTAAATGAACGATTTATCTTAATAGACTTTACACAAAGCACCATATGAACTTTAGCTCAAATACAATGTCATTCAAACTGTTTTAGATTAATCAAAACATGGGTTTTCAAAACATACGTTGCACTATATTCCAAATTGTCCCTTAAACCTGACTCCATTTGCACTAGTGAAGCCCATATGGACATATTATTTTGACGGCTATAAGCATTCTGGGTATAACTCCAGCTTTCCTCCTTAGGTAAAGATACACCCAGATAGCTTGCACCTGACTACAAATAATCTCAGAAATCCACTAGTGCATATAAAGTAAGTTTTAAAACAAAGCTGTTTTTTAACCAGGAATTGACCATGTCTCTTATGACCTGAAAAATAGCATCATGTAAACTGTAGCTCCTTTACCACCTAGCAACTAGCTTTTCAGCTTACTGAGTAGGGTTTAGACCACTGTTTGTGAGTGGCCCTTTGAGAGTTCTCATAGATATCTCTGAAAACAAGTAACTTCATCTTTAGAGCTTGGACCCGTGGGGAGGTCCTGAGATCATCAAGTTCCAAGAATACTTTTTGGAACACCTCAACGTTATATTTCGGTTCTTTGAGGTAGCTTAGATTTAAGCCATAGATGAAGCTGTGGGGCGGCAGGGTAGCCTAGTGGTTAGAGCGGTGGACTAGTAACCGGAAGACATGCTCTATATTCTGGTGCAGATCCCTCACAGTGAACACCTTCATTACATGCTGAACGAGGTCAGATCATGGTGTTGTCAGAGTGAAAAAATTAAGAAATAACAGACTAGGATATTACATTAACTGTGCAACTTGAGGAGGAGAGGGAATCAAATGAAGATACCTCATTTAGAGATAAATAAGGCTACAAAAATAAAAACCTTTAACTTGTAGTCTGTAATAAGGTCTTCAACCCTCTCGCCAAGGTATATGATCAGGCCACGGATCACACTGTCTCTTCTTTCCTGGATGGTGTTGCACTGTAAAATTATGTTTCACAAATAATTGCATTTAATACCAGCAACTAAATACATACAGTATAACCTATATACTATTGTGAAGGTGTTACTGTGCATACCCTGTACAGAACTTCAACATTTTCTGCATTCCCACCTCTACAGCACATCCTTTTGACTTAAACAAGTCCAAAAGTTTTGGTGTATATTCATCCAGCTTCTGGATAAAGGTGGACTCAAGAGCAACAGTTGTAATTCTTCTGAACTCTTCCTTAAAACTTATTGTGGAACGCTAGCGTCCCGCCTAGCCAACATCCGGTGAAATTGCTGAGCGCAAAATTCAAAATACAAAATTCGTAATATTAAACATTCATGAAAATACAAGTGTCTTACATTTTTCAAATGCTTAACTTCTTGTTAATCCAGGCGCTTTGTCAGATTTCAAAAAGGCTTTACGGCGAAAGCATACCATGCGATTATCTGAGGACAGCGCCCCGCATACAAAAGCATTAAACATTTTCCAAATAAGCAGAGGCGTCATGAAAGTCAGAAATAGTGATCAAATAAATCCCTTACCGTTGAAGATCTTCCTCTGTTTGCAATCCCAAGGGTCCCAGCTACATAACAAATGGTCGTTTTGTTCGATAAAGTCCTTCTTTATATCCCAAAAAAGTCAGTTTAGTTGGCGCGCTTGATTCAGTAATCCACCAGTTTCCCTCGTTCAAAATGCATACAAATGAATCCCAAAAGTTACCAATAAACTTTGTCCAAACAAGTCAAACAACATTTCTAATCAATCCTCAGGTACCCTAATATGTAAATAAACGATAAAATAAGGACAGAGAATAGTATGTTCATTACCGGAGATAAATAACGAAGTGCGCGCCCTCATCCACACGCGCCACAATACTACAGCCAAAATGGGAGCCACCTAGAAAAACATCAAATTCTAGCTAATTTTTCAAAAAACAAGCCCGAAACTCTTTCTAAAGACTGTTGACATCTACTGGAAGCCCTAGGAACTGCAATATGGGATGCATTCCATTGATTTTCCCATAGACAGCTATTTCAATGAGTGCTGAGCTCAAAAAAAAAAAAAATCTGGATGGATTCTCCTCAGGTTTTCGCCTGCCATTGTTACGGTTTTCTTCGGGTGAAGTAGAGTCAGACCAAAATGCAGCGTGGTAATTTAGATACATGTTTAATGAAGACGAAAAAACATACCGTGAAAACCTATACAGCCTCTCTGGTGACAACAAACACAGAGACAGGAACAATCACCCACGAAACACTCAAAGAATATGGCTGCCTAAATATGGTTCCCAATCAGAGACAACGATAAACACCTGCCTCTGATTGAGAACCACTCCAGACAGCCATAGACTTTGCTAGAGAACCCCACTAAACCACAATCCCAATACCTGCGAAAACCCCAAGACAAAACACACCACATAAATAAACCCATGTCACACCCTGGCCTGACCAAAATAATAAAGAAAACACAAAATATAAAGACCAGGGCGTGACAGCCATATCAGTTCTGTAATACTCACAGACATTATTTTAACAGTTTTTGAAACTTTAGAGTGTTTATATCCAATACTACCAATTATATGCATATCCTAGCTTCTGGTCCTGAGTAACAGGCAGTTTACTTTGGGCACCTCAGTCATCCAAACTTCGAAATACTGCCCCCCTACCCCTAAGAAATTTTTAATCTGGGAGAACGAAAGAGAAGGGGGAGGAAACATCTTCAGAACAGATAAGGACAAAAGATGATCTGAGAGCCAGAATGCTATTGGGGAACCCCTCCCAAAGCATGTGCAGAGTGAGAATGTTCAGACTAATCTTTAATGAATATATAATTGTAGATTAGAATATTAGGTCAAGACAACACAAAATATTTAAATGAATATAAATTTTTTTGACCTACATTGACTATTTTCATTCAGCTGTATTTTGTACCTGAGAGGGCTCAAACAGAGCTGGCCATCTTTCTTTGAAGTCCTTCACAGGAAGGGCCTGAACGACATCTTGTGTTCGATATGAGAAGGTTTTTGCCATTTTGGCACTCACAATGTTGTGGTTGTCACGTATTTATACTTGAATGGAGCAAAACTGGAGATCTTACATTGCATGTGCTGCCTGATCCCTACGGAATTAAGATAAAAATCTATTCATTTTTTGTGTATACATAAGCTTTAACATAATATTAATTGTGTAACCTTTATTTAACTAGGCAAGTCAGTTAAGAACAAATTCTTATTTACAATGACAGCCTATGGGGGAACAGTGGGTTAACTGCCTTGTTGCCAGAACAACAGATTTTTACCTTGTCAGCTCAGGGATTCAATCCAGCATCCTTTTGGTTACTGGCCCAATGCTCTAACCACTAGGCTACCTGTATGCATTCTCATTCTAAAATAAGGAAGACACACATTGTCAATACCTGCCTGGGCAACAATGCATTGAGTAAAACACTAATAGGGCCCTATGAAATTATTGTTATTTTTTGCCCCAAATGCTGTTTTATTTTCCGGAATTCCGTGTTAACCCTTTTGTTGCCTAACGTGCTCAATCCATTTGGTTGATTTAAAAATACAGTATATATCTAATACCTATTATTCACACTAATGTTGTGTTACTGTAATAAAAACATCCTGTGTATCCTGCCTGAGGGGTACCTGTATTCTGTTTAAATTTTGCATTGCGGAAATCGTGGGGCCCTACAAGCCCTTATGTGAGTTACAATGAAAACACAGACATTTTAAAATATTGACATACCTTGTCAATGTAGTCTGGAAAATATGGTATGTCCAGTACTCAGGAATGTCTGAATACCTATACCTAAAGAAGAGAAGTTGTATTAAAATCTATAACAATGTCAGGAAAATAACTCATGACTTCAGCTTTAGATAGCTAGCTAGCTAAAAAAAACGGAAATCCAAGCTGACATGGAAGAGCTGCTTGTTATCTATCTTACTAGCCAGCCCAATTATTTCATTTAGCTAGTTTGCCTGTTAACGTTAGATATTGACTAGATAACTACTGCCCAAGGTCAACGTTTGCAGTGCTGCCTTGAACATGTTGTGAATACGTGAACAACAAGACGGTTTCTGCAAGGACAGGTGTAGTTAGATAGCTAGGTGTAGTTAGCTGGCTAGGTGTAGTTAGCTAACTAGCTACGTATTGTTCCTACCGGTCTCTTCCTGGGTAGCTTGCCTAGCAGGCAAACATTACCTTGCAGGGGCACATGTGTTCAGTTCGACTGTAATGTTTGCTGATGATGTATTTTTTGGTAAGCTAGGTGGCTAATATGTTACATAGCTATTTTGGGTTCATGTAAAACTTACACAAAAATGACAAAAGTTATAAACAGCGCTGAGGCGAGTAAATGCCCTGCTAACTTACTAGCTAGTAGCATGCCCACCACTAGCTAACTAACGTTATACAGACATCATGGCCATTAACTAGCTAGCTTGTCAATATAGCGTTAACGTACTCTGTCAATATAGCTAGCTAAAGGCTTTTCGTACTTGAAGAATATTATTTAACAAATATTTTTTACATTTCGTTGAAAATATGTATAGGGAGATCCAAGTGATAATTTGGTCCTTACATGCCGCATGGCCATTCCAGAGGAGAAAGATCAAGATGCACTAGTCTGTTGAACTGTTCCAAGCACAATTGATGTTCATAACTTGATCTAGCATGTCAGTCCAACACAATAATGATAATTTGAATATCATATTTTTTAAGTTGTTGGTTGTTACTTAGAAATATTCGTTCAAATTTAGCAGCATATTACAGTGCCTTGCGAAAGTATTCGGCCCCCTTGAACTTTGCAACCTTTTGCCACATTTCAGGCTTCAAACATAAAGATATAAAACTGTATTTTTTTGTGAAGAATCAACAACAAGTGGGACACAATCATGAAGTGGAACGACATTTATTGGATATTTCAAACTTTTTTAACAAATTAAAAACGGAAAAATTGGGCGTGCAAAATTATTCAGCCCCTTTACTTTCAGTGCAGCAAACTCTCTCCAGAAGTTCAGTGAGGATCTCTGAACGATCCAATGTTGACCTAAATGGCTAATGATGATAAATACAATCCACCTGTGTGTAATCAAGTCTCCGTATAAATGCACCTGCACTGTGATAGTCTCAGAGGTCCGTTAAAAGCGCAGAGAGCATCATGAAGAACAAGGAACACACCAGGCAGGTCCGAGATACTGTTGTGAAGAAGTTTAAAGCCGGATTTGGATACAAAAAACTTTAAACATCCCAAGTAGCACTGTGCAAGCGATAATATTGAAAAGGAAGGAGTATCAGACCACTGCAAATCTACCAAGACCTGGCCGTCCCTCTAAACTTTCAGCTCATACAAGGAGAAGACTGATCAGAGATGCAGCCAAGAGGCCCATGATCACTCTGGATGAACTGCAGAGATCTACAGCTGAGGTGGGAGACTCTGTCCATAGGACAACAATCTGCACAAATCTGGCCTTTATGGAAGAGTGGCAAGAAGAAAGCCATTTCTTAAAGATATCCATAAAAAGTGTTGTTTAAAGTTTGCCACAAGCCACCTGGGAGACACACCAAACATGTGGAAGAAGGTGCTCTGGTCAGATGAAACCAAAATTGAACTTTTTGACAACAATGCAAAACGTTATGTTTGGCATAAAAGCAACACAGCTGAACACACCATCCCCACTGTCAAACATGGTGGTGGCAGCATCATGGTTTGGGCCTGCTTTTCTTCAGCAGGGACAGGGAAGATGGTTAAAATAGATGGGAAGATGGATGGAGCCAAATACAGGACCATTCTGGAAGAAAACCTGATGGAGTCTGCAAAAGACCTGAGACTGGGACGGAGATTTGTCTTCCAACAAGACAATGATCCAAAACATAAAGCAAAATCTACAATGGAATGGTTCAAAAATAAACATATCCAGGTGTTAGAATGGCCAAGTCAAAGTCCAGACCTGAATCCAATCGAGAATATGTGGAAAGAACTGAAAACTGCTGTTCACAAATGTTCTCCATCCAACCTCACTGAGCTCGAGCTGTTTTGCAAGGAGGAATGGGAAAAAATGTCAGTCTCTCGATGTGCAAAACTGATAGAGACATACCCCAAGCGACTTACAGCTGTAATCGCCACAAAAGGTGGCGCTACAAAGTATTAACTTAAGGGGGCTGAATAATTTTGCACGCCCAATTTTTCACTTTTTGATTTGTTAAAAAAGTTTGAAATATCCAATAAATGTCGTTCCACTTCATGATTGTGTCCCACTTGTTGTTGATTCTTCACAAAAAAATACAGTTTTATATCTTTATGTTTGAAGCCTGAAATGTGGCAAAAGGTCGTAAAGTTCAAGGGGGCCGAAAACTTTCGCAAGGCACTGTACCTTGAATTTGTATTTGCAAATGCCAGTCTTTTTCAACACATAGAAATTAAGAACTATATTCAAAAATTTAAGTAAAACCAGAAACCTATTATTTGTAAGTAAAAATCATTGATTTTCTTTTGCAATATTTACTAAGCCCGTGGATCTTTATTTTAAATTATTATTTTTTTACAGTGCACACAAAAATGTATGTCTTTTCCTACCAATGAAGTCACCAAAGAATGCATTTTCACATTAATTAAACCAGACTAAAACGCACAAAGAAGCTGGAAATCTGCTGAAATACTTTTTGTTCATATTTGCACAAATTGAGTGTGAGATTGTGTTGCTGGTTTGGTAAATTTCTCAAAACCAAGGGAAATTGCAAAAAAGTGTCTGGACACTTCTATAACATGTAATTTACATATTTTTTTTTAGATTTGGTTCAAAAAAGCGAACTTGTCCTTTCATGTATGTATTGTTTGATTATCCTTAAATCACCTTGTAGTGATATGCATCCATTTCTTATCATTAGCAGTCTAGCCACCCAATTATCCCTGTATAATTGAATTCACCCTTATAATTGCTGAAGTCTGAAACTCTGGACATAGATTGTAACATCACTTTATTGTAATGAGTCAGAAGTCAAATATATATATATATATATAATAAAAAGTTGAGGGAACATTAACAGTACCTTCATTATCACATTTGAAAACTATGCCATTTTTTTTAAGGAAAGGTCATACCACAGAGCAGGGCAGAAATTGAGCAGGTGGCGCAGTGGAGCTGCCACTCCAGACAAGCAGGGCAGAGGTTAGCCCACCTTCCTCATCAGTCTGGTGCTGGTCCTCTTAAAAAGGCACTGACCTTTAGCCAAGGGGAGCGCTAGCACGCTAATGGCCCTGTCAACTCTCCAATTAGGGGAGCAGAGAAATGTATTTTCCCAGGTGGTGTCTCTGGACCTGGGGTGGGCACCTGCAGAGCCACGGGGTGGCTGGGGGTAAAGCCTGTCTCGTCCAACAGATCGGACCCAGATGTGCTCTGTTATAACCGGTCTCAATGAGCCTGGGGATTGAACCTATGGTGGCCAGAGTGAGATGGTGGGCTCTATTTTCGGCTGGCGGTAAGGAGACGCAAGTGTCAAACGCACGTTAGTTTGCAATTTCGTCATGTACAAACTGGTGCACTGGCATTGCCCAGCCCTTACGCCAGGTTCGGCAATTTACCTGTCTGACATCAGCTCACTTGCGCTGAGGTGGGAGGGGTGGAAATATGCCAATTTCATTGAGCGCAACTAGGGATATTTAAGACCAACCTAAAGCTGGTTTTAGCGGTAACTTAATTGGTTGTGGCACTGATTTTGCCAGCGGAGGCGCAAACATGAGCTTTATGTACATCACCAATGCTTCACTAAAATATCACGAGCAGAAAAATAGTCAGACATTCCCCTTTTTATATTTGTACTGGACATTATTTTTGTCCAGCTTCTGTGAAACGTTTGGACTCGTTATGTGTGATGCCCATTGCATAAAATGTGTCAGTGACTGTAGGAAGCATGTTTAGGAACATAAAGTTTATAATTTTTCTGCTACTTTCCTCTGTTGGACTCAACTGTCAAACAGCGGGAATTCCTATCGCTGTCCGTGGTGCTGAATCCGCTTGTAGGCTACATGTGTATGTTTGTTTACCATTACTGTCCATAACAAGGGCCATGGTAGACTATAGCTATATATATTCAGGAGCAGTAACGGTGAGTTCACATTCCCCGTTTCTTTTAATATTGTCTCTTATTCCAGCTTCTGTGAAAAGTTTGAATGTGCATATAACCCCCCATAATCGTAAATTATTTTAGGCCTAATATTATATGCCCAGAGGAAGCAATTACGTGGCCTGTAACTGTTGTTTCGTTTTATTAGAATTTGATTCGAATTATTCACTCTCTTTTTAGGTCTGTCCATGACTGAGAAATGCATTTTACACTAGCCCAATATCAGTGCGAATGTTATGTTAACAATATATTTCTTTATTGAAGCCATGCAATTACTGTTACTGTCCAACATATTTAGCAAATATGGGATAGGCCTACATGTTGTTATTTTGTTTCTGTAGGCTATTTAACAAAGATCCTTGCTATCTTATATCCTTGGACGTCTTTACCACCATTTACATTTAAATGTAACATGGTTAAGGTAAAGGTTATGTAGGGTTCAGCTATAATGGACAAGGCTAACAATGTTACAACAAAGCAAACAATGCTATCATTCGAATAGAAGTTGATGACAACTCAATACATAAAAGACCTAAATACAGAACTTGAAGCAACCACTTACAGCGGCTTCAGAAAGTATTCATACCCCTTGACTTATTCCACATTTTGTTGTGTTACAGCCCACATTTTCTACCCCATCTACACACAATCACCCATATTACAGTGAAAACATGTTTTTAGACATTTTTGAAAATGTATGAAAATACATAAATATTCACACCCCTGAGTCAATACTTTGTAGAAGTATCTTTGGCAGAGATTCTAAGAGCTCTCACCTGGATTTTGAAACATTTGCCCCATTGTTATTTTCAAAATGTTTCAAGCCCTGTCAAATCGGTTGTTAATCATTGCTAGACAGGCATAGATTTTCATGACATTTAAGTCAAAACCCTAACGGCCACTCAGGAACATTAATTGTCTTCTCGGAAAGCAACTCAGTGTAGATTTGACCTTGTGTTTTAGGTAAATTAATCTCCCAGTGTCTGGTGGAAATCAGCCTGAACCAAGTTTTCTTCTAGGATTTTGCCTGTGCTTAGCTAGATTCCATTTCTTAATTTATCCTGAAAAACTCCCCAGTCCTTAACTATTACAAGCATACCCATAACATGATGCAGCCACCACAATGCTTGAAAATATGGAGAGTGGTTCTCAGTAATGTGTTTTATTGGATTTGCCCCAAACATAACACCTTGTATTCAGGACAAAAAGTTAATTGCATTGCCACATTTTTTTGCACTATTACTTTAGGTTGCAAACAGGACGCATGCTTTGGAATATTTTTTATTCTGTACAGGCTTCCTTCTTTTCACTCTGTCATTAAGGTTAGTATTGTGGAGTAACTACAATGTTGTTGATCCATCTTCAGTTTTCTCCTATCACAGCCATTAAACTCTCTAACTGTTTTCAAGTCACCATTGTCCTCATGGTGAAATCCCTGAGGGGTTCCCTTCTTCTCCGGCAACTGAGTTAGGAAGGACACCTGTAGTAGTGGTAGTAGTAGTGACTGGGTGTATTGATACACCATTCAAAGTGTAAATAATGACTTCACCATGCTCAAAAGGATATTCAATGTCTGCTTTATTCTTTTACCCATCAACCAACAGGTGCATTGGAAAGCCTCCCTGGTCTTTGTGGTTTAATCTGTGTTTAAAATTTACTTGACTGAGGGACCCTGACTCAAGACATTTCAGCTTTTAATTTTGAATTAATTTGTAAAAAAAACATTTGAAAAACATAATTCAACTTTGGTGGTTATTAATACTTTCTGAAGCCATGGAGCATGTTCTGATTGGCCAGTGAGGGGCCAAGCCTCGACACACTTTCAACTCGTTTATTCATTAAAACCCAGCCATTTCACACCACAGTCAGCCATAATTCAGGTAGAGAAAATAGCAACAAAAACCTAGAATCGAAAGCACTACCACCAGCACTTAGATTTACCATTGAACCAAGTTTTCTAAAATTACTCTTTACCACAGGGGAAGTCTCATCACTGTGATGCTCCCCTAACAGATGGGTGTGAAATGTAAGCTTACTATAGTAAACAGACTGTATTTCATATAGACTGTGTCAATGCACATTAATTTATAGAGTAAGTATTCCTGTACCTTAGCATTTCGTCCTTAATTTCCAATTTCCAAAATTAACATGGGAGGGAAACTACAGTTGAAGTCGTAAGTTTACATACACTTAGGTTGGTAATCATTAAAACTCTTTTTTTCAACCACTCCACAAATGTCTTGTTAACAAACTATAGTTTTGGCAAGTCGGTTAGAACATCTACTTTGTGTATGACACAAGTAATTTTTCCAACAATTGTTTACAGACAGATTATTTCACTTATAATTCACTGTATTTCAATTCCAGTGGGTCAGAAGTTTATATACACTAAGTTGACTGTGCCTTTAAACAGTGTGTAAAATTCCAGAAAAGGATCTCATGGCTTTAGAAGCTTCTGAAAGGCTAATTAATGTCATTTGAGTCAATTGGAGGTGTACCTGTGGATGTATTACAAGGCCTACATTCAAACTCGGTGCCTCTTTGGTTGACATCATGGGAAAATCAAAAGAAATCAGCCAAGACCTCAGGTTTTTTTTAAACCTCCACAAGTTTGGTTCATCCTTGGGAGCAATTTCCAAACGCCTGAAATTATCACGTTCATCTGTACAAACAATAGTACGCAAGTATAAACACCATGAGACCACACAGCCGTAATTTCGCTCAGGAAGGAGACGCATTCTGTCTCCTAGAGATGAACGTACTTTGGTGTGAAAATCAATCCCAGAACAACAGCAAAGGACCTTGTGAAGATGCTGGAGGAAAAAGGTACAAAATTATCTATATCCACAGTAAAACGAGTCCTATATCGACATAACCTGAAAGGCCGCTCAGCCTGGAAGAAACCACTGCTCCAAAACTGCCATAAAAAAAGCAACGGTTTGCAACTGCACATGGGGACAAAGATCGTACTTTTTGGAGAAATATCCTCTTGTCTGATGAAACAAAAATATAACTTTTTGGCCATAATGACCATCATTATGTTTGGAGGAAAAAAGGGGAGGCTTGCAAGCCAAAGAACACCATCCCAACCGTGAAGCACGGGGGTGGCAGCATCATGTTGTGGGGCTGCTTTGCTGCAGGAGGGACTGGTGCACTTCACAAAATAGATGGCATCATGAGATGAGGGAGGATTGAAGCAACATCTCATCAGTCAGGAAGTTAAAGCTTTGGTCTCAAATGGGTCTTCCAAATGGACAATGACCCCAAGCATACTTCCAAAGTTGTGGCAAAATGGCTTAAGGACTAAAAAGTCAAGGTATTGGAGTGGCCATCACAAAGCCCTGACCTCAGTCCCATGGACAATTTGTGGGCAGAACTGAAAAAGCGTGTGCGAGCAAGGAGGTCTACAAACCTGACTCAGCTACACCAGCTCTGTCAGGAGGAATGGACCAGAATTCACCCAACTTATTGTGGGAAGCTTGTGGAAGGCTACCCGAAACGTTTGACCCAAGTTAATCAATTTAAAGGCAATGTTACCAAATACAAATTGAGTGTATGTAAACTTCTGACCTACTGGGAATGTGATGAAAGAAATTAAATCTGAATTAAATAATTCTCTCTACTATTATTCTAACATTTCACATTCTTAAATAAAGTGGTGATCCTAACTGACCTAAGACAGGGAATTTTTACTTGGATTAAATGTCAGGAATGAAGAAAAACTGAATTTTAAAATATATGGTGAGGTGTATGTAAACATCCGACTTCAACTGTATCCCCTGTAATAGCAAATACCTGCTATGTAGTATACAGTAGTTTGTCCCATAAATGTGTTTCAGACAGAAACACACCTCCATTCATGACCATAACTATTATCACTGCCAATGTTGTCACACTTTATCTTTAAGTTCTCTAACCAGATGTCAACTTTATACACCACAACGATTTGCAAACAACTGTAAGTCGTGCAAGACCCAAAAGGCTCATAAGGCAAGACAACTCACATTATGCTGCATGCCTAAATAGTTGGATGAAAAATACATTCTGCAGGCGTCACAAAACGTAGCCAAAGCCATTACTCAGCCCATTCAACAATGCACGTGTGCACCATATGTTCCCAGCTTTCCTCTAATTAGCTGGACGAACAAGCTAAGACAGCTTTGATATGCATTGATTACATAGTTCCCAGCCAGTCCAACAGCAGTGGCTCATCCATATTCATTGAGGGACAAAAGCCGCTCCTTCAAAACAGGCCTGGGTAGCTACTGTAAGGACAGCTCCACTGAGGGACACTACAGGAAGCCATGATGACCCTCAACGTCAATGCGTATCTCGAGTTTTTATCAGACAAAACAAGTTCATTAGCATGGTTTTTAATGGTTAGTTTACATTGTTACGAAGGGTTACCATTGACCATGTAAAGAAATGCTTACCATTTGTTCTCCAAAAGCCGTCATTAGAGTACTCTTTGTCTGCTTGGTGACATATGCACATTAATGACTATCTTTAAAACTATATATTTTCATTTTTATCAGTGCCATGCATACTAGTTCCAACCCCAAGGGAATCAAGAGTGACAGGCAGTAGATAAACACTTCAGTAATTACAACTCAAAAAAATAATGATTAATTTAATTCTTTAACCCATATCTCCTTTTAGTGCAATCGCACTAATGCAGTTGTTCTGCATAGCTGGAGCAGGAAAGCAAGAGGCACTGGAATGTATTCACCACCTGCAGTCAGTCGTGTCGCATGTCTAAATGGGAGCTATCGCTGGATCTGGAACGGTTCCGAGTATTGACATCAATGTGCAATCCAGCCTCCACAAAACTGTCGTAGAGGGGCACCGCGGAATTTCAATAAAGCTAATGAAGCTGTAAGTCTTTTAATAGATTCTGATTCTGGTAAAGAAATCTGCAGGGACGCAACGGAGAGAGAGGATTTGGTAGAGGATGAGACACAGAGCAGTAAATGACGGCCAAGTACAACTTGCCCACACATTAGGTAGGCCATTAGCATAGAGGCTTAGAGTTTTCACGATTAATCAGTGAACAAATCCCCACGCGCCCAATTAGCTTTCCGGCAGTGTTAGATATCAATATTCACTTGAGAGTGTATAGTTAAACTCTGTGGCTTCCTATCTCTCCGTGGAGCCCATAGGATGATACGATAATTTCCTTATTGATCTGCAAATTCACTGTTGGAATTCCATTTCCAGTCTGATGTGATGCTTTTTTAATCTAGGAGGTTGTTATTGTGTCTGGGTGATTGACAGACATTGATCTCTGATCTCTGACGTAGCTTCTAACCCTGATGTCACGGTCGTAGTTTCTGTGTGTTTTATGGCTCATGTTTTAGTGCTATTAAACGCAATCCTTCTATGGAGGTCAGACATACAGTAGCCCTACCATAATGCAGTTTACAAGTAACCCACTGGGCAGAAACTAGTTGAATCAACATTATTGTATTGTGACATTGTGACATGGAATCTACATAGAAAATGCATTTGAGGGTGACATTTCAACCACAGGATTATGTCATCATTGTAACACGTTTTCAAGATAGGCAAACCTTGTATAAAATATGCTTGAATTTGTACCTTTGAAACAATGTCAGATCTTCAACGTTATGTCCCCTATATTAAAAAAGTAGTCTGGTTAGCACCTTGTACTGGATAGTTGATCTACTGCTATTCATTTGGTCTCCGATCCAGGGTTTTAACCAAGCCCTGCTTAGCTTTTATAATTGCCACTGACTATTACCAATGTGCTATTATGAAAATTATATAGAAAGATCTCTTAATAACTAAATATATTCAATGTTGCTATCAAACTCATTCCAAAGGGTAGGTTTAACAGAGCAGATCAAATGTAACCATATTTTATCACTCATGTATCATCAATTATACTATTTAGGCCAGTGGTCACCAACCGGTCGATGTCTAAGGTATTCCTAGTTGATAACCAAATGAGAAAGCCTTCCGTTTCTATTTTTTTTTCTTCATTTTGCGCTTTTAGCACTAGGTGCGCTTGATTCAGCAGCCCTAGTGCTGGGAAGGCAACATTTTCCCATTTTGAACAATTTCATGTGTCTGAAGGTACAGTAGAACGCTGCCTACCCGGCAGCCCCAGAAAGCAAATCAAGTGCACCTATAGGCCTACCTCTGGCTAATCAGATTCCTAGAGCCATAGACTATAAAAAGATGCCTCCAATGCACAGCAAAGTTGATACTGTCAAAATGTTTAAAAACATGACTAGCGAGAGAACTGCTGTTTTTACGAGTAAGTTCATCTTTAAGTTATTCAGCACTGTCAACACTTTATTCAATACTTTAATAAGCCACAACAAAAATGTGTTCTTCCTACTTCCACTCACGCTATAACCAGCACTGCAGCTGTGATGAATGAGTATAGCAAAGTGTTCCGATAAGCTTGTATTGTTATTATTAGCGGTTTGTCTTTTAATATCGAGGAATACTTCACTTTCTATGGGCGTAGGAGGAACAACATGAATTGATGCATGAGGCAGAAATAATGCAGTGCGACCTGAGTTTCGCCTTCTGCTGGAAGACTGTGTCCCTTTTTCTCAGCAGAAGAAGGGAGAGAGGAGGGACGGTGAGTCAGGTGAAAGGCAGCCTCACCACTGCTCCCTCCCTCCCCTCAGACTGACTAACAGATGCCATTAAAAAAAGAAATGATTATGCTCACTCATCTGTGTCTCACAAGTAACACAGCAAATTATATATTACTAGTGTGATCATATACCAATTTCTTTTCAATATCATTTCAAAATGGTCTGAGAACAACATCATTGGAAGGGCAATTCAAGCATAGCCAACATGCAGTGATAATCTATTGGGCCTATTACTGTACAAACCTTATCACTACATAACTGTTTTTAATTGGTTAATGTTGCATAGGCTTATGTTTTTAAAGTCATTTTTAAAGGCCTTATTTAGGCCCATATAGGATTTGCAAAGCCATCAACAGCTATTGTTTCAATTCAACCCAGGATTCAACTAAAACTTGACACTACAATAGGCCTAGGGTTTTAAAGCTTTGGCTGATTCCATATTTATCTTCAAGTTAATCACTAATATGTTGGAATCACGTCTCCATCTTAACCAAAAATCTAACTTAAAGAATAGGACTAAATCAAATAGAACTTTATTTAAAGTGTATTTAAAGTTTGATTTGAATAGATTTATTCCTATTCTTAATTTACATTTTGGGTTAAGAGAGAAAGACTTGAATACAACATATAAATTATTATTTGTAGACAAACTGGATATTGAATTATGTTTAAATGTCAACACAACCAAATATCAACATTTGAAGGAGATGTATCCTCTGCTTGGATAGTTCCATCTGTGCCACTGACTTAGTTTGGCTTTAATTCCAGTTTGTCTACAAATGAATCATTTATATTAATTTAAATCAAATTTGATTTGATTTAGTCCTATTATACATCTTTGATTCTTGGTTGAGATGGAGACGTAAATCCAACATATAATATACAAACTGGAATTTGTTGACAACCAAACACAATTCAATATCACTTTTTTCAATACAGTAAATAGCCTATTAACTTGTCAATGAGTTAACAAATGATATGTTGGATTCACATCTCCAACTCAACCAAAAATACAATTTAAAGATTATGATTAAGCCAGGGGCTCAGATGAAACTATCCAAGCATTGGATATCCTTTACATGTTGATATTTGGTTGCATTGTCAACCAAATTCAATAATCTTTATGTAATACTGTAAATAGCTTTAAGTTAAGGCTGTCTTACAAACTAATGTAACAGTATTTATTCAACCTTAAAATGAGTAACATTGAGTAATCAAGATAGCATGCAAGGGTCGCAGCTCTGTGGAGTTCTTCACAACTGCTGTAATAATCTGCGCAGACTCTTGAATAGCATTGATCACTTGCACCATGTACTTTAAATATAATCTCAACTGCAATTCAGGTCATTTGGTTGTGCTAATAGATGAACAACAGTGATAACACATTAAATTGTATAAATACAAAATAGCTGACATTGTACTCCTATTTTAACTTTGTTGTTCTTTTAAATGGTTCAAAGATTGGGTTTAGATGACAACTAAACCACAACTCTGACATTGTTTTTCTCTTGGAATTTGGTTGTGCTTTAGATGGTTAAAAGCATATTTAGACTATTGTAACAAGCCAAATGCCAGCAATGTAGGCCTACTGCCTCTACCCAGAGGCCTACTATTACAACGGCTGTTAGAGCTCACTGTGCCACGTATGAGCCCTGGTTAGTGTCCCTGTTGCAGCTTTAACTTTCTTCCGCTACATTGGTGGCAGCGTTGGGGTCAAGTCCAGCTCACATCTAGTTATGTGATCTAGTGGTGGGAAGCGTTCTGTTTTTCAACATTGTGTTGGGGTGTAATTACATTGATATAACTAGTGAACAGTGGATAAGCAGCAATGGCTGTGACAAATAGAAGTAGTCACTACAGGTGTGAGCAAGATTTATATCAATGTTGCCTGAAGCTGAATGGAAAGTGCTATGCCCTGACCAGTTATTCAGAAGAAAATCATCTGTGACTGTCTAATTTATGTAAGTTAATTTACCAGTGTGGACCCAAAACAAACACATTCTACCTATTTACAAACTCCCTGTTTGAAGGGTTTTTATAGCCGTTGGTGTTCTTTTGTGATCCACATCATATGGCTACACTAATAAGCTAAGTGTGTTATGAAGCAAAACACAACTATCCTTTTTTTAGGATGCAAACCAGTAATATAAATCACTGTTGATCCATCCTGTTCTGATCTAATGAGATGGATGTAGGATTTTCTACGGCCTAAAATCGAGGCCTTTCCCAGTCATGAAGGATGAAGCTAGGGGTCTTGGTTCTCGTTGGTGAAGACTGATCTCAAGTTAGGGGTTATATGTCAGACTCTCCAAGAGTGTGCAAAGCTGTCATCAAGGCAAAGAGTGACTACTTTGAAGAATCTAAAATCTAAAATATATTTGGATTTGTTTAACACTTTTTTGCTTACTACATGATTCCATATGTGTTATTTCATAGTTTTGATGTCTTCACTATTATTCTACAATGTAGAAAATTGCCAAAATAAAGAAAACCCCTGAATGAGTAGGTGTGTCCAGACTTTTCACCGGTACTGTATTTGCACGAATTGAGTGTGAAATTGTGTTGCCACCAAAGATAGACTGCCTGAGGCTCGTTCTGCAGTATCAGGGCAATGATAAAACATGAACAAGGGGTAATAAAACACCCAAATGTCCTGGTAAATATGGCAAAGCTCTCAGTATGGTTAATGTAGGATACATCTTGATGACACTTGCTTCACTACCAACTATATTCCCCTTTGTAGCTCTAATCTGGTTAAGACGACTTGTATTCATTTATTTCACATGGTGTTGAACATTGGAAGGCTTGCACTATGATGTGTTAATAACATGAAATGAGACGATTTGTCATGGAGGCACTGAAACGTGCTGGAAGTGGCATTTCTCTTCTTGCGGCAACCTTAGTCTTGTTCTGTCACTGTCTAAGTGTTGCTGCATCTTTATGTGAGTTTGATTGGTACTGTTAAATAAACTGTCTCTATAGAAAAACTGTGAGAAAACATGATATTACTAGGGATTTTATTTCTTTCAACACACAAATTATGAAAAGAGTTTGACAGCTAGGGAAAAAAGCACCTGCTCTGAACTTTTCAAAAGTGCTGGAGGATTAATCCATATAAATAGCATCCCACAGTATGCGCACTCGGTGCATGTATCAAATGGTGCAGAGCTCAGGTACAGATCAACATCTACCTGTGCTGGGGAAACAGAAATAAAACTGACAAAGTGGCGGCTTCAGAATGTGACTTTGCACCTATTGCAGTAGTTCAGCAAATGACTATATTGAGAGAGGCCTTCCTGTCTGGAGATGGGAAAGGGTCCTCGGAAAGGTTCTTGGAAATCATAAGATGTTCTCTTCTGGGCTATTTTTGTTGTTGTTGATGGAACATAGTGATTATCATCTGACATTGAGGGTTTATTCTTACAAACGTAGACAGGCAAAGAGTCTGGAAAATAGGTCATTTCAGCTCTTGCCACTACCTCTAACTGCCAGCATCCTCTCTCAAGTAAAGCCATTATGAACAGAAAGAGGCGTAAAATTACTCTACCAAATCAACACCTCTCTAGTTCACTCCTTGGAGATACAGACAGAAGATAGCACAATGTTTGGCTATGTGATATCCTAAAAATCATAAAACATCCCAAACATTCCCCCATGCTAAGGAGCTGGACTACACCACCACTAACATCTACCTACCCACTCCGACCTCTCATACAGACCCATGTCTGTACCAGAAGCAGGGTAGGCCAGGGGCACAGTGAAGGGGTTTGACTGGAGCTCAGTACTCTCTTGACATCAGGTCATATTTCCACTCTGCCTCCCTCCACTGGGCTCTGGGTGGTTTTCTCACCCTGCCAGATGTTAGCTGCAGCTTCAGCCAGCAAGTCAACCATGGTAAAAGTAAGTAGACACTCCAATGCATAATTCAGGATTTTTCCCTGTAGGGGAGAGTGGGGTAAGATGAGCCATTTTTTACATTCAGCATCACTACCTCAAGGGAAATATAGTGGAAATAAGAGTATTATTTCTGACAAAGATATCTACATATATTTCAGGATTTTGTGTATCCATGGAAATAATCAGAATGTATGTAAACATAACAGTTTTGAAAATGTCTCTTGTCTAAAAAAAAGTGGTCTCTTAGCACAGTAAGTTGAGGATAGGGGCAGGGTAAGTTGAGTATAGGGGCAGGGTAAGTTGAGCCACCTTGGGGTAAGTGGAAGTGGTGCTGGTAGGTCAAAGTTTAATTAATGGAATGGGGGTGTGGTATATTGTATTTCTTAAATGTCTGCCTACATTCAGATATACAGTTGAAATCGGAAGTTTACATACACTAAGGTTGGAGTCAAGTTGGAGGCAAGTTCAGACTCCATGTCATCAGATAAGACCTTGTGTGTCTCTGCTACTCTATCACAGCCTCTCTTTATACAGCTCAGGCTCCATGTCATCAGATAAGACCTTGTGTGTCTCTGCTACTCTATCACAGCCTCTCTTTATACAGCTCAGACTCCATGTCATCAGATAAGACCTTGTGTGTCTCTGCTACTCTGTCACAGCCTCTCTTTATACAGCTCAGACTCCATGTCATCAGATAAGACCTTGTGTGTCTCTGCTACTCTGTCACAGCCTCTCTTTCACACAGAAATATGCTTGTTTTATTTTTGTCAGTGTCATAAGCTAGGTTTCTTTCCAATTGGCAACTGATTGTCATGGGAATATTCTAAAACCTGAATAAAGAAAACATGCACATTTTCCCACAAGTTGTCTGTTTTCAGAAACGGATTTGTTGCAGATAAAGATCGGTGTGTGATGACTTACATTTTCAGGTAACAAATAAAAATCTAAAGTTTAATGTGTTTCCATCACATTTTCAAGTACCGATAGTTTTGTCACCTACCATGTTGTGTTAAATAGCAAATGTGCCTACTCTGGTCTTGGCACATGTGCTCTAGCCAACAACTCGCAGATACAGTGCAGTGCTGGTAGGCTGTGCTGGTAGGCTGTGCTGGTAGACTAGTGTCATGTCTTTACTATCATTAAATTGAAGACTTGGTTTTTATCAAAGATTCCTGTAATTAGTATAATGCGATTAAACTGAATAATCATGTAACTGTAATTAACTAGGAAGTCGGGGCACCAAGGAAAGTATTCCGATTACAAAGTTATAATTTCCCAATATAACCTTTCAGATATTTTCATATCTGATCAATAGTCTTCTGATTAATGATTTATTTATTTTACCTCACGTTAATCTCATTCCAAACGTCGTAAATTGTTGGTTATCTGTACGAACCCAGTCTTACTACGAGTCATCCATACATCAATTGTCTTAAATCATTTATTTATTACTAACTAAGTAATTCACAGAAATGCATAAACAAACAAACATGGTAAATGTGGTAACATGAAATGATAGGAAAATGTGCCCTAGTGGCTTGTTAGACAAGAGGGGGAGTGGGGTCGACTAAGAAGTCACTACAAAGTGATAACTATAACAATTGAAATGCTAATCCTTACACATGAACGCTCACTCAGTCGGGAACAATTACAATCAATATATATATTTACGCTCAGTGTGTCGTCTTGATCGCTGGTGAAAAGTTAATTTATTTTGTAGAATTGTCCGTCTCTCTCCCTCTCTCTTTCGGTTGTGGTTAGAGGGGATTGTTCAGAGTGACATTCGTTATAGAATGGATGTTTCGGTGGTTGTCGATTTTCACGTTCAATGATACCGAATTCCTAGCTGCAGACTAGTAATTAATATCAAAGACTTGTTCTCATTCTGTCGGTATCGATAGTCTAAGAGTTTAACCACGTGGCATGGTTAAAAGATTCTGCAACCTTCAGCCATCTCGTAATTGAGGTAAGCTCGGTCTACAACCTTTGTCCCCCTCCTAATGGAGAAAAACATGGTCTGGTGATAATTTCTCAAAGTTGGGTTTTATTCAGAATGGCAGGAAAGGGCTGTCCCAGGATGTCTGACCCTCACTGGGCTCAGGGCCGGTCCTCTGATTTAGTTAAAATCCAATTCCCTTTTTGAGTTTTCCTTCATTAAACAGTCCAAAATCACATTGTAAAATTGTGTAAACAGTTTCATACTCACTCATTCATCTTACACAACAATTAGATGTAAACCTTATATCTGGGGCTATTATATAAACAGCGTTATGGTAATGTGGCCACACCGTCTCCCATGAGCTTCCCAAGTTGTGACAAAAGGACCAGTTCGTAGCTGGATTTTTCACTGATCTTTTACACTTTCTCCGGAACATGAAATTTGTTCGTACCTCAAGTTCTGTGAGTTGGAAGGATTTCCTTTGTCACCATGAAAAACTACTCTCTATATCTGTGTGTCCATGAGGTCTTCTCGGGAATTTACGACCTCTGACCACAACAGCCTAGTTGAAGGAGGCAAGGGGGAGGCAGGAAGAGGGGGATGGGCTTGCTATACCCAAAGAGGCCAACGTCATGACACTAGTCTATATGAGATTATTATGGATAAGAGCGAGAATATTTTATTTGTCAAACGGCAGTCAAGCATCGATATTCATGTCACCAGAGTGTCACATATGTGTGTCACACACATAGTTCTTTTGTGTTTTCTTTGTTTTAGTGTTGGTCATGACGTGAGCTGAGTGGGCATTCTATGTTGTGTGTCTAGTTTTCCCATTTCTATGTTTGGCCTGATATGGTTCTCAGTCAGAGGCAGGTGTTTGCCATTGTCTCTGATTGGGAACCATATTTAGGTAGCCTGTTTTGTGTTGGGGTTTGTGGGTGGTTGTTTCCTATCTATGCACCAGATAGGACTGTTTCGGTATTTGTTGTCTTGGTATTTTGTAGTGTTCATGTTTATGGTCTTTATTAAACATGTTGAACTCTAACCACGCTGCGCTTTGGTCCGATCCTTCGCCCACAGAAGAAAACTGTTACACAGAGTAAGACCCTAGAATATTTACTGGAAAGCAGCATCAAGCTTACTCACCGTGCACTTTCACCACCCTGTGAAGTTCAGAACTTATTTCATCTGTAGCCTAATAAACTGCATGGTTTCCTGAGTCTTAGTGGGAGGACCACACACCATTTCATCATGTGACTTCAAGTTTAAAAAAAAATATTTTTATATATGTATATATATATATATATATATATATATATATATATATATATATATATATATATATATATACACTGCTCAAAAAAATAAAGGGAACACTAAAATAACATCCTAGATCTGAATGAATGGAATATTCTTATTAAATACTTTTTTCTTTACATAGTTGAATGTGCTGACAACAAAATCACACAAAAATGATCAATGGAAATCAAATTGATCAACCATGGAGGTCTGGATTTGGAGTCACACTCAAAATGAAAGTGGAAAACCACACTACAGGCTGATCCAACTTTGATGTAATGTCCTTAAAAAAAGTCAAAATGAGGCTCAGTAGTGTGTGTGGCCTCCACGTGCCTGTATGACCTCCCTACAACGCCTGGACATGCTCCTGATGAGGTGGCGGGTGGTCTCCTGAGGGATCTCTTCCCAGACCTGGACTAAAGCATCCACCAACTCCTGGACAGTCTGTGGTGCAACGTGGCGTTGGTGGATGGAGCGAGACATGATGTCCCAGATGTGCTCAATTGGATTCAGGTCTGGGGAACGGGTGGGCCAGTCCATAGCATAAATGCCTTCCTCTTGCAGGAACTGCTGACACACTCCAGCCACATGAGGTCTAGCATTGTCTTGCATTGGGAGGAACCCAGAGCCAACCGCACCAGCATATGGTCTCACAAGGGGTCTGAGGATCTCATCTCGGTACCTAATGGCAGTCAGGCTACCTCTGGTGAGCACATGGAGGGCTGTGCGGCCCCCCAAAGAAAGGCCACCCCACACCATGACTGACCCACCGCCAAACCGGTCATGCTGGAGGATGTTGCAGGCAGCAGAACGTTCTCCACGGCGTCTCCAGACTCTGTCACGTCTGTCACATGTGCCCAGTGTGAACCTGCTTTCATCTGTGAAGAGCACAGGGCGCCGGTGGCAAATTTGCCAATCTTGGTGTGCTCTGGCAAATGCCAAATGTCCTGCACGGTGTTGGGCTGTAAGCACAACCCCCACCTGTGGACGTCGGGCCCTCATACCACCCTCATGGAGTTTCTGACCGTTTGAGCAGACACATGCACATTTGTGGCCTGCTGGAGGTCATTTTGCAGGGCTCTGGCAGTGCTCCTCCTGCTCCTCCTTGCACAAAGGCGGAGGTAGCGGTCCTGCTGCTGGGTTGTTGCCCTCCTACGGCCTCCTCCACGTCTCCTGATGTACTGGCATGTCTCCTGGTAGCGCCTCCATGCTCTGGACACTACACTGACAGACACAGCAAACCTTCTTGCCACAGCTCGCATTGATGTGCCATCCTGGATGAGCTGCACTACCTGAGCCACTTGTGTGGGTTGTAGACTCCGTCTCATGCTACCACTAGAGTGAAAGCACCGCCAGCATTCAAAAGTGACCAAAACATCAGCCAGGAAGCATAGGAACTAAGAAGTGGTCTGTGGTCCCCACCTGCAGAACCACTCCTTTATTGGGGGTGTCTTGCTAATTGCCTATAATTTCCACCTGTTGTCTATTCCATTTGCACAACAGCATGTGAAATTTATTGCCAATCAGTGTTGCTTCCTAAGTGGACAGTTTGATTTCACAGAAGTGTGATTGACTTGGAGTTACATTGTGTTGTTTAAGTGTTCCCTTTATTTTTTCAGCAGTGTATATACAGTCGTATGAAAAGGTTTGGGCACCCCTCTGAGGCTGCATAATAATTTACTCTGTCGTCACAGAAAATGATCACAGTGGCATGCCATTCATTTTCTAATAAAAGCTGAGTACTGGGGTATTGTCCAGACAAAGATTTTTAGTGTAGCAATATTAAGTTGTATGAAATTAAATCAGATGTGAAAAATAGGCTATGCAAAAATGTGGCCACCCTTGTCATTCTGTTGATTTGAATACCTGTAACTACTTAGCACTGATTAATTGGAACACACAATTGGTTTGGTGAGCTCATTAAGCCTTGAACTTCATAGACAAGTGTATCCAATCATGAGAAAAGGTATTTAAGGTGGCCAATTGCAAGTTGTTATTCTATTTGACTCTCCTCTGAAGAGTGGCAACATGGGGTCCTCAAAACAACTCTCAAATGACCTGAAAACAAAGATTGTTCAACATTATGGTTTAGAGGAAGGCTACAAAAAGCTATCGCAGAGATTTAAGCTGTCAGTGTCCACTGTGAGGAACATAGTGAGGAAATTGAAGACCACAGGCACAGTTCTTGTTAAGGCCAGAAGTGGCAGGCCAAGTAAAATATTGGAGAGGCAAAGGTGACGGATGGTGAGAACGGTAAAAAACAGCCCACAGACCACCTCCAAAGACCTACAACATCATCTTGCTGCAGATGGTGTCACTGTGCATCGTTCAACAATTCAACACACTTTGCACAAGGAGAAGCTGTGTGGGAGAGTGATGCGGAAGAAGCCTTTTCTGCACACACGCCACAAACCGAGTCGCTTGAGGTAATCAAAACGCACAGTTGGACAAGCCAGCTCCATTTTGGAATAAGGTTCTGTGGACTGATGAAACAATGATTGAGTTATTTGGTCATAACAAGGGACATTATGCATGGTGGCAAAAGAACACAGCGTTCCAAGAAAAACACTTGCTGCCCACAGTAAAATTTGGTGAGGGTTCCATCATGCTGTGGGGCTGTGTGGCCAGTGCCGGTACTGGGAATCTTGTTAAAGTTGAGGGTTGCATGGATTCCACTCAATATCAGCAGATTCTTGGGAATAATGTTGAAGAATCAGTCACAAAGTTGAAGTTACGCCTGGGCTGGATATTTCAACAAGACAACGACCCAAAACACTGCTCAAAATCTGCCCGGGCATTTATGCAGAGGAACAAGTACAATGTTCTGGAATGGCCATCCCAGTCCCCAGACCTGAATATCATTGAGAATCTGTGGGATGATTTGAAGCAGGCTGTCCATGCTCGGCAACCATCAAACCTAACTGAACAGGAGATGTTTTGTAAGGAGGAATGGTCCAAAATACCTTCATCCAGAATCCAGACATTCATTAGAGGCTATGGGAAGTATCTAGAGGCTGTTATTTCAGCAAAAGGAAGCTCTACTAAATATTGATGGGATTTTTCTATTGGGGTGTCCAAACTTATGCAACTGTTTAATTTTGTTTTGATGCATATTGCACATTTTCTGTTAATCCAATAAACCTAATTTCACTACTGAAATATTACTGTGTCCATCAGTTATTTGATAGATCAAAATGAAATTGCTGATCCAAACACCCAATTATTTATTAATGGAAATCATGGAAATTGTCAGGGGTGCCCAAACTTTTTCATACGACTGTATATATATTTTCAACTTTATTTAACCAGGTAGGCCAGTTGAGAACAAGTTCTCATTTACAACTGCGACCTGGCTAAGATAAAGCAAAGCAGTGCGGCAAAAACAACAACACAGAGTTACACATGGGAAAAACAGACAGTTTACTTCGATATGATGGTTATTATATCAATATTTGAGCATAAATGTGTTTCCGTCGCCATAGCTGATTTTACTGACACAAAAAGATCCCACCATGTCGAACAAACAAATGATCTGCTCGAATGGACTTCTTTCCTTCTCTCACTTCATTGGCTGCTCTTTCAAGAATCTCAAAGTGGGCTGGAGCCCTGCTTGTTTAACGTTTGTATACACAAAAAAATGCACATGTTCAGTCCACATACATGAAAAATTGCAGAAAAATTGACAAACTGTCATCATAATTTGTATAGCGTATGGTGGCCACTGGCTCAATTTACCACATGGTATATTGTACAACTTACCCCAAGGCAAACATTTTGACTATATTAGCCCACACAGATACAAGGATGCACTTTCATGCTATGTTTAGGACCTCATAGTGTAGCTTATAGTGACCCGAACTGATGTATGACACTATCTTAAAACAATCTACATCGGTTTAGATACAAGCATCATTAAACCTTTAACACTATACATTAATTTGCTTAACCCTTTTTCCATGTGGTTTCGTCCTTCACAGACTCCCTTAAATGATGGCCTCTTCCTAAATATTTGGTAAAATGATACAGTTTGTGTATGGTTTCCTAGAAACAAAGGGTGGCTCAACTAACCCTTTGGCTCAACTTACCCCTGCCCCCTACAGTTTTGTTTTCACTCTGTTTCAACACTCTAGCTTCAATTTTTCAACACAGTCATGCCTTGTTTATGGTGTTGAGGATGACGTCACTCTAGCCGTGTTCTGTGTGGGCTCAACTCACTAGACTGTGTTTCTTTCCAAAAAGTTATCCCCCATTGACTCCCCTCCGCAGATCTAAGACGACTGGGTGGTTGTAAGCAATAGCTAGTTATATTTTCTTCACCTCTCCAGCCCTCTGTAAAATCGGTGAAGGGAGGAACCCTAAATCTCCCATGGATATGATCCAGCATGTTGCTATGCACATTTATAGTGCTTTCAGGCCAGATAAATGTCATTCCATCCAGGACAGAGCTTTCAGTTGTGAAACAAGTAATACCCCACCGCATGTTTCCTTTGGAGATGACAGCGTCCAAACATAACAAGCTGTTTAAGTAATGCTAATTCAAACTAGGACTATTTGAAAATGTTTGAAGCATCCTTCATTATCCGTGTTCGTCATAGCATTCCTCCATTTTAGGAAGCACCTTTTTTTTGTTGTGTCATCCATTCAAGCTATTTCTGATGGCCTGTCAAGCATTCCCCTGTGGTATGGCACAGTGTGGAGATGTGTGGTCTGTCTGTCAGTTTCACTAACTTCTGTTGGGTCCTTGAAGTTTGTTTCAAGGCAGATACTTCTTCATGTAGGAAAAGTTGGCTAAGCACAGAGTGTACACTTGGCCTGTCACAGGGAGATGAGAGTTTCTGATTGCCTCTGTCTGTGGCACTGACAAGAGGCAGGCTTTCATGAGAACACAGACGTGGAAGAACTGGATAGAGCTTTGTCAGAATAAAGACCGCCATCTTAGGAAGTGACTGGAGGCTCATACAGAGGCTGCTGTGTGTGACTGTCTTTCTCTTGGAATTGTTAGAACATGCTGGTATCAGAGAACCTAACTTCATATTCAGTTTTTCATGTTTTGCGAAAATCTTAGCTTTTCTTGTTTTGAAATGTATCGCTCTGTGATGATGCAGTCACACAAACAGAGAGAGAGAACGAGAAAGAACAACATTGATATCAAACAACCCCACTTGCACAATATGTTGCCACTGTGTTGTCCTGTGTTGCTCAGGAAAACATATGTTGCCATTATCCACCCAGCATATGTGCCCCTAATGGAATGATTCACCAACATTCTACATTTTTTTATAGAGCCCTGTGAAATCAATTAAAAACCCAGAGGATGTTTTCCTCCAAGCCCTGCCTTGCCCACTGGTGGTTCAGTCCCATGATGGTCACACTCGAGAGGGAACAAGTCGGCCCTAAGACCAAGCACCCAGCCTCCAGGCAGGTCCATGTTTTTTTTTATCAATTAATAAGTCAAATCGCTGTCAGATTCAGCTCTGAGATGAGGTGCCACAGTATGAACAGACTCTCCCACTGGGCACAGACTTCAATTCAATGTCTATTCCATGTT
Source organism: Oncorhynchus mykiss (assembly GCF_013265735.2). Classification (NCBI taxonomy): domain Eukaryota; kingdom Metazoa; phylum Chordata; class Actinopteri; order Salmoniformes; family Salmonidae; genus Oncorhynchus; species Oncorhynchus mykiss. The sequence goes on along the minus strand of NC_048572.1, from coordinate 20,759,710 downwards.
GGTTCAATGCAATTTCATTGAAATGACTTGGAAACAATGTTGATTCAACCAGTGTGTTCCCAGTGGGCTGTAAGGAGGACCCTAGAGATCTTAATTAATGTGCAAAAACAGCATACAGTAGACACTGTTGTTTTGATATGAATGGAGTATTGTTAAGCAGATCAAACAAGAGAAAGGTTTGGAGCGGGTGTTGTAGGAATAGAGGAGCTCCATTGTTAGAATGTGGCCCCAGGGTTGTTTACATGTGGAGACGAGCTAGACGAGCTGCAGTCATACTGAATTGTACAAATGAGGCATTGATACATTCACTATCGTTTTTACTTAATCCAAATGGCGCTTAAACATTCGGAGCACAGGAGATAATGCAAACTTGCATACATTTTTAATGGACTGACAGCATTTAAATCAGAGGGAATTAATTCATCGCTTTGTCGCAGGCCCAATATCTCCTTTTACTCAGCCGTTACAAGGAGAGTTAGTGACTTTGACGAATGGGGAATGAGAAGGGAGATAGCCTGAATATTTACTGGGAGGCAGGCAGGCAGGAAGAGACAGGCTGGGGATGACACAGACTGCCTGTCACTGTGGTTAGGCGAGAGAATAGACATGGAATCAGTTGGAAAGGAAGCTGTATGCTAAAATGGAGAAAGCTGATAAAATGGTGGAAGGTTGGAATAATCATTTTCTAAACCGTTTCTCAGCATTGAATCAGATACAGCATTACAGGTGCGTCAATAAACAATTGTTTTTTTATTTCACTTCTATTTACAGAATCAAATTTAAACTTGGAAAACCAACATTCAAAAAATGGCTCTGAATTCCAGCATTACAGTTTCAGTGTGCTGAAGGGGTTATTAACATTTATACTGAAAGACGAAACCTTTTATGAAGCAAATGGCAAATTACATTTGGTTAGGTCTGTCTGCAAAACCCTAGATTATTAGGACGTCATGGAACTCATTTCAGAAAGTCAATATAAATGCTCTGAAGAAAATGTACAAGTTTTGCCATCCCCTAAGCAGTTGTAACCCCACTGAGAGAGTAGTTGAATTCCACATCATCATAGCGAGGTACTATATGTGTCATAAATGATTGAGGTCTTCATTAAATACAGATCTTCTCCTTCATCCATGGGGATGGATGTTCAGTTGTTTCCTGCTTTAGGGAACACAAGATTCCAACAAACACAACTCAGCAGACAGAGACCGTACACTTCATATCCCTGGTGTGAATTTCGCTCCAGGCGCTCTTCTCACCTCAAGGATTGATCGTCCCTCCTTCAGTCTGTTTACATCCACTTCCCCTCAACACAACTTTCCCTGCCTGTTAGGAAACAATAGGAGGTTTTTACAAAGATTACTTTTGCAAAGATAACTCCCTAGACTATGGTTATGATATCCTGTCATGCTCTTCTCTATTGAACCAAAGCACTTTAGGTGAATCTCATAATTTTAATCGGTTTAATTCTCTTCTTTCTTGTTTGACGCTAGTCTTGTGTGAAGACGTAAGTGAGCTAAGTGGTTTACGACACCCCTCCCTTCCCGACATACACATTAAATAGTTATGAGAAGTCTGGGGTGGCTATGGATTGGATTATTTAGCTTTAGGCTTGTGATGTTAGTAGATGACAGTTGAATATCTGTTTGCTGCAGTATTTGCTTCAAACTAATAATGATCCATGTTTATGTTGACACCAATCTTCTTTTTGATTAGTCTTCTTGAATGAGGATCAAATGAAGCAGAACTCAATCAATATTAAAAGTGATGCTTTTCATCTGATTTAAACTTTGGATCAGTCCTCCTGTTATTTACTATATCTAGATCTATCATTTCTCAAGTTCACGAGGTCATGTCATGCATTGTCCTCATTCAATATAAATTGTGTGGTACAGTATATTCCTTGATGACTACTGTGCCACACTTACGAACAACCTAGTTAATTGTATCTTAGACACATTCAGTTCACTGATTATATGAAATAATGTGATGTTAGTTGAAGTGGCAGGCTCTCATAGTGATTGCTGTATTCTTCACCTCATTAGCCCAAAAGACATAGACCTTCAAATATTCCTTGAGGATGGCGACAATTTATGCCAGGCGTGATGCAGAATTAAGCCAGCGTGAAATCTATCCATCACACAGTGGTGTTTACTATGAAGTGATCACATAGGAAATTAAGTATAATAAATACATCCTTAATACAGTAATGGGTCACTGCCAACTTCCTTTCAATGTTGAGAGAAACTGACAGGAGAAATAGTTCAAATGATTCTATTACATTGAAAGAAAATCCTCCTATTTGTGACAGTGTGACTCCAGATGTAAAATCTGATTGCTTTACCCCAGTAAGGGTCAAGAGCTATTGGGTTATTGTCATCATGGTGTTCCATGGCTCTAGTTGTGCTGTGGAGGGATTCTGGTAGAGCACAGGGTGAGGGAGAGGAATAATAGCAGCCATGTCACAGGACCTGATAGGCTGTTATTAGCTGCTACAGAGACCTTTAATGCTTTTAATAGATTTCAATAATTATCACACGACAGCCTAAAATCCCCTTCCAATCCAAATGTCATTGACACAGCGGGTCAAAGAGCAGCCATTTGTGAGCTCATGAGGGGAGAAATCTATATGGAAAAGTTTTTGGTAGGTTTTACTGCATTATATGAATATCAAATCATTCTTATAAGCAGGAATATTAATCATAATATTTCCCTAGTGACCATTTGAACAACTCAGACCTATTTTTCTCTTGTTGAATTCTATCATTCTCTCCAGCCTACATGTCTAAGTGAGAAGGGTATCAGTTCCCTATTGATTCAGTTGTACCAATATACCACTGTTTGAACAGAGTGAACCTTATGTTGGATGGAGCCTTCATTAAATCAAAGAATAATAATGCAACTCTGTAAATGTTGATGAAAATACAAAAGCAGAGCTGTGGCCCTGCCTTGTCTGTGTATCTGAATTCAATAAAAACACTGCTAATTTCCCTCTGGAAAAAACACTGCTCAAAGGCTATAAAAAAAAAAAAACTGTTCTCCATTGTCATTCGCTTCTCTACAAATCCACAAAATTAGGGCTTGTCTTAGTTTCACCCCTCTCTACTCTTTTCCCCCTAGATCTCCCCAAAGCCAGATGCCAAAGAAGAGAAAATGTAAAAATCACACATTGTCAGAGACACTAGAGAGTGTGTTATTCAGCATGGCTATGAGTAAGAAACTAGATATTGTCATCTTGCACAAGCACATACATCAATCTCTCATCAATCATATACGTTGGGCTGTGAAGGGTCAATCAAACAGGAAGCAAACAACTGCGCGTTGCAGAGGGGCTGTAAATGAGCATACGAGAGCTGGAGAGAGAGTAAATCTCAACGACATATCATGTCCTAAGAGTACACAGCCAGAGTGACCAAGGTCAGCCTGACAGCTACTGTAGAGTAAGCTCTCTGCTTCCAACCTCCACCTGATTTAGATCTGAAGATGGGAACGAGTCTCCATTTTACATGTCATTTCTGCCGGCATCTCCTCTTACGGCCTCCAGCATCTCCTCTTACGGCCTCAACAATCACCACCACTGTAATGCACACGCTGATTGCGTCTAGAGCAGACCAATGTCTCTATGTTCGTGTGTGAAGAGACGGTTTCTGTGGAAAATTGGAGGGAAGACACTTACTTTCACACCTCAGAGTGAGAGGAATTCTGTAACAGTGTGGATTCATAACCCCAAACAACTGGGAACTGAAAAGAGAGTACATTATGTTAAATGGCAAGATTTATACAATGCATTTATACTTGTACTTTAGGGGGAAAACTGGCAACCACAACAGAGTGTAAATCTAGATCTAATGAATTGCTTTCATAAAGGACTATTTTCTTCCCAGTTCAGTAATCTCATTGTACTTTATGAAACATTTTCCTCCAGAGATCTGCACAAGGGAAGGTAACCAGGTAATATATATTTTGGTTTCCACCCGACTGATTTCTAAGTCACTCTTCATTCAGTGGGGAGACAGACTGTAGAAGATAAAGATGCACAGAAATGTGCCTAACACTCTCCCTCCCAAACAACATTGTCCTTTGAGTATTGACACTGATATCAGTCCAATGTCTCCAATACAAGAGGATACAAAAAGACTCATCTTCTCAGCCCTGTAATGGAAAGAAACATAATATTAACATGGCTCCCTCAATTATTCCTTCGCTTCACCACTGCTTAGCAGAGATAGAAAACAATGTTCCTTTTGCTTCACTACTGCTTAGCAGAGATAGAAAACAATGTTCCTTTTGCTTCACTACTGCTTAGCAGAGATAGAAAACAATGTTCCTTTTGCTTCACCACTGCTTAGTAGAGATAGAAAACAATGTTCCTTTTGCTTCACTACTGCTTAGCAGAGATAGAAAACAATGTTCCTTTTGCTTCACCACTGCTTAGTAGAGATAGAAAACAATGTTCCTTTTGCTTCACCACTGCTTAGTAGAGATAGAAAACAATGTTCCTTTTGCTTCACCACTGCTTAGTAGAGATAGAAAACAATGTTCCTTTTGCTTCACTACTGCTTAGCAGAGATAGAAAACAATGTTCCTTTTGCTTCACTACTGCTTAGTAGAGATAGAAAACAATGTTCCTTTTGCTTCACCACTGCTTAGCAGAAATAGAAAACAATGTTCCTTTTGCTTCACCACTGCTTAGTAGAGATAGAAAACAATGTTCCTTTTGCTTCACTACTGCTTAGCAGAGATAGAAAACAATGTTCCTTTTGCTTCACTACTGCTTAGTAGAGATAGAAAACAATGTTCCTTTTGCTTCACCACTGCTTAGCAGAAATAGAAAACAATGTTCCTTTTGCTTCACCACTGCTTAGCAGAAATAGAAAACAATGTTCCTTTTGCTTCACCACTGCTTAGTAGAAATAGAAAACAATGTTCCTTTTGCTTCACCACTGCTTAGCAAAAATAGAAAACAATGTTCCTTTGCTTCACCACTGCTTCTAGGATCCTCAATGGGAGATGCTGTGTAAGTTTATATAAAAACTGAATCCCCTTTTCTGCCATGCAGGTATGGAGCCCCACTGAGACCTGTGCATAGTGAGCCATAATGGCTATGGCCGAGCCATTACATCATTTTTGCTGCTACAGTGACGGACCAGATACACTGAATCAGCGTGACAAGATATTATGCGACTGTAGGTTTCCCAGAGATGTCAACACAGTAAGTGTTCGATTCACAATGAGTGTGTGTGTCACGACTTCTGCCAAAGTTGGTCCCTCTCCTTGTTCGGGCGGCGTTCGAAGTCACCGACCTTCTAGCCATCGCTGATCCACTTTTCATTTTCCATTGCTTTTGTCTTGTCTTCCATCACACCTGGTTCCAATTCCATCAATTACATGTTGTGTATTTATCCCTTTGTTCCCCCCCATGTCCTTGTCTGTAATTGTTTCTCGTAGTGCTCATGCATGGTATGCTGGTATTTACCGGGTTTTGTTTGACCCATTTATTGTATTGTTCTGTTGACGGTGGTTTATGGATATTAAACGACACCGTTGTAAATCAGTTTTCGTTTTCCCGCGCCTGACTTCTCTGCTGCCAGTACACACCTCACTACAATGTGTCCTCTGCTTTGTCCTGTAACCTCGCATAGACCTGAAAACATAATTTTGTTTATCCCCTAAAAGTGTCCATCATAATTGTATGTGCGAGAAGGGGCAGAGTGAGCCTTGGGGCCAATTTGGAGCATGTAAAGCATCTTCATTGAAATGCCTGGTTCTCTTTTAAAGGGGTTCTCTGCTGGAGTCAGCTAAGTGTGACCGAATTTAATCAGAGCTCATGACTCTATCCTAGAGCAACCCCAGTTCCATTAAAACCATTATTTATACCAAATAGGGTCTAAATGTTTCAACTTTTGCACGTTTCCACAACATAATCGCAGTCTTTAATTAAAAGCTGAGAATCTGCATCAACGAACACACTCTGTTGAAAAGCCATTTACAAAATTCTAATGGAATTCATTATTTTCTCCATTTGCAAACTCCTCGCACAGGAGCTGAGCAACTTAGCATGAACAGTTGATCTCCTTCTTGGTCTGTCTGACAGCTGGCTTCTGTCTCCATGTGAGCTGATATAGAAACAGCCTGCGTTGCATACAGGCAGGGCCAGTAACGCAGACAGCCTGGCCCCGTTCTCAAAAAATGTTCCCCCTAGAAATGGGATGGAAGGAAGAAGATATCCCAATTAGAATACAGAAGCCGTCTCAGGAGACTGTCATGGACCTGAGTGAGTGTGTTGCGACTTTGTGATTATGTCCTGCATGTTTTCAAATATAGGCTTCCTCAAAGTCAGGGGTTTAAAGAAGATGGTTTATGTTGCTCCATCACTCCTAAACATATCACATGACCCCCTCTCTCACTCGACACAGTATAATATGTATAATATGGGAGTATCTGTGCTCTACATGCTAATGAACAGACTTTGGGAGCCTCTACATGTGAGAGGACAGGGGAAGTGCACGGGAAATTGCATTTGACATCAAGGCAAACATCTCCAATTAGGATATGGCTTTCAAGTGAACCAGAGAACACAGAAAAGAGCATCTCAGATCTCTGCATTAAAGTAATGAACCTCAAAACATTGTGATTGACTCACCAAAGAACTTGACATTATATATGATTCGGGCCTGTCCAGAATGCTTTCATCCTTAGCACATGGACAGCTCTTGTACCACTGAGGTTGAATCTCTCCTACAATGAGAGAGGAAGCTGAGAGGGAGAGCCTGTTCAGTGACTTCAGCACTCCGACAATGCACTCTTGCACCTTTCTCATGAATTGCATACCAATCTCCAAAACCATTTCAACCAGTTGAGTGGTCCCAGGTTATGGGTGGAAAGGTAACTTCAAAGCAGTATCCTGAAGGACTAGTCCCAAGGATGAGACCACTAATTAGATTGAAGTTGTGTAGATCACACGGATCCCTTTGCGTCGCTCCATGATCACGGACTGTGATTGAAGCCCTGGCATGATGAATCCTGATGAATGACTGTGATTAGTCTAAACTGACGGATTGTGCATAGCCTGCCAATGGCATCAAGACATCATCACAGCGTCTTTAAATCAATGTCAAAATACGGAATAATCTTATTTAAGACACTAATCTCATCTGCCACAGTTTACTGAATGGCATTACTCTTAAGATAAAGTTTTCACAGTGCCTCTCAAGCTTGATTATGTATGCTGTCCCTGTATTTACCCAAGATGGGTATTCTCAGTGGGCGCAGCCATGAATTAAATCATGCACAGAGAGCAATCCACAAATTGTTCATGGTAAAACAGCTTTCTCAATAATTAGTGCATTTCTTCCTCTGGAGCGTAGCACCTTTTCTCCAGTCTTCTTTCATGCAGTGGGTAGCCTAAGGTGACAAGCTTGCATAGAGATGAATTAGTTTGCATGGATCCCAGGGGCAGTACGGCTCCTCTCCTCATCTCTCCATGTGAATGTTACACAAGACCGTCTATAGTATGCCTGCACTGGCCTTCTCTCAGCTGTTGTTTTCAGTCACTTTTATTAACGAGAGATAGGAGAGACTAAAAAGTGTGATGGGTCTGCAATCAAATAGAGTTGCATAAAGCTTATCTTCTTTTTTTAACTTGTTATTATTTTTACTGCATTAGGATTGCATACACAGAAGTTTCGGCTTAACATGCTTCTTCAGTCCGTATGAGTTACAATCAGAAACAGCATTTATAGGGAACCCAGGTGAGCATCTGGTGAGCAGGTGCTTCTCATCAGGGTTGTCAGTCATCTGCCAATCAGGGATGTGGCTTCTCTTGTTCACCTGTATACGTGTTACAATCCCTAAGTAATACAGAATTACAGAGTATGAGAGGGGCAGATGGAGAGGGAGAAAAGAGAGTGAGCGTGAGAGAAAGAGTACCTCGATATTGACATCCTTTCTCTAACTAACGTCAGCATATGCATTGTAACCGATAACACCAAATTGATTACACAGTGAGATTCATCTGTTGATTTTGTCCCCTTATTTGAAAGTGCTATGATTCATGTATTTACTTTCCAGTCCTCCAGTCTCTCTCTCTCTCTCTCTCTCTCTCTCTCTGACGTAATAAGTATTTTGAATGTTTCCGCAGAGTGCTGCAAAAGCTTGGTTTGTGCTTCTTGGCCAAGGCTCGATAGCATTTGCCAGGAATGCTTTATCTTCTGCTGTAATTATAGAACAATGTCGTTTTTGTGTAGCATTTGTACAAGCAGCATTTTTCAAGCAAGTTGTTGAGACAAAAGAGATTTTTGGACACCCGGTTCAAAGCTGCTCGGTGAGGGAGGGTGACAGACAGACAAAAAGGGTTTGATGTTATTAGTCTGTGTGATAGGAGAGAAGAACAAGTCTGATTTTCAGGCATAGACAGTTATGTCTGCTCACTGGACCCTCTTGCTCCATCCAAACTCTAGGCCGATCAATACAGCTGGCCACAGAGACACTAACTCCATAACACCCTGCAGCTACTAGCCAGGACTTAGCAATGGAAAACAAGAAGGAAAATAGCTACTGTCTGCTGACTGCAACAATGGAATCTAAATTGGTGTTGTAGAACATGAATGTGTGTTTCCAGATGTCCACCATCATTGGCCAGAGTATATGGGATCTCATTCATGTGTATAGCTGAAGTGCCTATCCCATAGCTCAAAGTAAGATTGAGTGGTGAAGGAGCCCATGGAGAATGGCTGTGATGTTAAAATGTGGGGGCTTATTTGAAGCTGAGGCTCCGGGAACTCGTCTGGGATCTGTCATCACCATGCTGTTCCTCCGAATTAGTGGGACCACAGAGAGACACGGGGGGAGTTACACTGGGAGAATGATGCAGGTCTGTCAGGGAGGCACACACTCTGTACCCAGCATCAAAAGTGCTCCAGTTTGTTAGCCACTGCACAATGTGTGTGTGTGTGTGTGTGTGCGTGTGTGTGCGTGTGCGTGCGCGTGTGCGCGTACGGGCTCGAGTGAGTGTGGATGTGCTAAGTGGAGAAAACCTATTTCTCTTACCTATGTCATGTCATTGCTATTTTTTTCATCAAGTGTTCCTATCTAAATTAGTTTAGCATGACCTTTAATTGGCTCATCCAATATATCCCTTTCCTCCCATGGAAATTAATCCAAGATGATCGGTATAACTATTCATGAAAACCTACAGTAGGACATTTGGGTCTAGATCCAACATCATGTTCCATAGATTGTTTATTCCTACAGGACCTTCAGAAAGTATTTACACCCCTTGACCTTTTCCATATTTTGTTGTGCCACAGCCTGAATTTATAATTGATTAAATTAAGATTTTTTGTCACACAATATCCCATAATGTCAAAGTGCAATTATGTTTTTCGAAATTTTTACAAATGAATTACAAATTAAAAGCTGAAATTTATTTTTATTTATTTGTTTTTTATTTCACCTTTATTTAACCAGGTAGGCAAGTTGAGAACAAGTTCTCATTTACAATTGCGACCTGGCCAAGATAAAGCAAAGGAGTTCGACACATACAACGACACAGAGTTACACATGGAGTAAAACAAACATACAGTCAATAATACAGTAGAAACAAATCTATATACGATGTGAGCAAATGAGGTGAGATAAGGGAGGTAAAGGCAAAAAAAGGCCATGGTGGCAAAGTAAATACAATATAGCAAGTAAAACACTGGAATAGTAGATTTTCAGTGGAAGAATGTTAAAAGTAGAAATAAAAATAATGGGGTGCAGAGGAGCAAAATAAATACAATTACAAATTGGCTATGTACAGGTGCAGTAATCTGTGAGCTGCTCTGACAGCTGGTGCTTAAAGCTAGTGAGGGAGATAAGTGTTTCCAGTTTCAGAGATTTTTGTAGTTTGTTCCAGTCATTGGCAGCAGAGAACTGGAAGGAGAGGCGGCCAAAGAAAGAATTGGTTTTGGGGGTGACCAGAGAGATATACCTGCTGGAGCGTGTGCTACAGGTGGGTGATGCTATGGTGACCAGCGAGCTGAGATAAGAGGGGACTTTACCTAGCAGGGTCTTCTAGATGACATGGCGCCAGTGGGTTTGGCGATGAGTATGAAGCGAGGGCCAGCCAACGAGAGCGTACAGGTCGCAATGGTGGGTAGTATATGTAGCTTTGGTGACAAAACGGATGGCACTGTGATAGACTGCATCCAATTAGTTGAGTAGGGTCGAAGTCGAGGATTGGTAGGATGGTCAGTTTTACAAGGGTATGTTTGAGTGAAGGATGCTTTGTTGCGAAATAGGAAGCCAATTCTAGATTTAACTTTGGATTGGAGATGCTTGATGTGGTTCTGGAAGGAGAGTTTACAGTCTAACCAGACACCTAGGTATTTGTAGTTGTCCACGTATTCTAAGTCAGAGCCGTCAAGAGTAGCAGTGATGTTGCACAGGCGGGCAGGTGCAGGCAGCGATCGGTTGAAGAGCATGCATTTAGTTTTACTTGTATTTAAGAGCAATTGGAGGCCACGGAAGGAGAGTTGTATGGCAATTAAGCTTGCCTGGAGGGTTGTTAACACAGTGTCCAAAGAAGGGCCAGAAGTATACCGAATGGTGTCGTCTGCGTAGAGGTGGATCAGAGACTCACCAGCAGCAAGAGCGACATCATTGATGTATACAAAGAAGAGAGTCGGTCCAAGAATTGAACCCTGTGGCACCCCCATAGAGACTGCCAGAGGTCCGGACAACAGACCCTCCGATTTGACACACAGAACTCTATCAGAGAAGTAGTTGGTGAACCAGGCGAGGCAATCATTTGAGAAACCAAGGCTGTCGAGTCTGCCGATGAGGATGTGGTGATCGACAGAGTCGAAAGCCTTGGCCAGATCAATGAATACGGCTGCACAGTAATGTTTCTTATCGATGGCGGTTAAGATATTGTTTACGACCTTGAGCGTGGCTGATGTGCACCCATGACCAGCTCTGAAACCAGATTGCATAGCAGAGAGGGTATGGCGAGATTCAAAATGGTCGGTAATCTGTTTGTTGACTTGGCTTTCGAAGACCTTAGAAGGGTAGGGTAGGATAGATATAGGTCTGTAGCAGTTTGGGTCAAGAGTGTCCCCCCCTTTGAAGAGGGGGATGACCGCAGCTGCTTTCCAATCTTTGGGAATCTCAGACGACATGAAAGAGAGGTTGTACAGGCTAGTAATAGGGGTGGTAACAATTTCGGCAGATCATTTTAGAAAGAAAGGGTCCAGATTGTCTAGCCCAGCTGATTTGTAGGGGTCCAGATTTTGCAGCTCTTTCAGAACATCAGCTGACTGGATTTGGGAGAAGGAGAAATGGGGAAGGCTTGGGCGCGTTTCTGTGGGGGGTGCAGTGCTGTTCACCGGGGTAGGGGTTGCCAGGTGGAAAGCATGGCCAGCCGTAGAAAAATTATTATTGAAACTCTCAATTATAGTGGATTTATCAGTGGTGACAGTGTTTCCTATCTTCAGTGCAGTGGGCAGCTGGGAGGAGGTGTTCTTATTCTCCATGGACTTTACAGTGTCCCAGAACTTTTTTGAGTTAGTGTTGCAGGAAGCAAATTTCTGCTTGAAAAAGCTAGCCTTGGCTTTTCTAACTGCCTGTGTATAATGGTTTCTAGCTTCCCTGAAAAGCTGCATATCAAGGGGGCTGTTCGATGCTAATGCAGAACACCATAGGATGTTTTTGTGTTGGTTAAGGGCAGTCCGGTCTGGGGAGAACCAGGGGCTATATCTGTTCCTGGTTCTACATTTCTTGAATGGGGCATGTGTAACGGTTTTCTTGCGGTGAAGGAGAGTCGGACCAAAATGCAGCGTGGTATTCTTGATACATGTTTAATAACGATGAAAAAACGAACAATACAAAAACAACAAACGTAACGTGAAAACCTATACAGCCTATCTGGTGCAAACAAACACAGAGACAGGAACAATCACCCACGAAACACTCAAAGAATATGGCTGCCTAAATATGGAGACAACGATAAACACCTGCCTCTGAGAACCACTCCAGACAGTCATAGACTATGCTAGAAAACCCCACTAAGCCACAATCCCAAAACCTATGAAAAACCCCAAGACAAAACACACCACATAATAAAACCATGTCACACCCTGGCCTAACCAAAATAATAAAGAAAACACAGAATGCTAAGACCAGGGCGTGACAGACCCCCCCCCTCCCCAGGTGCGGACTCCCGGCCGCACACCTAAACCCATAGGGGAGGGTCCGGGTGGGCGTCTGTCCACGGTGGCGGCTCCGGCTCGGGACGTGGACCCCACTTCAACCAAGTCTTAGTCCCATTGTAACGCGTCCTTTGATTGGCGACCCTCGCCGCCGACCTTGGCTTAGTAAACCTCACCAAGGACCCCACTGGACTGAGGGGCAGATCGGGACTGAGGGGCAGCTCGGGACTGAGAGGTAGCTCGGGACCGAGAGGAAGCTCAGCACCGAGAGGAAGCTCAGCACCGAGAGGAAGCTCAGCACCGAGAGGAAGCTCAGGCAGGTAGTTGGCTCTGGCAGATCCTGGCTGACTGGCGGTTCCGGCAGATCCTGGCTGACTGGCGGATCCTGGCTGAATGGCGGATCCTGGCTGACTGGCGGATCCGGCAGATCCTGGCTGACTGGCGGATCCTGGCTGACTGGCGGCTCTGGCGGATCCTGGCTGACTGGCTGCTCCATGCAGACTGGCAGCTCTGGCTGCTCCATGCAGACTGGCTGCTCCATGCAGACTGGCATCTCCGGCTGCTCCATGCAGACTGGCAGCTCCGGCTGCTCCATGCAGACTGGCAGCTCCGGCTGCTCCATGCAGACTGGCAGCTCCTTGCAGACTGGCAGCTCTGGCAGCTCCATGCAGACTGGCAGCTCCGGCTGCTCCATGCAGACTGGCAGCTCCTTGCAGACTGGCAGCTCTGGCAGCTCCTTGCAGACTGGCAGCTCTGGCTGCTCCTTGCAGACTGGCAGCTCTGGCTGCGCTGAACAGGCAGGGGACTCCAGCAGCGCTGTAGAGGAGGAAGACTCTGGCAGCGCCAAACAGGCGGGAGACTCCGGCAGCGCTGGAGAGGAGGAAGGCTCTGACAGCGCTAAACAGGCGGGAGACTGCGACAGCGTTGGAGAGGAGGAAGGCTCTGACAGCCCTGGACAGGCAAGGCGCACTGTAGGCCTGATGCGTGGTGCTGGCACTGGTGGTACTGGGCCGAGGACACGCACAGGAAGCCTGGTGCGGGGAGCTGCCACCGGAGGGCTGGTGCGTGGAGGTGGTACTGGATAGACCGGACCGTGCAGGCGCACTGGAGCTCTTGAGCACCGAGCCTGCCCAACCTTACCTGGCTCGATGCCCACTCTAGTCCGGCCGATACGAGGAGCTGGTATGTACCGCACCGGGCTATGCACCCGCACTGGAGACACCGTGCGCTCCACAGCATAACACGGTGCCTGCCCGGTCTCTCTATCCCCCCGGTAAGCACAGGAAGTTAACGCAGGTCTCCTACCTGGCGTAGCCATACTCCCTGTGAGCCCCCCCCAATACATTTTTGGGGCTGACTCCCGGGCTTCCTTCCCAACCGTGTTCCCTCGTATCGTCGGCTCTCTCCGGCTGCCTCTGCTCTCCTAAGTGCCTCCACCTGTTCCCATGGGAGGCGATCTCTTCCAGCCAGTATTTCCTCCCAAGTGTAACAACCCTTGCCGTCCAAAACGTCTTCCTATGTCCATTCCTCCTTTCGCTGCTCCTGCTGCCGCTGCCTGTCACCACACCGCTTGGTCCTGTTGTGGTGGGTGATTCTGTAGCGGTTTTCTTGCGGTGAAGGAGAGTCAGACCAAAATGCAGCGTGGTATTCTTGATACATGTTTAATAACGATGAAAAAAACGAACAATACAAAAACAACAAACGTAACGTGAAAACCTATACAGCCTATCTGGTGCAAACAAACACAGAGACAGGAACAATCACCCACGAAACACTCAAAGAATATGGCTGCCTAAATATGGTTCCCAATCAGAGACAACGATAAACACCTGCCTCTGATTGAGAACCACTCCAGACAGCCATAGACTATGCTAGAAAACCCCACTAAGCCACAATCACAAAACCTACGAAAAACCTAAAGACAAAACACACCACATAATAAACCCATGTCACACCCTGGCCTAACCAAAATAATAAAGAAAACACAGAATACTAAGACCAGGGCGTGACAGCATGCTTATTTAAGATGGTTAGGAAGGCATTTAAAAAAAATAACCAGGCATCCTCTATTAACGGGATGAGATCAATATCCTTCCAGGATACCCCGGCCAGGTCGATTAGAAAGGCCTGCTCGCTGAAGTGTTTCAGGGAGCGTTTGACAGGGATGAGTGGAGGTTGTTTGACTGCTGACCCATTACGGATGCAGGCAATGAGGCAGTGATCGCTGAGATCTTGGTTGAAGACAGCAGAGGTGTATTTAGAGGGCAAGTTGGTTAGGATGATATCTATGAGGGTGCCCATGTTTACGGCTTTGGGGAGGTACCTGGTAGGTTCATTGATCATTTGTGTGAGATTGAGGGCATCAAGCTTAGATTGTAGGATGGCTGGGGTGTTAAGCATGTTCCAGTTTAGGTCGCCTAGCAGCACAAGCTCTGAAGATAGATGGGGGGCAATCAGTTCACATATGGTGTCCAGAGCACAGCTGGGGGCAGAGGGTGGTCTATAGCAGGCGGCAACGGTGAGAGACTTGTTTTTAGAGATGTGGATTTTTAAAAGTAGAAGTTCAAATTGTTTGGGTACAGACCTGGATAGTAGGACAGAACTATGCAAGCTATCTTTGCAGTAGATTGCAACACCGCCCCCTTTGGCAGTTCTATCTTGTCTGAAAATGTTGTAGGTAGGGATGAAAATGTCCGAATTTTTGGTGGTCTTCCTATGCCAGGATTCAGACACAGCTAGAACATCCGGGTTGGCAGAGTGTGCTAAAGCAGTGAATAAAACAAACTTAGGAAGGGACTTCTAATGTTAACATGCATGAAACCAAGGCTATTACGGTTACAGAAGTCATCAAAAGAGAGCGCCTGGGGAATAGGAGTGGAGCTAGCCACTGCAGGGCCTGGATTCACCTCTACATCACCAGAGGAGGAGTAGGATAAGGGTACGGCTAAAAGCAATGAGAATTGGTCGTCTAGAACGTCTGGAACAGAGAGTAAAATGAGGTTTCTGGGGGCAATAAAATAGCTTCAAGGTATAATGCACAGACAAAGGTATGGTAGGATGTGAATACAGTGGAGGTAAACCTAGGTATTGAGTGATGAAACATAATTGAAACCAGGAGATGTCATCGCATGTGTGGGTGGTGGAACTAATAGGTTGGATAATGTATAGTGAGCAGGACTAGAGGCTCTACAGTGAAATAAGCCAATCAACACTAACCAGAAGAGCAATGGACAAGGCATATTGACATTAAGGAGAGGCATGCTTAGTCGATTGATCAAACGGGTCCAGTGAGTAGTGAGGTTGGTTGGGGTCACGGCGATTCAGACAGCTAGCCGGGCCATCTGTAGCAAGCTAGCATAGGATGGAGGTCTGTTTTTAAGCCCCCTCGTCGGTAGGATTAGTCGGGTTCTGTGTGGTAGAGGGGATCAATCCAATTCGCAAAAAAAAAAAATAGATATAGATATAGAGGCCCAAGGAAAAAAAAAAAAAAAAAATTGTCCGATAGATTTATTCAGATAGCAGCCGATAAGACAGCTAACGATTAGTGGACCGCAGATGGCCGTTCAAGTAACGTCGCGACGGAGGAGCCAGCTGGATAACTCCCTCGGGCAGATAACGTCGGTAGTCCAGTTGTGAAGGTCCGGTGGGGCTCCGCGTTGGCAGTAAAACGGTTCCGGATAGGTGAATGTAGCCCAGGAGTGGCTGATGGAACTCTTCAGCTGGCTAGCTCAGGAATAATTTATGTTTGCTCCGGGATCGACGTAAGCCGATAGTCACACAGATAGCAGCTAGCTAGCTGCGAGATCCAGGTATAAATGTCCAGAGCTTGCGGTTGAAATCCGGGGACATGGAGAGAAAAATATGTCCGGTATGTTCTGGTCCGAGCCGCGCCGTACAAAACTGGCGATAGATTTTCGAGCTAAAGGATAGCTGATGAACACAAACCGTGGTTAGGTGATTACTAATGATTAGCCAGTAAAGAAGCTAACTAGCTTCTGGCTAGCTTCTGATTAGCTTCTGGTTAGCTTCAGGCTAGCTTCTGGTTAGCTTCTGGCTTGCTTCTGGCTAGCTTCTGGTTAGCTTCTATGGAGGATTACAGATTTGAGGTAAATAATACTTTCTTTTTTTATATATATAAATTGGTGAGGCGGGTTGCAGGAGAGTGTTTTGAAGTTGAGTTTATGGAAAAGAAAGAATGTTGTAAATATATATATATATATGGGACACGACAAGACGAGGACAAAAGACGTCTGCCTGCTATGCCATCTTGGTGACACATTAGAGTCTTGAGTCAATATGTATTCAACCCCTTTTTAATGGCAAGCCAAACTCAGTTCAAGAGTAAACATTTGCTTAACAAGCCACATAATAAATTGGAAGGACTCAGTGTGTGCAATAATAGTGTTTTACATGATTTAATCTTGTGAACACTTTAATCTGTTTACTTTAAATCGGCGTAAGGTCAAAATCGAAGTAAGCATGCGCCGATTAAAACACCTGGTTTTCTGTGTAATCTTTCTGAGCAGCTGAATGTATGCATCTTAGAAGTAGTTTTCACATACAAACTTTATATGTCCGAACTCAGAGTCAAATATGCTTCCCAAAAATAACATGTTCGCTGTGGTAGAATGTTTATTTTGACTGGCGACTTTCTGCGTTTTTCAGTGCCATCAGGTGGCCTGATTTCAGATGACCATGTAAACAGGATTATTAGTGAAATCGTTCTTCTTGCAAATCATGTAAACATTTTAATCAAACTATTATATTAATCTGATTATCCATAACAATGTAACCATACTCACTGTGATCATGTGGGAAATGTTTTGATTGGATCCCCTTTCAAAAGTACCAATTCAGTCATCATTCAGTCATCATTTGGTCATCATTCAGTCATCCTTCATTCATGCCTGAAGTGAAACCTTTTCACGTGTTCTCTATCAAGCCCAGAGAATGGGCTTGAAATGAAAGGCTTATAATGTCTTAAACAAGGACATGCACAGGCTGCAGGAGATGGAGACTGGAGGAGTGTTCGCATGCATCTCACCCCGTATTGGTCGAAGCATTGCTATAAATCTGAGCAGATTGAGAAAATTGCTCAAAATGCACTTTTAGGTTCTCAGAGCTCTGAAACCAGTTTACGGTGCTAATGACTTCAAGAAAGGTAGAGTCAGTCATCATTTTCTCATTACAGTATTTTCTCGCTATTCTACAGAAGAAAGCTGAAAAGAGAGCTCTCAGCCAATTCTCTGACTCATTCATGTGAAGTCTTGATTTGTTTGCTGACCAGTAGGTTTACTTGACTATTAGTTCCTGCATACAAGATCCTTTAATCAAGGCTATAGTAAGAGAGCAAGTTTGTATATACTCAACACTTAAAATGAATCAGGGGGAATAAGAACATCACTACTAATCCAGAACTAAAGTATTGCGTAATACCTGCAGTGGTGGAAAAAGTGCTCAATTGTCATACTTTCTAACTTAATAGAAAAGGACTCAAGTAAAAGTGAAAGTCACCCAGTAAAATACTACTTGAGTAAAAGTCTAAAACTATTTGGTTTGAAATATACTTAAGTATGAACTCAAATCATAGAAATCATTGCGATTGCTTATATTAAGCAAACCAGACAGAACTATGTTCTTGTTTTTTAATTTATGGATAGCCAGGGGAACTACAACACACATCAGTTACAAACTAAGAATTTGTGTCTAGTGAGTCCTTCAAATCAGAGGCAGTAGGCATAAGACTTGCGTGATTTGGACCCTTTTCCTGTACTGCTAAGCATTCAAAATGTAACGAGTACTTTTGGGAGTAAAAAGTACATAATTGTCTTTAGGAATGTAGTGAAGTAAAAGTTGTCAAAAAATATGAATAGTAAAGTACAGATACCCCAAAAAATGACTTATTAAGTAGTACTTTACAGTATTTCTACCTGAGTACTTTACACCACTGCATACGTGTTAAGAGAAGAGAACTCTACCCACTCTCTTTGCAAGTTACAGGCAAGTCTATGGACCAAATGTCCCCTCCCATTCCGAAATTCGAAAGATGCCAAGACCTGCAAAATAGTTTTTTTGTCTAAAGCACAGGAACTAATGCTGCTCGTTATCTCATGCATCCCATTGCATCATGACAGGTCTACAGTTGTCATGCCCAGACCTTAGTATTCTTTGTTTTCTTTATTATTTTGGTTAGGTCAGGGTGTGACATGGGTGATTATGTGTGTTTTTGTCTCATCTAGGGTGTTATTACTGTCTAGGTGTTTTTGTAGGTCTATGGTTGCCTAGATTGGTTCTCAATTAGAGGCAGGTGTCTATCGTTGTCTCTGATTGGGAACCATATTTAGGCAGCCATATTCTTGGGGTATTTTGTGGGTGATTGTTTCCTGTGTCAGTGCCCCACGTGACTGGTTTGTTTCAGGTTCACGTTGTTATTTTGTATTTGTGTCATGTTCAGTCTTTTCAATTAAAACATGGACACTTACCACGCTGCGTATTGGTCAGATCCTTGCTACACCTCTTCAGACGAAGAGGAGGAAATCCGTTACAGTAGTACTATTTAGGTTTGCATAATCTGTCCACAAAACCTTTACTAACATCCCAGGCCACTACTTCCCCTCTCTAATGAACATCAGACTATCTCTCTAATGAACATTAGACTATCTCTGTAATGAACATCAGACAATGGTGAGCTCCAAAAGTATTGGGATCGTGACCATGTTTTGTTTGTTTTGCCTCTGTACTCCAGCACTTTGGATTTTAAATGATACAATGACTATATCCATATCTGGTGAACTGTTTAAGAAATTACAGCACTTTTTGTGCATATTCCCCACATTTTTGGGGACCAAAACTCACAAATTCACTTAAATGTGTATTAAAGTAGTCAAACGTTTTAATATTTGGGCCCATATTCCTAGCACGCAATGATAATTAACTTGTTGGATGCATTTGTTTTGGTTGTTTCAGTAAAATGCCCAGTAAAATTTAATGGTAAATAATGTATTGTGTCATTTTGTAGTCAATTTTATTGTAAATAAGAATGTTTCTAAACTCTTCTACTTTAATGTGAATGTTACCATTAGACGTGGATTAATGGACTGTGGGGTGGAGAGGCTCTGGTGTGGGGTGAGTTGATCAGGAACAGAGGACACTTTGTTTGCAGTAGTGAGTGTGGTAGTGTTATGTCAGATTAGGTTGGGATGTGTGGCGCTAATGAGGAAGTAAGTGGGGTGTTGGGGACAAGCTTACCTTGTGGCATTTCTCCTCAGTGCTGTGGCTGCTTGCAGTAATTACTTCTGACTGATTTGTGTAGCAACTCCTATGACACCACAGCCCCCATCCGATTCCTGCCACCCAGCGGTGGCACATACAATTATCTCACGCTCTGAGCACTGCCTTCCTTCACTTGTCAGTCATCACCCAACCAGAGGAAATAAGTTAGGAAGTAGATAGAAAAAAAACAACTCTGATTTGACATGAGACTGAATACATTTTGGTTGGTTAAACACTGTTTGGTTAAACTTAACTCAAGGTCTAGCAAGAGCTGTTGTGCAAGCACCTGTTAAGACTGAGGCACAACACTCTGAGGGAGACTGACTTTTTCACAGTGGCTGTAAAATATAAAAAGCTTGTTTCACAGCCTGTGCTAATAACAGAACAATAATGCTAGCCTGGTTCTAATTTCAAAGATGCAGGCAAACATACAATAAATGGCCCTTATGGGCCTGCAGGCTGTAAAGCCAGCGATCAGCAGCAGCCAGAAGCAGTCTGATTTAGAGCACACACAAACAGGAACCTTGAGAATAAATCACCAGGAGATGCAACAATGTTGTGATTACAAGGATGCAAAACACTTTTCCACCTCATTTTGCACAAGGGCACGTTGGGATTTTGCACTAAGTATGTTCCCTGAGCGATTTGCAGGAGGTTGCCCTAAATGAATGAGGACTATCTGTAATAATTGGCTGACTGGAATTAAGTTTTTTTCTCTCCCTCCTTGCCGAATGGCTTTTTTCCAGGTGGTAAGTGTTGGTATGGAGCTGAAGTCTGACTTCCCCATGCCCTTTTTGTCACGACTTCCGCCGAAGTCGGTCCCTCTCCTTGTTCGGGCTGTGTTCGGCAGTCGATGTCACCGGCCTTCTAGCCATCACTGATCCATTTTTCATTTTCCATTGGTTTTGTCTTCCTTCACACCTGGTTCCAATTTGTTTGCTTGTATGTGATCTGCATGTATTATGTTGGTGTGCAACGTTTTTCTTTTTACCCACTTTTGTTATTTTGTACATTTTGGTTTTTGGAGTTTATAAGCATTTATTAAACAACTCCGTTTTTACCAAGTTCGTTCTCCTGCGCATGACTTCCCTGCCACCAACACGCACCCATTACAGAATATCCGACCACCTATGGAATCAGCAGGAGATGGTACCCCGGCCATGGAGGTGGAGCATGAGGTTATGCTTCACCATCTGGGCGCCGCTGTCCAGATGATCGCGTTGTCCAGACAATGGACCGCTAGGAGAGACAGAGAGTTCTTCCAGCGCCTCCACCAGCACAAACAGGGTCTATCCTGAGTGCACCTCTCCTTCGCCTGAGCCCAGTGGGATCCGTCTCTCCTTGCTACAGGAGTATGACGGGAGTGCTGCCAACCGCCAGTGGTTCCTCCTTAAACTTAACCTCTATCTGGCCACAGTCCACCCAGCTCCATCGGACCATGAGAGGGTGTCCGCCCTTGTCTCGTGCCTCACCGGGAAAGCCCTGGAGTGGGCCAACGCCGTGTGGAGAGAGGGACATGCGGCTTTGGACCATTTTGTGGAGTTCACCCACAAAATGAGCGCCCAGGAGTTTGCCCTGGAGTTTAGAACCCTGGCTGCCGGCGCGGGATGGAACAACAGGGCCCTGATCGACCACTACCGCTGCAGTGTGCGCGTCGGGAGCTCGCCTGCAGAGACACCACCCTCACTATCGACCAGCTGGTGGACCTGTGCATCCAGCTGGACAACCTGCTGGCTACTCGCAGACGTCCAGATCGGGGTCTGGTGGTTCCATCCTCCCACACCCCCTCTCCGATACCCATGGAGCTGGGAGGGGCGGTGCGCAGGGAGAACGGAGGGGGTTTCCGCTTGTGCACCATCTGTGGCCGCAGAGGTCACACTGCTGGTCGGTGCCGGGTTGGTTCCTATCGGAATCAAGGCAGCAGGCAGGGCGCTTTTGCGTCCCCCCAGGTGAGCTGGCACCATTCTCACCCAGAGTCCTCTGTTGCACATATGCTTGTGTCTGTCACTTTTTCTGAGTTTTCCCCGCATTCCCAGCATAAGGCGCTTGTAGATTCAGGCGTGGCTGGTAATTTTATTGATAGAGCATTAGCTCATAGTTTAGGGATCCCCATTGTTCACGTGTATGTGCCCTTCCCCGTTCATGCCTTAGATTAAGGCCATTAGGGTCAGGGTTGATTAGGGAGGTCACCGCTCCTTTGGGCATGGTGACCCAGGGGGGTCACATGGAGAAAATTTGTATTTTCCTTATTGACTCTCCTGCGTTTCTCATGGTGCTGGGCCTACCCTGGTTAGCTTGTCATAACCCCACTGTTTCTTGGCCACATAGGACTCTCACAGGGTGGTCGCGAGAGTGCTCAGGTAGGTGTTTAGGGGTTGCCGTTGGTGCTACTACGTTGGAGATTCCAGACCAGGTCTCCACCGTGCACATTCCCCCTGAATATGCCGGTTTGGTTCTCACCCTTTTCCAAAAAGAAGGTGACTCAATTACTACTTCATCGACGGAGCGATTGTGCGATAGATCTCCTGGTAGACGCTGCACTTCCCAGGAGTCATGTGTATCCCCTCTCACAGGTGGAGACGGTCCTCCACTTCACCCGCCTCCTCGAGTTTATTTTTTGTGAAGAAGAAGGATGGAGGTTTGCGCCCGTGTTTTGACTATCGGGGTCTGAATCAGATCACTGTGAGGTATAGTTACCGGCTACAGCTCATAGCCACAGCAAAAGAGTTTATGCACGAGGCGCGCTTCTTCACCAAACTAGATCTCAGGAGCGCTTACAATCTGGTGATTTTCTGAGAGGGAGACGAGTGGATAACGCATTTCAGTACCACCTCTGGGCACTATGAGTACCTAGTCATGTCGTACGGGTTGATGAATGCACCATCAGTCTTCCAAGCCTTTGTAGATGAGATTTTCAGGGACCTGCACGGGCAGGGTGTAGTGGTGTATATTGATGACATTTTGATATACTCCGTTACACGCCCCGAGCATTTGTCCCTGGTGCGCAAAGTGCTTGGTCGCCTGTTGGAGCATGACCTGTACGTCAAGGCTGAGAAATGCCTGTTATTCCAAAAGTCTGTCTCCTTCCCAGGATATGCATTTCCACATCAGGGATGGAGAGTGACCGCATTTTAGCTGGAGGTGCAGCGATTCTTAGGGTTTTCCAACTTCTACCGGAGGTTTATCCAGGGTTTTGGTCAACTTCGTTTTTACCAAGTTCATTCTCCTGCGCCTGACTTCCCTGCCACCAACACGCACCCATTATACTTTTTCTCAGTGGTGTAATGTACTTAAGTAAAACTACTTTAAAGTATTTTTTTGTGGTATCTGTACTATTTCTATTTTTGACAACTTTTACTTTTACATTCACAATTATGTACTTTATATTCCATACATTTTCCCATACACCCAAAAGTACTCATTAGATTTTGAATGCTTAGCAGGAGAGGAAAAAGGTCCAATTCACGCACTTACCAAGAGAACTGCCTACTGCCTTTGATCTGGTGGACTCACTAGACACAAATGCTTCATTTGTAAATGATGTCTGCGTGTTGAAGTGTAAATAAAACAATTTAAAAAATTGTGCCCCCTGGTTTGCTTTCAGAAAGTATTCAGACCTCTTCACTTTTTCTACATTTTGTTACGTGACAGCCAAAACCAGGCCATGAGGTCGAAGGAATTATCTGTAGAGCTACGAGACAGGATTGTATCGAGGTACAGATCTGGGGAAGGGTACCAAACATTTCTGCAGCATTGTAGGGCCTCAAGAACACAGTGGCCTCCATCATTCTTATATGAAAGAAGTCTGGAACCACCAAGACTCTTCCTAGAGCTGGCCACCTGGAGAAACTGAGCAGTCAGGGAGAAGGGTCTTGGTCAGGGTGGTGACCAAGAATCCAATGGCCACTCTGACAGAGCTCCAGAGTTCCTCTGTGAGACGGGAGAAAATTCTCTGGTCTCTGGTCTGATGAAACCAAGATTGAAGCCTTTTGCCTGAATGCCAAGCATCACGTCTGGAGGAAACCTGGCACCATCCCTACAGTGAAGCATGGTGGTGGCAGCATCATGTTGTGGGGATGTTTCTCAACGGCGGAAACTGGGCAACAAGTCAGGATCAAGGCAAAGATGAACAGCGCTAGGTACAGAGAGATCCTCAATGAAAACCTGCTCCAGAGCATTCAGGACCTCAGACTGGGGTTCAGACTGGAAGGTTTACCTTCCAATAGAACAATGACCCTAAGAACACAGCCAAGACAACGCAGGAGTTACTTTGGGACAAGTCTCTGAATGTTCTAGAGTAGCCCAGGTAGTCCAGACTTGAACCTGATCTAACATCTATGGAGAGACCTGAAGATAGCTGTGCAGCGACTCTCCCCATTCAATCTGGCAGAGCTTGAGAGGATCTGCAGAGAAGAATGGGAGAAACTCCCCAAATACAGGTGTGCCAAGCTTGTAGCATCATACCCAAGAAGATTCGAGGCTGTAATCACTGCCAAAAGTGCTTCAACAAAGTACTGAGTAAAGGCTCTGAATACTTATGTAAATGTGATTTTTCATTTTTTTTTATACATTTGCAAACATTTCTAAAAACCTGTTTTTGCTTTGTCATTATGGGGTGTTGTGTGTAGATTAATGAGGATTTGTATTTTATTTGATCCATTTTCAAATAAGGCTGTAACGTAACAAAATGTAGAAAAAGTGAAGGAGTCTGAATAATTTCTGAATGCACTGTAAGCAATCTGACATGATATTTTTACTTTTTCTTTTGACACTAAAGTATATTTAAAACCAAATACTTTTGACTTTAACTCAAGCACTACTTTACTGGGTGACTTTCACTTTTACTTTTTCATTTTCTATTAACCCAAAATAGTCTAAGCCATGTCTAAGGCGTGAAGGTGGGATTCTACTTAGCTATATGGAATTGTTTTAAGAAGGTCATACCAAAGATAAGTTAGATATTTGAATTTGAAAACCCCTTGAATCCCCCACAAAATACGCTAAAAACATTTTAACTGCTATTAGCCCATACAAATGCATTGAATAACAGATTCATAACGTGGAACAACATAGCGTTCCTGTCCTAGAAGTGCCTGTCCTATAGCTGAGAGATATAAGAAAGATCAGGATTTTTGTTTTTATATACATATATTTTAACTTGAATTTAACCCTATATTTTTGGCACTAAACTGTCTCCATATTTACAGTACTTCCATAAATGTTTTCAACTGGTACCGGGGGACCTTCAGAGGAATCTTGTGAGGCCTGTGGGCATCCTAGAGCAAAACATGTGCGTGTTCGTGAGAGTCTCACCTTTCGACAGAGGGGTCATATTAGTGTGTACCCAAACTGTTCGGACACTACAGACGATTTTGTGAGAAGACTGATTTTCGGGATGTCTCATTGTCTGACTAACACCGTCCTAGCTCTGTAACCTTTCACCGCAGATGCAGAAGTGTGACATCAGCAAATGTGGTAGATCGAAATGCAAACAGATATCTCTAGCTTAAAGTGGATTTTTTTAGGGGCACAGACATCGATTCTAGGGGGTTTAATGTATCTTTACTTTTACTCAAGTATAACAATTGGGTACATTTTCCACCACTGCTTTTGCTGTTTTGTAGCTTGAAGCAGTATCAGTGTTTGAGAGATTAGCGAGCATATTAATGACTTCTGCCTTGTTCCCTGTTTGGGTATACTGCATGGAAAATATGCTCCTCCTTCCACAGGGCTGGCGTTATTGGCGGGCCTTAGCGGGTCTGGCCCACCCTACTGTACCTCCTTGACCATCCAAATAAAATATAGAAATGTTGATCATTTATTTGACTGAGATGCTAGCAGACAGAAAGACTCATCAATCTCAGAGAAAGTATCTGAGTGAAATAACAGTCTCAGTACGTGTAGACCATGTACTGTATCTTATGCTGTTTGGACAAAAAGAGTATGGCATGATATTGGGCGTAACTCTCCAGAATGCATGCACTCGCCTCTCCAGAATGTGACCAGCTGTCTCCTGCCAATTCTTACACATTCGTTGTTTCATTGTGTAAATTATTTGCCATTTGATTGTTTATTTTTTATCAATTCTCCATTACATACAGTGCCTTGCGAAAGTATTCGGCCCCATTGAACTTTGCGACCTTTTGCCACATTTCAGGCTTCAAACATAAAGATATAAAACTGTATTTTTTTGTGAAGAATCAACAACAAGTGGGACACAATCATGAAGTGCAACGACATTTATTGGATATTTCAAACTTTTATAACAAATCAAAAACTGAAAAATTGGGCGTGCAAAATTATTCAGCCCCTTTACTTTCAGTGCAGCAAACTCTCTCCAGAAGTTCAGTGAGGATCTCTGAATGATCCAATGTTGACCTAAATGACTAATGATGATAAATACAATCCACCTGTGTGTAATCAAGTCTCCGTATAAATGCACCTGCACTGTGATAGTCTCAGAGGTCCGTTAAAAGCGCAGAGAGCATCATGAAGAACAAGGAACACACCAGGCAGGTCCGAGATACTGTTGTGAAGAAGTTTAAAGCCGGATTTGGATACAAAAAGATTTCCCAAGCTTTAAACATCCCAAGGAGCACTGTGCAAGCGATAATATTGAAATGGAAGGAGTATCAGACCACTGCAAATCTACCAAGACCTGGCCGTCCCTCTAAACTTTCAGCTCATACAAGGAGAAGACTGATCAGAGATGCAGCCAAGAGGCCCATGATCACTCTGGATGAACTGCAGAGATCTACAGCTGAGGTGGGAGACTCTGTCCATAGGACAACAATCAGTCGTATATTGCACAAATCTGGCCTTTATGGAAGAGTGGCAAGAAGAAAGCCATTTCTTAAAGATATCAATAAAAAGTGTTGTTTAAAGTTTGCCACAAGCCACCTGGGAGACACACCAAACATGTGGAAGAAGGTGCTCTGGTCAGATGAAACCAAAATCGAACTTTTTGGCAACAATGCAAAACGTTATGTTTGGCGTAAAAGCAACACAGCTGAACACACCATCCCCACTGTCAAACATGGTGGTGGCAGCATCATGGTTTGGGCCTGCTTTTCTTCAGCAGGGACAGGGAAGATGGTTAAAATTGATGGGAAGATGGATGGAGCCAAATACAGGACCATTCTGGAAGAAAACCTGATGGAGTCTGCAAAAGACCTGAGACTGGGACGGAGATTTGTCTTCCAACAAGACAATGATCCAAAACATAAAGCAAAATCTACAATGGAATGGTTCAAAAATAAACATATGTTAGAATGGCCAAGTCAAAGTCCAGACCTGAATCCAATCGAGAATCTGTGGAAAGAACTGAAAACTGCTGTTCACAAATGCTCTCCATCCAACCTCACTGAGCTCGAGCTGTTTTGCAAGGAGGAATGGGAAAAAATGTCAGTCTCTCGATGTGCAAAACTGATAGAGACATACCCCAAGCGACTTACAGCTGTAATCGCAGCAAAAGGTGGCGCTACAAAGTATTAACTTAAGGGGGCTGAATAATTTTGCACGCCCAATTTTTCAGTTTTTGATTTGTTAAAAAAGTTTGAAATATCCAATAAATGTCGTTCCACTTCATGATTGTGTCCCACTTGTTGTTGATTCTTCACAAAAAAATACAGTTTTATATCTTTATGTTTGAAGCCTGAAATGTGGCAAAAGGTCGCAAAGTTCAAGGGGGCCGAATACTTTCGCAAGGCACTGTATGTAAAAAGTAGTAAACGTACCCTTAATCCAGTCATGTGGTTACATTCATTTCTGTTTTAAAATCTAACCTTTATTTAACTAAGCAAGTCATTAAGAAAAAAATCTTATTTACAATGACGACCTACACCGGCCAAACCCGGACGACGGTGGGCCAATTGTGCGCCGCCCAATCACAGCCGGTTATGATACAGCCTGGATTCGAACCAGGGTGTCTGTAGTGACGCCTCTAGCACTGAGATGCAGTGTCTTAGACCGCTGTGATACAGCCTGGAATGAAACCAGGGTGTATGTAGTGACGCCTCTAGCACTGAGATGCAGTGTCTTAGACCGCTGTGATACAGCCTGGAATGAAACCAGGGTGTCTGTAGTGACTCCTTTAGCACTGAGATGCAGTGTCTTAGACTGCTGTGATACAGCCTGGAATGGAACCAGGGTGTCTGTAGTGACGCCTCTAGCACTGCGATGCAGTGTCTTAGACTGCTGTGATACAGCCTGGAATGAAACCAGGGTGTCTGTAGTGACTCCTCTAGCACTGAGATGCAGTGTCTTAGACTGCTGTGATACAGCCTGGAATGGAACCAGGGTGTCTGTAGTGACTCCTCTAGCACTGAGATGCAGTGTCTTAGACCGCTGTGATACAGCCTGGAATGAAACCAGGGTGTCTGTAGTGACTCCTCTAGCACTGAGATGCAGTGTCTTAGACCGCTGCACCACTTGGGGGCCATGTATTATTTCCAGTCATTTACCGTTCTCATTCTCGGAGTTGACAACCTGCTACACTTGTGAGAAACAAGTTTTGGTTTATTTCATAACCATCATTTACGAGTTTTGTCAATTTTGTCATTGTCTTTTGCTTGGAGGGCTCCATGCGACTAATGAGCATGTGTCTGGTCTCTCTGTACTGATAAAGTTGGGGGAGCACACATAGAAGAACCTGGCCTGCTGCGTGCATATGTAGGAAAGTGCCCATTTGGGGATGTCCGATTTCTGATTATCTTAACAAAGCACGTCCACCACTGCTTCTCAGTCATTTCTTCTTCACCTCACACAGTAAGTCAACAAGGTCAGTTTTTTTTAACATCTGATTGCGAATGATAATAGTTCCTCACAGTATTTGAAAAATCTTTCCAACATTCTACCGGCCTCGGTGTGAAAGAGCTAAATATCATGATCTGATGAGCCCATATATTCAGTGGACACGTCATCAAATACCTGAACCATTTTCCCTTGTGCAAAAACAGCTGTCTGTCCCAAGCTCACTGGTGTGGGAAACTGAGGGCAGGAAATAGACTACTTGATACATTACAAGCTCGCTAGACAGCTTGAGGCCAGACCCAGTTGATTGATTTGATACGTTGCACTTAACTAGCGATAGCTCAAGTCAAGACCGATAGAAAGGCAGTCAGACAGGCGGAGTAGAGAGATGAATGTGATTGAAAGAACCTGAATTTTCGTCTGGTTATTTTCTATTGTTTTCAAATTGTGTATGTTACTTAGTTGACAATGGAACTTATAGGCCTACAGCTGTATTAGCCTATAGGCTATCTCTGAGTTCCATGCTCTCATTTCTTTAGCCGCCATTGGATCACGGTGTAACAATGTGTCCATATGGCAGAGGATGCTGCTCTCGTATTAGTTGAATATTAATTTTTATTATTTTTATTCTAATTATGTTTAACCATGTGAAAATTATTTTGAGAAACAAAAATGCGCATATGAAAATCACAACTGGTGGAGTAGAGAGATGAATGTGATTGAAAGAACCTGAATTTTCGTCTGGTTATAAATTGTAAGCTTCTCCAAACTTGAAACTCACATGCCGCCTATGGTCTTTACTATAACACCGGGCGCATACATAGGAGGTCCCGTGACAAAACATCAGTAGAAAAAGTAGGATAAATTGTAAGCTTCTCCAAACTTGAAACTCATATGCCGCCTATGGTCTTTACTATAACACCGGGCGCATACATAGGAGGTCCCGTGACAAAAAATTTGCCCCTCTATGGAAATCAAATGCCTGTCCAACTGATTAATTCTGTCCCCAGCCCTGTCCATCCCATCTATAATGAATCACTTTATGCAAGCTGGTGGGCTAGCGCC
Organism: Oncorhynchus mykiss; assembly: GCF_013265735.2. Classification (NCBI taxonomy): domain Eukaryota; kingdom Metazoa; phylum Chordata; class Actinopteri; order Salmoniformes; family Salmonidae; genus Oncorhynchus; species Oncorhynchus mykiss. The sequence continues at coordinate 20,730,434 of NC_048572.1, read as the reverse complement.
TCATACAGTACATCATATTACATGTGCTAAAACTGGCTGTGGTTATGTGTGACTATGGAAACTGAGCTTTCTGATGTTGTTTACCCCAGCCAGGGGGTTAAGTAAAGTTTGTTTCTAAGTGAAGTCATGAATGAGAGAACGGTACATTTCACCTTTAAAGTCAATGACAAGAATATTTAATTACACTGGTGTGAATACAGCCACCATGGGTGTCTCAGGAAAGTGTTTACATCTTTTTAATAACAGGCATGCCAATCATTCTCTTTCCAACATAGACAGTATTGTCATTAAATATGTAATCACTTCTTCCAGGAGACAGCTAATTTTTTCCCTCATTTTCATCACCTCTCACTTCCTAATTAAGAACAAGTCAAGTCTGTGACTTCACCATACAGAGCTGGTACAAACAAACAAATAAACAAGCACAACCAACAGCAATACTGCTACAATTGTCTCAGCAGCCTCCAATATATGTATGTTTTGTGTACATACAGTACTTGTTATTTGTGGAGAAAATTGCCTGTAATATTGAATGCCAGACATGATGAGAACCTGTCCTAATTTTTTCTAACTATAATATGTATATAATTTTTTTTACAATAAAAAATTATACATTTCAGACATAAACAACAGTGTATAATCACACTTCTAGTCAGGAGTGCTAATTATCAGTCAGGTTTCACATTCATTCTTTCATTATTCTCTCTCCAACATTTATGCAGGGTTGCTGTGCTGGTTATCTTTCATTGTGGGCTAAAGAGTGGTTAGCTAGCTGAACAACACATCATGATTGACAAGCAGATCTCTCTCTCTCTCTCTTTCATTGAGGGGTACTGTAACTAATCCACTCCCCACAATTGTGATTTCACGCTGCAGCTTCACACAGATTTAGAGTATTACCGGCAATGGGATTTTATGGAGAAGTACCCTTTCAATCAAACAGCTATTCATTTTGTACGTACTGTATATTAGTATATGTGATAAACTGCAAATCAGGAAACATCTGAAAAACGTCACCAGTTTCAGTCACTGGATGTTTTGGTGAATAGGCTAGTTGTTTTGATAAATAGTCCATAATCCACAGAGGCAAAGGGCGAGTCAGCCACAATGGCACAGGGATGTTCCCATTTGTCTGAAACATACACTGTACATCTACAGCAATAGCTAAGTGAGCACACCCGGTTTGAAATTCAGAGTGTGACACATCTAAAATATAAACACAGCCCACATAACAGCGTCCTTTCCGTGACCTGTAAAGGTGACAATATGGCTCTGTATTGTGAATGTCAGTGTTTAACTATGTGACCAGGGAAAGCGGATCTACATGGTTCCCAAATAAGTGTCCTCTTAGGAGTCATGAACCCGAAAAATATTTCTCTACATCATGTGCTCTCCTTTCCCCAGGAGAATGACAAATCGTCCCCTCTCCCCTCTCTCTACGATTCAGCCATTCTGGCAGCCACGTATTGATGAATAGCTAAATGATAGGAATGCTCAGATCTGAAAGGTGCTTGCAAAAGGAACTGTTGGAGTGTGACTTCCTCCCTCTGTCTCTGGATGTCAGTGGTACCCTGAAGGATGCTGTAACACGGGCCACCTTACAATCACTGGATGATGAGAGCTGTACATATCTGGAGCTCTGATACCTGCCTGACACCTGCTGACTTAAAAAATATCCTAATCATTATATATGTAAGGCTAATGTCCTTACTGTTGTTTCACATCACTGCTAACATAGCTACATATTTCACCACAGTCACATTTCAGAGAGGAGATAATTATGTTAGAGGTTATGAGGCCTTACAGCAGTTACCTTGGAGATTGGCCCTCAGATTAATTTAGACACGGCACAGCCTGTATATCAAGCATGCCTGGGAACCCTGAACAGAGCCTGAATCCCTTGCAAATCTAACTGTGCCTCTTTAAGTGATGCAGCCCGGTGGGGAGAGGGATCCCAAGCAGGCCCACCCTGATGAGAGACTGCTGGTAGATGGCTCACGGCTTACATCCGCCTCAGAGGAAGCGTGAAAGATTCTCTGGGCTTACTGATAGAAAGCAGCAGAGCACACAGTAACATGGAGCCCAACTGAAAACCATTCAATTAAAAAATGAATTCAGATGACAGCACATCCCCAGTGCATGGCTGATTATTGCAATGACTCCATCAGTGGGTTGAAATCATCAGTCTCACCGTCTCAATTACTGAATTATTAATTGACGATATAATGAGGAAAATTGAATACATACTGTAAACAAGGACTGAAAGGTTTGCTTTCCCTCTAAGATTTTTTTTGTAGAAATGTCTATAAATAATGTTCCCGAATTACAGGATAAATGATTTTACACCAGGGGTTGGAACCGTTGTCAGTGAACAAAACCAGGAACGAAAGGGATCTATACTGTTCTGGAACAGAACCGTTATTTAAAATGCATGGGAAGAGGTTAATAACGTTCTTTTACTTCAGGCATTTTTTTCCAGTCCCACAAAAAAACGCAACAAAGAGCCGATGAAAGGCCCTCACTCTTGTCACCTAGAAATGTGTCTGCCTGACAGCTGGAAATCTTTGCCAGTGTATGTGCGTGTGTAGACTATCTGCCCCTCCCCTTTGAAGCATAGGCTACTGTAGTTTACTGACGTTACAAGCGTGATTCAGAAATTAGGGAGAGATTTTTTATCAGAGAATAATGGATTCACTTTTTCAATGCTAATGGATAATACTATAATCATCACGTTTCACATTGGATTTATTAACTACAAAAAGGTAAGACATGTTTTTATTTTAATTCTGGTGCCACTCTGCACACACAAGCTTGTTAGCTAGCTAGATAGCTCTGGTCCAACGTCAAGCCAACTCTTGGGAAGTTGAAAGATATTAGAAGTTCCTTCATAGAAGCCGCTCCTCCGTAGGTTTAATCCTGTGGGCCTAATTCAGATAATGTATGTCATAACAAGATGCCCAGTGCTTCAAGCCATGCCTCCTCCTTCGCTCTCTCTTGCTCTCTCCCCACCTGCAACATTTCAGTTGCATCTCGCGCCCTACACTTGTCTGTCCAATGCATGTAAACAACTATAGCTTGCCCGCTCCATAGCAAGCTGCTCTATCCACACTGATTGGTGAAGTAATTCATTAAATATTTCTGAGGTTTAAAAAGGAACCAATATAAACCGTTACTTTTTTTAGTTCTAACCAGTTAAGAACTTTATTTTGCAGGTTGGAACAGTGGAACGGAACAGTCGAACAAAACCCTTGGAAAATAATTTTGGCTCCAACCCGTTTTGCACACGGATCACTGAATATGCTTTTCAATACCAAGGGCTTTGGTATATGCTACATTTATCCTTAGATAAGCACATGCAATAAGATAGATTTTGTGTCATCATTCAGATGCAGTACTACAATTTGAAGTGTATCTCAAGGCTGTCAGAGTATAATTTAGAGTATATTTTAGAAATGTTTTAAAATCCCTGCGGTAAACAGTATCTCTCTCTGTTGTCGCCTTTGAAAGGCAATTTGAATCCAGGCTTATAGTGATTATGTATTTGTGTGTTAACTTTTTACACCACTGTATGTTGATTCAAATGTATTTTAATCAAGTAACATGCAACAAGTGGAATGCTTCCTATTTAAACATGGCCATTACTGTAGCTCTCCAGGAGCGTATAAATGTATTGTATTGTATTGTTTTGGTCAGCGTTTGTGATATGTTTTACTTGAAAAACACACCTCATTAGCTTGGAAAAGAAACATACTTTTAATATCATAATGCCCCCCTCTCCTCCCCCTCTCCCTGTATATGCCAGGGTTGAGGCCCATGTTTACTTCAATAATTAATGAGTGATTGGGGACACTGATCCAATGTACAGGAAGTGGGTCTGAGTTAAGTGGGAGCAAAGCAGGAGACTGGACATGAATACCCAATGAGCTGGGTTATCACTCTGAGAGCTAGCCTCAGTAATGAAGGAGAACTAGCTGGCTGACATGGACCTGTTGTTTTACCTGACACCAGCAATATGTTTGCTCCTCACATCTCACTGCAGGCAGAATTATGCTACAGCCAACAGGCACAGGTTTTCAAAGCATGCTGTGCTGTAGGATTTGCTGAAGTTGATGTAAGTAAATTCAAGTATGAACACATTTAACAGAGATTGCATCATTCATAGGGATATTTTGTTCAAAGTAACTAAACACATCATGATGGCCGCTACTGTCGATTAGTTTTTCCTGGAGGTGCATGTAAATTACCTTGAAAAATAGGTAAGTGAATGAAGTGGAGCCCATTTAACAAGCAGCAGCTCAGTTCACCCAGATGCAGACTGACACCACGATAACTCTGTGATCATGAGGCACAACAGGGGTCTATAGCTACCTGTCAGTCTCTTTAGCCACATTAACAAACTCATACTGGCTGGCCAATTAGTAGCAGACTCAGACAGAAATAAAATAATCTCCATATATTATAACTAACATGAACCTTCAACTTTTGGAGGTGAATCTAAAGACTCTCTCCCATGCCAGGAGAGTTATCTTGGCAGGAAATAAACAGAATAATGAATCAAATACACTACTCCTCCATCACCTCCCTCTACTGTGTTCTCAATGGCAAATAATTAGTCACTTCACTCATTTTGTACTACCACCAGGTTCCAATGATTGAGAAGATACATGGTCGATAGTTTCAAGTCTAAAGTTTTAATGTCGCATGCACAAGTACAGTGAAATGCCTTTCTTGCAAACTCAAACCAAACAATTAAATAATCAATAACAATGTAATACCAGAAAGAATATGAAGAACACCATAAGTAAGTAAGCATACTATATACAGGGTTAGTTCCAATACCATATTTACAATGTGCAGAAATACTGGAGTGATGGAGGTAGATATGTATAGGGGTTAGGTGACAAGGCATCAGGATGTATGATAAACAGAGAAGCAGCAGCTTGTATGTGAGTGGGCGTGCGTGTGTGTAGATTCAGTATTAATGTATGTGCATATTATCTGTGAGAGAGCAGAGTGCGTGTTTGTGTATGAGTGTGTAGGACCCAGTGAGTGTTTGTGTATAAGTGTGTAGGACCCAGTGAGTGTTTGTGTATGAGTGTGTAGGACCCAGTGAGTGTGCATAGAGCCAAAAAATGAAAGGTCAATAAAGATAAACGGTTAACTCAGCTAGTCCGTGTAGCTATTTTGTTAGCTATTTATCACGTATTGCTTGGGGATAGAAGCTGTTCAAGAGCCTGTTGGTGCCAGACTTGATGCACCGGTACCACTTGCTGTGCGGAAGCAGAGATAATAGTTTATGGCTTGGGTGGTTGGAGTTGATTGTCCAGGCCTTCCCAACACACCACCTGATATAGATGTCCTGTATGGCAGGGAGCTCGGCCCCAGTGATGTACTGGGTTGTCCTCATCACCCTCTGTAGCGCCATACGATCGAGGGCGGTATATTGCCATAGCAGGCAGTGATGCAGCCAGTCAAAATGCTCTTAATGGTACAGCTGTATACCTTTTTGAGGATTTGACGGCCCATGCCAAACTTTTTCAACCTCCTGAGGATGAAGAGGCAATGTCGCGCCTTCTTCACGACTGTGCGCCTGTGTTTGGACAATTTTAAGTCTTCTGATTTGGACAGAGAGGAATTTGAATCTCTCGACCTGCTCCACTGCAGCCGTGGAGATGTGGATTGGGGCGTTCCCAGCCCCCATTTCCTGTAGTCCATGATCAGCTCCTTGGTCTTACTGACGTTGAGGGAGAGGTTCTTGTTCTAGCACCCCACTACCAGGTCACTGACCTCCTCAATGTAGGCTGACTCACTGTCACCAATGATCATGTTGTGTCGTCAACAAACTTCATGATGGTGTTGGAGTCATGCGGAGTACAGGAGGGGACTAAGCACACAACCCTGTGGGGCCCCTGTGTTGAAGGTCAGTGTGGCGTAGGTGATGCTGCCTACCCTCACCACCTGGAGTTGGCCCATCAGGAAGTCCAAGTTGCAGAGGGAGTTGTTCAGACCCAGAATCCTAAGCTTGGTGATGAGCTTGGTTGGGACAATGATGTTGAATGCTAAGCTGTAGTCAATGAACAGGCATTCACATAGGTATTCTTCTTATCTAGATGGGGGAGGGCAGTGTGGAGAGCAATTGAGATTGCATAATCTATGGATCTGTTGAGGCAGTATGCAAATTGGAGTAGGTCTAGGGTATATGGGATGATGGAGTTAATGTGTGCTATAGCCAGCCTCTCAAAGCACTTCATGATTACAGAAGTGAGTGCTACAGTGCGGTAGTCATTGTGGCATGAAGCCTTAGAGTTCTTCGGGACAGGAATGATGGGGGTCATTTTAAAACAAATGGGGATTACAGACTGGGACAATGACAGGTTGAAAATTACTTTGAATATGCCTGCCAGCTGTTCTGCGCATGCTCTGAGAATGCACCCAGGAATACCGTCGGAAACACGCAGCCTTGCGGGTGTTGACCTGATTAAAGACCTTTCTGACGTCAGCCTCGGAGAGCGTGATCACTCAATCCTCTGGGTTGGTGACAGCCCTCACACCCGGTGCAATGTTGTTATTGTTAAAGTGTCCACAAAATGTATTGAGTTCATCTGGTCGAGAGGCATCGTTGAGCAGATCATGGCTGGGTCTTCCTTTGTAATCTGTAATTGACTGTAGCCCCTGCCAAATGCGACAGGCAGCGATGCCTGTGTAGTATGATTCCCCTTTGTTCCTATATTGTCCTTTTGCTCATTTGATTACTCTGCGGAGGTCATAGCGGGATTTCTTGTACATATTCCTCTTCTCAGCAGTAGCCTCAGGGATGTCTAATGAAAAGTATACTCACAGCGGGCACGAGATATGTAAGAAGATTATCCTCTATCCCCCTGCACCAGTTATGTAAGAAAAGTATCCTCACAGGGGGCACCAGTTACGTAATAAAGGTATCCTCACAGGGGGCACCAGTTATGTAAGAAAAGTATCCTCACAGGGGGCACCAGTTACGTAATAAAGGTATCCTCACAGGGGGCACAAGTTATGTAAGAAAAGTAACCTCACATTGGGTACCAGCTATGAAGAGTACCTTCTTTTTATGATTAATTTAGATTGGTGCATCCAGTGTGAGGATAATGTTAACAGCAGCATGTACCGATCTATCCATATCCCCACAGCAGGTGCTGGAAATGAAGCAATGGAATGGCGGGAACAAAGTGTATGAACTGCTTTGAGGAGGTTTTTATTTGTTTTTCCTAAATATGTTTGCGAGATTAAATAGATAGAAGGTTCTACTTTTTTCCTTAACCTCTTGAACCTCTGGGGGCAGTATTTCATTTTTGGATGAAAAACGTTCCCGTTTTAAACAAGATATTTTGTCACGAAAAGATGCTCGACTATGCATATAATTGACAGCTTTGGAAAGAAAACACTCTGACGTTTCCAAAACTGCAAAGATATTGTCTGTGAGTGCCACAGAACTAATGCAACAGGCGAAACCAAGATGAAATTTCAGACAGGAAGTGAGCCAGATTTTGAATGTGCTGTGTTCCAATGTCTCCTTATATGGCTGTGAATGCGCAAGGAAGGAGCCTACACTTTCTGTCGTTTCCCCAAGGTGTCTGCAGCATTGTGACGTATTTGTAGGCATATCATTGGAAAATTGACCATAAGAGACTACATTTACCAGGTGTCCGCTCGGTGTCCTCCGTCGAAACTATTGCGTAATCTCCAGGTGCGTGCATTTTTCAATTTGGTTCAGAGGAGAAACCAAACTGCCAAGAGTGATTTATCATCGAATAGATATGTGAAAACACCTTGAGGATTGATTCTAAACAACGTTTGCCATGTTTCTGTCGATATTATGGAGTTAATTTGGAAAAAAGTTTGCCGTAATGAACAAAACGGAGCGATTTCTCCTACACAAATAATATTTTTGGAAAAACTGAACATTTGCTATCTAACTGAGAGTCTCCTCATTGAAAACATCCGAAGTTCTTCAAAGGTAAATGATTTTATTTGAATGCTTTTCTTGTTTTTGTGAAAATGTTGCCTGCTGAATGCTAGGCTTAATGCTATGCTAGCTATCAATAATCTTACACAAATGCTTGTGTAGCTATGGTTGAAAAGCATTTTTTGAAAATCTGAGATGACAGTGTTGTTAACAAAAGGCTAAGCTTGTGAGCCAATATATTTATTTCATTTCATTTGCGATTTTCATGAATAGTCAACGTTGCGTTATGGTAATGAGCTTGAGACTATAATTACGCTCCCGGATACAGGTTTGCTCGTCGCAACAGGTTAACCTCTCTGGTACAAGTGGGACGGTAGCGTCCCACCTCGACAACAGCCAGCGAAATTGCAGGGCGCCAAATTTAAAACAACGAAATTCCTCAAACATACAAGTATTATACACCATTTTAAAGATAAACTTCTTGTAAATCCAACCACAGTGTCCAATTTCAAAAAGGTTTTACTGCGAAAGCCCACCATGCGATTATGTTAGGTCAGTGCATAGTCACAGAAAACAATACAGCCATTGTCCAGCCAAGGAGAGGGCTCACAAAAGTCAGAAATAGCGATTAAATTAATCACTAACCTTTGATGATCTTCATCAGATGCCACTCATAGGACTTCATGTTACACAATACATGTATGTTTCGTTCGATAAAGTTCATATTTATATCCAAAATTCTCAGTTTACATTGGCGCGTTATGTTCAGAAATGCATTGTCTCAAACAAATATCCGATGAAAGTGCAGAAAGCCACATCAAATAACATTAATACTCATTATAAACATTGATAAAAGATACAAGTGTTAAACATATGAATAAAGATAAACTTCTCCTTAATACAACCGCTGTGTCAGATTTCAAAAAGTTTTCTTTACGGCGAAAGCACACTTTGCGATTATGTTAGATCAGCTCCTAGCCACAGAAACCTATACAGCCATTTTCCAAACAAGGGGAGGTGTCACAAAAGTCCGAAATGGCATTAAAATTAATCACGTACCTTTTTATGATCTTCATCTGGTGGCACTCCCAGGTCTCCATGTTAGACAATGTTTGATTTGTTCGATAATGTCCCTCTTTATGACCAAAAACCTCCTTTTTGTTCACGCGTTTTGTCCAGTAATCTGAACGCACTAAGTAATCTGCATGCACTAAATCCAGATGAAAAGGTTTTAAAAAGTACAATAAAATTTAGTAGAAACATGCCAAACGATGTTTAAAATCAATCCTCTGGTTATTTTTTTCATAAATAATCAATAATATTTCAACCGGACAAAAGCTTCGTCAATAGGAAAGGAGAAACAAGAAAGGCCCTTTCCCGATTAGGCGCATGGCTGATGTCTGGAAATTTCCACTGTCCACTGATTGAAAGTGCTGTATCTCCCTCATTTTTCAGAGTAAAAGCCTGAAACAATGCCTAACGACCACATGTAGAGGAAGCCAAAGAGCTCGTGAACTGGGTCCTAAGTCTTTGTATGGTGGATAGGCAGCCTTTCAAAATAATAGTACCTCCTGGTTGGATATTCCTCGGGTTTTCGCCTGCCATATCAGTTCTGTTATACTCACAGACATTATTTTAACAGTTTTGGAATCTTTAGAGTGTTTCCCATCCAAATCCACTAATTATATGTATATATCAGGCTTCTGGGCCTGAGTAGCAGGCAGTTTAATTTGGGCAAGTTTTTCATCCAAAATTCCGAATGCTGCCCCCTACCCTAGTGAAGTTAAATACATATATTTGAGAAACATTTCAAACCCTTTGACCATTCTTCTGTCTTTCATAACTGTTTTGTCCCTTATGGACTATATGACACAGTGTTATTGTGGCATATATCTTTCGAGAATGATTGTCCAAAGTTGAGAGCTGCTCTCAGAGCTGATATGGAAATGTAATAGAAATCATCATAATTTTCCATCTCAATAAGGATGAATTAATCAAGAGGTTGACAGCTTCTTTTGTGTGTTTTGCTCGACAACCAGTTAATTTTCACAATAAAAATATGAATACTCTGCTGCTCTTGGCAACCGATCAGATCCGATGTTGCTCTTGAGAATATAGTCCAATGACTTGAGCCATCTTGGATTAATATTTAATTTGTGAGCAGATGCTTCAAAGGGGGAAAACAGATTAGACTGCGTACCCCTGGGATGACTTTCAAAGGAATCCCACAATGTATCTGCTCCAACAGGGTGCCCTTCTCCACTGGTCTGGGATCAGAAATGCCAACCCTTAGGATGCTGCTACAGTCTCTGTGGGTCACAGCAGGGTTACTCTGCGTCAGTGTGGTGAAGACCACAGGTAGAACCCCGTTGACATTTTATGCTATGTTTCTCCTCATCTCTTTTGTATTATTTTTTTGGCGGGTAATTTTCTCCAATGTCCCAAGCAAAGTTCATACAGAGTTTGTAGAGTATTTGTGTTCATTGCTTCCAAAAGTCCAGAATCCAGAAAGATCTCAGATCTTATACTTGTAGGAGTGAGGAGTGAGCAGAGTGGGCAGACTGCAGTGGGTCTTGGGCCTTGTTATTCTGTGCTGTAGTCCATATCTCTGTGACTGACAGTAAGGTCTCCATTACCTCAGTGAGTTAGAGACTGAGTTAGTGACTGGGCGAGGGTGAGTGCACTCAGGAGTCTAGTGTTGGAGTGGATGAGACATCTTCTATGGCCGTGGCTTTGACTTAATCTGGCCTGAAGTTTGTCTCTCTCCTCTAACTCTTCCCGGGAGAGCTCTTCTTAAATCAGACACACCATTGTGAAAATGATCCAAGGGAACCCAGGGAAGGGGAACCGACAGCCACATCTTCACTCTCCTATCCTTTGCCTGTCCATAATATATTCCTTGTCCTGCATCCTGACTGCAGAACAATACATTACTGGATATATGAGATGGACAATTTTACATTCCCCGAATGTGTTGTTGCAGGTGATGAGGGCTGCCAAGATGCAGGCTGCGTTTTGAGAGCTTGATCTTAGTTATCAGGGCACTTTAACATATTCGGAATGTCCCATGGTTATTTTTCTTACTATGATTTTAAATGAGTTGGGAATGTTTTGGTAATGTTTTTATAGACTCACAGTAACCACTTTTTGAATATTGTCAGATTTACTGATGGAACTCATAAAACATAAACTTGCCAATGAATATGTACACTTACCTGGTGAAACCACGGCAAAGAAAATACAGGTAACTGCCAAAATAAAGGAAACACCAACATAAAGAGTAAATGGCATTGGGTCACCATGAGCTGCCAGGACAGCTTCAATGCGCCTTGGCATAGATTTGACAAGTGTCTGGAACTTTATTGGAGGGATGCGACATCATTCTTCCACAATACATTTAATTATTTGGTTGTCGATGGTGGTGGAAAACGCTGTCTCAGGCGCCGCTCCAGAATCTCACATAAGTGTTTAATTGGGTTGAGATCTGGTGACACACACACATACACACACACTCTTAAAACCCCATTATACTAATTTGAGACCCCTCTTTCAAAGTCACTGAGATCTCTTCTTCTAGCTGTGGTAGCCAAAATAATGGTCAACTGGGCATTTTATACATGACCCTAAGCATGATGAGGATGTGAATTGCTTAATTAACTAACCTGCTTTCAGTATACTTTGTATCCCTCACTTACTCAAGTGTTTCCTTAATTTTGGCTGTTACCTGTATTTTTTTGTAAATGATTCAACATTTTTTCCAATTAGATGTGGGCAAATTCACAGGAGATGCAAGAAATAAAACTCTGCAATAGTCCTATTGATACTGCATTACATTAATGTAGCTACAAGGAATACGCTTTGCCACTACAAGTGCAATAATACACAATCTAAATCAGTGCAGGACATTACAACGTGATTGTTATAAAGGCATTGGGATATTATATTGAAACTGAAAGTAGAATATTGTCAACAATCTTACGCATAAACATCTGTATCATAAGGCATGAATCATTTATGTTGTATTTGAACAATTCCCACAACTTCATATATACATCTTGACATTAAAACCTATTGGGCTGCAATTACGTTTTGTTGTTGCCTTTAAACAGTACCTTTGATGCCTACATAAATAGCCTTTGGGGGAAATCCACCTTAGCCGTCGTTTCCCTAGTATTGGTCGCCTTATAGACCTCTGGAGAATTCTCATACTTTCTAGAACGTCTGTTACAAGAAATCCATGTCTATATTTAGATTACAAATTGGGGTCAGCATGTATAGGTGAGTATTTGATGTACGTAGCTATGTGTCTTTTACATTAGTTTATATTGCATACCTCTACAGTTTATAGTATGCAGAGGATGGGATTTCCCCATGGAGAGCCAAGAGTCAGAGGATGGCTTCAGTAAAACTCTCTCTCTCTTCGCCCCCCCCCCTGGGATTTACATGAGCTGGAGGCCTTAGTATGCTTTGTGATGCATTCAGGCCGGGAAGGTACTCTGTGCTTTGTGCTAACTAGGATTTCTTCATAAGCCTGTTGCTATGCCACAAACTACTACATTCTTTAATAGTTACCCTCCAGTGTTTACTACTTTTGGATCATGATATTGCACATATCATGAGTATTACAGAGTATTGCAGTATTGGTGGTATTTTCCAGATTTATTTAGCATAGTCTTTTTATAATACCTGTGCATTCTGTTTCAGTACATACTGTACATACAAGCTGTATGCTTCAATAGGCAATTTAAATGCCTAAAACACTTTTTTGTAAATTATTTTAGTACTGCTTGATCATACTTGATGTCATACCAGTGACTGTGGACTCCACTGCTTATCTAGAACTTTCTTGTTCCCCAACACTGAAAGGAAAGTGTTGACTAAGATGGGTCCCTACTGTGAGCGTAGAAAAATCTCCTCTTTAATGAGCTTCACCGGTAGAAAAACAATGCTCACCAAAAACGTAGCTTCTCAAAGTTTCGAAAGTTAGGATTTCTAAAATGGCATATCCTCCTTTGTGAACAGGATTATTTGACAGATTCCAGCACTCCATTAAAAGTCAAAATCCTGCAGTTTAACTGACGGTTATAACACGTCGTTATCATTTTATTGGGGCTGTCTGCTTCCTGTCCTCTAGTCCTAATCTTTGTATTTTAAATGAAAATGTTAAGAAAACAATCAAAGCGACTCTAGCAGTAAATGAAGGCGGCAATTATGCTGCTGTCCACTGTTGATATTTTTTATGGCATGGTAGTCTGTGGTGTCAGAATTTCATCTTGTTGATTAAGCTGTGGATATATGCTGCACGAGCTGAACGAACAGTGGGCACCAGCCTATCAGACTGTTTGAAGGAATCCATTAAAACAGGACAGACATTCCTCCTGGGAGTGTACTGTTTCAACAGCCTTCCACCATCCCTCTCTCGCTCTGACATAAAGATATGAAAGAGACAACAGACAAACAAAATGGATACACATTTTTCAAATGGCCTCTGTCGTTGGAAAGGTCTGATTTATTTAGAACCATTATTATTGATCAGTCAAACATGACCGTTGTATGATAAGTGGGGTGTCACTTTTCATGCTGAATATGGTTTGCGGGGACCCTGGCTATGTGTGACTGTATCTGCAATACGAACGAGAGGGGAGAGTGGAAAAACAGCAAGCGACAGTCAGTTTACTGCCACATTTCCTTCCTGTTCATTCTTGATAGAGTGAATTAAATGTTAACCTTTTCCTGAACAGTGAATTAATCCACTCACTTTGACAGTTGACGTTTGAAAACACTGAAGTCTTTATGGAGGTGCTATTTCAGATTTCTCTGAAAATAATGAGGCAGAGATTGCTTCCATCTAATGATTTGACAGGACATTTATATGACTTATGAGGCTGATTGAGCCTACAAATCCTCATGTTTTCTGCTTTACCTGGCGAGCAACAAGAGAACAGAAGAATAATTAACTGCTCAATACAGGAAGCTTGAATAGTAAAACACCTGGCCTCTCATTATTACATAATGTCTCTCTTCAATTCTGTTTCAGAGGATTATATCTATTTTTTTAAACATAAACCATGTCTAGACTTGTTGACTAATCAGTCTACTGGTACATTTTCAAAAATCGCCTGATGATCTATCATTTACGCCTTACAATTTAATCATGCCACACCTCCAGTATGAAGGGCCTTTTGTATTTGAGAAGGGATTTTTATGTCTAGATGGCCATCGTTAGCTAACAAATCCACAACCTATTCAGCTGAATACACAAATCTCTGCTCTGAGCTGCCATTTTTGTATTACAGAGAACTCTGTGTGAAACGACTCACACCAATGGAAATAATGGCGTCTGTTATGCTTCCTGCGGATACTGAAATAGCTGTTGTGTTTGTGATTATTGGTCTCTTTTTCAGAACGGTGATGAGACAAGTTCAAGCGGGGCTGTCAGCCGAAGACAAAAGCTGTCGGAATTATGCCAGTGCAAATGCCCGAAGCGTGCACGCGCACACACACACACACACACCTTCCCTCTCAGAGTACCAGACACATCAGAGGAGACAGAGTGGTGGTGCTAGGGGCCCGAGGCCCTTCAATGACTGTTTTAGCCTGGGCTGGCTGGGACCCTGTCTTCCGCCTGTAACTGGACTCTGGTCTCAGGCACATTTATTGGTCCATTACTGTCACCCAGATAAATGGGAGTAATGGAGATATTCTACTCCGCTACAATAACCAGGGAACAGGGACCACTGTGTCCCCATAACTGTCACTAGGAATATATATGGTGTCCAGAAAGCCCCAGACAATCAAAAAGTTGTTCTATTTCGCCCAGCTATATACACATTTATTGGGAGTGGGGAAAACTTTCCAAATAGAGGTTTGAGTGTGACAACAGCTATGTCAGAAACAAAGGTAGTTGACTCTTGCTCTAACCCCATTAAATGATACCCTTTCAAATGACACCCATTGTTCAGAAATAAAAACACATCCTTTGGCAGATATGACTGTTCTACTGCTGAGCAGAAGGACCCTAGGCACAGTAAGCTAAATCAAAGCCTCAAGGTGATATACATGCGGCCGTCAGAAGCAGCTCAGCCTTCACAAACCGCCCATCTAATCCAATGGACAGGCATGAGTGCACAAGATCGCCTCTCCATCTACAAAGACAAGTACCACTGTCAGATTAGGTGTTGAGGTGATCATCTCCTCCAGAACCTCCAGAGGAGAGAGATAGACAGAGAAGAGAGAGGGAGGATATCATAATCTGAGCTGTTCATGATGACCCCAAGGCAGATCAATTGTGGGTGTGAAAAAAACATAACTTCCTGATCTTTACTGTGCCCATAAACCACAAACACAAAGCCACTGTCCTCTCTCAGGACGAACATATTGTCATCATGAGCATGGTGCCGTGTTTAATTGCTCCGAGACCATGGAGACCATCTGTGCCTGTCTGCTTTTTCTACATTTGGACACAAGGCTTTCTGAAGTGACAATGAAAGTTCAAGAACAGGATGCGTTGATGAAAAGCTGAAGGTAAATGGATGAGATAAATAGACACAGTATCCTTGGCTGTTAATGGGCTCCCGAGTGGCGCAGTGGTCTAAGGCACTGCATCTCAGTGCTAGAGGCGTCACCTACAGACCATGGTTTGATTGTATCACAGCTGGCTGTGATTGAGAGTCCCATAGGACGGTGCACAATTGGCCCAGCGTTGTTAGGGTTTGGCCGGGGTAGGCCATCATTGTAAATAAGAACTTGTTCTTAAATTACTTGCCTAATTAAATATAAATAAATAATATAGTTCATTTCTGTTAACAATACAGCTACTGTTAACCATAAACAGATGTCTACAGTAGTATGACTCAGGGAAATTCACTAGCTCTACAGGGTTTCATCAAACTTTCAATCTACGTGTGCTTGGATTGAATCTCTGCTCTTGTATATTTCTAAAGAGAAACACAGTGGTTCTGTGAATGTGCTGAAAGGATGCTCGGTTTGAAGTCTGAATCTCTGACTGTATGTGTCATTCCGCATGGGAAAGGCTGAAATTATTACTGGCTTGCCGTACTCGCTCTCTCTGTAATTACTGATATTGTGCAGATGCAAATTTTGGGTGATGAATATGGAATTTAAGTCAGATGAATTGCACAGTTCTCAACAGGATGCTTGTTGAGGCCTTCTGTCTTTTTCTGTGATGATAATGTGTTGCAATCAATCCATAGTTTGGTGACGAACCCTCTTGAAAGGCCACTTTTGTTATATTCTTCTCCAGTATCTATTTACTGTGATCTGTCTGGAAGGTAGGAATCATATTCAAATTGTAGTGGCTGAGGTTATGCAAATTCTTATCTACAAAAAGCTCAGGTGGTAGGATCTATAAAATCATTACGTTTGTGTGATTGCACTCAATAATGAACATGAATTCCGCTTCACTTATCCAAGTTTATATGGGGGCAATGAAGGCATACTGTGTGTGTGTGTGTGTGCATACAGAGTGTGTGCGTGCTTGTATGTGCGCTCTGTCTGTAGATATGTGAGCTCAGTGGTTGTGGAGGGTCCAGGTCCACATTGTGAGGTTGTTGGTGAATGGAAAAATGCGGAGTCAGGCGCAGGACACAGATATGTTACGGTGCGTGAATGAGGACCCAAAAGCGAATCAACTTAAACAGAGCTTCTTTAATTACCAAACATAGGTAGGCTCAGATGGACCGGCAGATTCCGACAGGACAGGACAAGGTTACAGCAAACATGACGACAGTCTGGTTCAGGCATGAATGACACAAACAAACAAGAATCCGACAAGGACAGGAGCAGAAACAGAGAGAGATATAGGGACCTAATCAGAGGGAAAAAAGGGAACAGGTGGGGAACGGGGTGAATGGGTAGTTAGAGGAGACAAGGGACAGCTGGGGGAAAGCGGGGGAGAAAAGGTAACCTAACACGACCAGCAGAGGGAGACAGGGTGAAGGGAAAGGACAGAGACAAGACAACATGACAGTACATGACAGTACCCCCCCACTCACCGAGCGCCTCCTGGCGCACTCAAGGAGGAAACCTGGCGGCAACGGAGGAAATCATCAATCAGCGCACGGTCCAGCACGTCCCGAGAGGGAACCCAACTCCTCTCCTCAGGACCGTACCCCTCCCAGTCAACTAGGTACTGATGACCACGGCCCCGAGGACGCATGTCCAAGATTTTACGGACCCTGTAGATAGGTGCGCCCTCGACAAGGATGGGGGGGGGGGGGGGGGGAAGACGAGCGGGGGCGCGAAGAACGGGCTTAACACAGGAGACATGGAAGACCGGGTGGACGCGACGAAGATATCGCGGAAGAAGAAGTCGCACTGCGACAGGATTAATGACCTGAGAGATACGGAATGGACCAATGAACCGCGGGGTCAACTTGCGAGAAGCCGTCTTAAGGGGAAGGTTCTGAGTGGAGAGCCAAACTCTCTGACCGCGACAATATCTAGGGCTCTTAGTTCTACGCTTATTAGCAGCTCTCACAGTCTGCGCCCTATAACGGCAAAGTGCAGACCTGACCCTCTTCCAGGTGCGCTCGCAACGTTGGACAAAAGCCTGAGCGGAGGGGACGCTGGACTCGGCGAACTGAGATGAGAACAACGGAGGCTGGTACCCGAGGCTACTCTGAAAAGGAGATAGCCCGGTCGCAGACGAAGGAAGCGAGTTGTGGGCGTATTCTGCCCAGGGGAGCTGTTCTGACCAAGACGCAGGGTTGCGAAAAGAAAGACTGCGTAAGATGCGACCAATAGTCTGATTGGCCCGTTCTGCTTGACCGTTAGACTGGGGGTGAAAGCCGGAAGAGAGACTGACGGAAGCCCCAATCAAACGGCAAAACTCCCTCCAAAATTGAGACGTGAATTGCGGACCTCTGTCCGAAACGACGTCTGACGGAAGGCCATGAATTCTGAAAACATTCTCGATGATGATTTGTGCCGTCTCTTTAGCAGAAGGAAGCTTAGCAAGGGGAATGAAATGAGCCGCCTTAGAGAACCTATCGACAACCGTAAGAATAACAGTCTTCCCCGCTGACGAAGGCAGTCCGGTGACAAAATCTAAGGCGATGTGAGACCACGGTCGAGAGGGAATAGGAAGCGGCCTGAGACGGCCGGCAGGAGGAGAGTTACCGGACTTAGTCTGCGCGCAGACCGAACAAGCAGCCACGAAACGACGCGTGTCATGCTCCCGGGTGGGCCACCAGAAACGCTGGCGAATGGAAGCAAGCGTACCCCGAACGCCAGGGTGGCCGGCTAACTTGGCAGAGTGAGCCCACTGAAGAACGGCCAGACGAGTAGGAACGGGAACGAAAAGAAGGTTCCTAGGACAAGCGCGCGGCGACGGAGTTTGAGTGAGTGCTTGCTTTACCTGCCTCTCAATTCCCCAGACAGTCAACCCGACAACACGCCCCTCAGGGAGAATCCCCTCGGGGTCAGTGGAGGCTACTGAAGAACTGAAGAGACGAGACAAAGCATCAGGCTTGGTGTTCTTAGAGCCCGGACGATAAGAAATCACGAACTCGAAACGAGCGAAAAACAGCGCCCAACGCGCCTGACGCGCATTAAGTCGTTTGGCAGAACGGATGTACTCAAGGTTCCTATGGTCAGTCCAAACGACAAAAGGAACGGTCGCCCCCTCCAACCACTGTCGCCATTCGCCTAGGGCTAACCGGATGGCGAGCAGTTCGCGGTTACCCACATCATAGTTACGTTCCGACGGCGACAGGCGATGAGAAAAATACGCGCATGGGTGGACCTTGTCGTCAGAGAGGGAGCGCTGAGAAAGGATGGCTCCCACTCCCACCTCTGACGCGTCAACCTCGACAACGAACTGTCTAGAGACGTCAGGTGTAACAAGGATAGGAGCGGATGTAAAACGATTCTTGAGGAGATCAAAAGCTCCCTGGGCGGAAACGGACCACTTAAAGCACGTCTTGACAGAAGTAAGGGCTGTGAGAGGAGCTGCCACCTGACCGAAATTACGGATGAAACGACGATAGAAGTTCGCGAAGCCGAGAAAGCGCTGCAGCTCGACGCGTGACTTAGGGACGGGCCAATCAATGACAGCTTGGACCTTAGCGGGATCCATCTTAATGCCTTCAGCGGAAATAACAGAACCGAGAAATGTGACGGAGGAGGCATGAAAAGTGCACTTCTCAGCCTTCACAAAAAGACAATTCTCTAAAAGGCGCTGGAGGACACGTCGAACGTGCTGAACATGAATCTGGAGTGACGGTGAAAAAATCAGGATATCGTCAAGGTAAACGAAAACAAAGATGTTCAGCATGTCTCTCAGGACATCATTGACTAATGCCTGAAAGACAGCTGGAGCGTTAGCGAGGCCGAAAGGAAGAACCCGGTATTCAAAGTGCCCTAACGGAGTGTTAAACGCCGTCTTCCACTCGTCCCCCTCCCTGATGCGCACGAGATGGTAAGCGTTACGAAGGTCCAACTTAGTGAAAAACCTGGCTCCCTGCAGGATCTCGAAGGCTGAAGACATAAGAGGAAGCGGATAACGATTCTTCACTGTTATGTCATTCAGCCCTCGATAATCTATGCAGGGGCGCAGAGACCCGTCCTTCTTCTTGACAAAAAAAAACCCCGCTCCGGCGGGAGAGGAGGAGGGGACTATGGTACCGGCGTCAAGAGCTACAGACAAATAATCTTCGAGAGCCTTACGTTCGGGAGCCGACAGAGAGTATAGTCTACCCCGGGGGGGGGTGGTTCCCGGAAGGAGATCAATACTACAATCATACGACCGGTGTGGAGGAAGAGAGGTGGCCCTGGACCGACTGAACACCGTGCGCAGATCGTGATATTCCTCCGGCACCCCTGTCAAATCACCAGGCTCCTCCTGTGAAGAAGAGACAGAGGAAACAGGAGGGATAGCAGACATTAAACATTTCACATGACAAGAGACGTTCCAGGAGAGGATAGAATTACTAGACCAATTAATGGAAGGATTATGACAAACTAGCCAGGGATGGCCCAAAACAACAGGTGTAAAAGGTGAACGAAAAATTAAAAAAGAAATGGTTTCACTATGATTACCAGAAACAGTGAGGGTTAAAGGTAGCGTCTCACGCTGAATCCTGGGGAGAGGACTACCATCCAGGGCGAACAAGGCCGTGGGCTCCTTTAACTGTCTGAGAGGAATGTCATGTTCCCGAGCCCAGGTCTCGTCCATAAAACAGCCCTCCGCCCCAGAGTCTATTAAGGCACTGCAGGAAGCTGACGAACCGGTCCAGCGTAGATGGACCGACAAGGTAGTGCAGGATCTTGAAGGAGAGACAGGAGTAGTAGCGCTCACCAGTAGCCCTCCGCTTACTGACGAGCTCTGGCCTTTTACTGGACATGAAGTGACAAAATGACCAGCGGAACCGCAATAGAGACAGAGGCGGTTGGTGATTCTCCGTTCCCTCTCCTCAGTCGAGATGCGGATACCTCCCAGCTGCATGGGCTCAGCACCCGAGCCGGCAGAGGAAGATGGTAGTGATGCGGAGAGGGAGGCGACGGAGAGCGCGAGCTCCTTTCCACGAGCTCGGTGACGAAGATCAACCCGTCGCTCAATGCGAATAGCGAGTTCAATCAAGGAATCCACGCTGGAAGGAACCTCCCGGGAGAGAATCTCATCCTTTACCTCTGCGCGGAAACCCTCCAGAAGACGAGCGAGCAAGGCCGGCTCGTTCCAGCCACTGGAGACAGCAAGAGTGCGAAACTCAATAGAGTAGTCTGTTATGGATCGATTGCCTTGACATAGGGAAGACAGGGCCCTGGAAGCCTCCTCCCCAAAAACAGATCGATCAAAAACCCGTATCATCTCCTCCTTAAAGTCTTGATACTGGTTAGTACACTCAGCCCTTGCCTCCCAGATTGCCGTGCCCCACTCACGAGCCCGTCCAATAAGGAGAGATATGACGTAGGCGACACGAGCAGTGCTCCTGGAGTAAGTGTTGGGCTGGAGAGAAAACACAATATCACACTGGGTGAGGAACGAGCGGCATTCAGTGGGCTCCCCAGAGTAACACGGCGGGTTATTGATTCTGGGCTCCGGAGATTCGAAAGCCCTGGAAGTGGCCGGTGGATCGAGGCGGAGATGGTGAACCTGTTCTGTGAGGTTGGAGACTTGGGTGGCCAGGGTCTCAACGGCATGTCGAGCAGCAGACAATTCCTGCTTGTGTCTGCCTAGCATCGCTCCCTGGATCTCGACGGCTGAGTGGAGAGGATCCGAAGTCGCTGGGTCCATTCTTGGTCGGATTCTTCTGTTACGGTGCGTGAATGAGGACCCAAAAGCGAATCAACTTAAACAGAGCTTCTTTAATTACCAAACATAGGTAGGCTCAGATGGACCGGCAGATTCCGACAGGACAGGACAAGGTTACAGCAAACATGACGACAGTCTGGTTCAGGCATGAATGACACAAACAAACAAGAATCCGACAAGGACAGGAGCAGAAACAGAGAGAGATATAGGGACCTAATCAGAGGGAAAAAAGGGAACAGGTGGGGAACGGGGTGAATGGGTAGTTAGAGGAGACAAGGGACAGCTGGGGGAAAGCGGGGGAGAAAAGGTAACCTAACACGACCAGCAGAGGGAGACAGGGTGAAGGGAAAGGACAGAGACAAGACAACATGACAGTACATGACAAGATATGAGTAATAATCAGAATTTACTCCAAATGTAAGTAATGTTTCAACAAGGAAAAAACACAATATTCCAGAGCACAAAAGAACGAACCCACATGACAAACAATAACGCACAAAACAGAGAGGGAAGCCAGAGGGTTAAATAAGGAACATCAATTAATAGAATGGAAACCAGGTGTGTATGAATAAGACAAAACAAAACGAAAATGAAACATGGATTGGTGGTGACTAGAAAGCCAGTGACATCGACCACCGTACGCCGCCCATACAAGGAGAGGGACCAACTTCGGCAGAAGTCGTGACGCACATCATTAATTAGAGCTGGTATAATCTGTGCCCCACTCTGAACTTTGCAGGGATTCCAGGGCGAGTGCAGCTGCCACCAAATTAATGTCAAAGTCTTTGGATGTAAATGAGGGTCTTCTATTTTGAAGTGCTCTCACAGATGGCAGTGGCTCTAATGCTCATTTCACGGTTATTCAAGAAGTAAAGCAACACTGATTGGGTAACCAATAGCACAACTATGTAAATACTTTGTAACTACATAAGTAGAAACACACTGTACACAAGGTATAGATTTAGCATCATACGAATACAGTTATGGTTATTGATTTGATACAGTATAAAAACAAGGACAAACTTTTACTATGACAACAGATGGGTTACAAGTCTACCTACTGCTAATGAATCCGTCAAGAAAATTTAGCTTTCTGCTACCTAGCTCCTCTGTGTGTTGTGTGAGGGCAACACACAACTCTTCTGTCTCGTTAATGCTGGTCGTGCCGATGAGATCAATAGCGGCAGGACGAGTGTGAACTTTCCAGGGCCTAGTTAATTATGAGGAAATGGACAGGCTGCAATTACCATGCATGTCAGCATCTCCACTAAATAATGAATCCCTCCATCTCCTCGCCTCTATCTCCTCCTTCACTTCAAACCCATGTGTCATCCTGACTGACTGACCAGGAGACCTTTGCACACAACATTATTGGATGATTTAGGTAAAGTATGTTATAATATACAGCTCTGGAAAAAATTAAGAGACCACTGCAGAATTATCCGTTTCTCTGGTTTTACTATGTCTAGGTATGTGTTTGGGTAAAATGAAAATGTTTGTTTTATTCTATAAACTACTGACAACATTTCTCCCAAATTCCAAATAAAAATATTGTAATTTAGAGCATTTATTTGCAGAAAAGGACAACTGGTCAAAATAACAAAAAAAGATGCTGTGCTGTCAGACCTTGAATAATGCAAAGAAAATAAGTTCATATTCATTTTTAACAACACAATGCTAATGTTTTAACTTAGGAAGAGTTCAGAAATCAATATTTGGTGGAATAACCCAGATTTTTAATCACAGCTTTCATGCGTCTTGGCATGCTCTCCACCAGTCTTTCACATTGATGTTGGGTGACTTTATGCCACTCCTGGCGCAAAAATTCAAGCAGCTTGGCTTTGTTTGATGGCTTGTGACCATCTATCTTCCTCTTGATCACATTCCAGAGGTTTTCAATGGGGTTCAGGTCTGGAGACTGGGCTGGCCATGACAGGGTCTTGATCTGGTGTTCCTCCATCCACACATTGATTGACCTGGCTGTGTGGCATTGAGCATTGCCCTGCTGGAAAAAGCAATCCTCAGAGTTGGGGAACATTGTCAGAGCAGAAGGAAGCAAGTTTTCTTCCAGGACAACCTTGTACGTGGCTTGATTCATGCATCCAGATCATCACCGATCCTCCACCACAGTGGGTGCGAGACCTGGAGAGGCCTACAAGCCACAGTGTCTCACATCCACTGTGAGATTTGGTGGAGGATCAAGAGGAAGATGGATGGTCACAAGCCATGAAACAAAGCCGAGCTCCTTGAATTTTTGCGGCAGTTGTCATTTTCTGCAAATAAATGCTCTAAATGACAATATTTTTATTTGGAATTTGGGAGAAATATGGGCAGTAGTTTATAGAATATAACAAACATGTTAATATTACCCAAACACATATCTAGAAATAGTCAATCCAGAGAAACTGATCATTTTGCAGTGGTCTCTTCATTTTTTTCCAGAGCTGTATATTAGTTCAAATGCATTGTCTGCAGGATGGTGCCAGGGGTAATTGCAGGACTTCCTTTTACAGGTATAGAGTTATCTCTTTTGTAATCAGCAGATGAGATGCTGTTGGCCGTCCGTCTGTGGTGTAAGGTCTAGCTAATAAAGCTCATGTTAATTGCATCACTGTCTGGCTCACACCAGCCCGGCTGATGTGATGACTCCCATCTCGCTCACTAACCTGTCATCTCTTCTGCCACAAGGAGGACTTCTGCACATCCCCAGGCCAAACTAATTTACTGCTGGAGTTTCATCACACCCACACACTCAAAGTAACTGCCAAACCTCACCGCTGCTCATATCCAAAGGTGAATTATCAAGCCAGTGTACAAGATGCCATGGGAAAACGCCATGGATTAGCCTTCATAGCTGTTAATATGATTACATAATTATCTGCTTTTCTTTAGCTTTAGAGATCGCCTGCCGAAGAGCTTTCAATTCAGATTTTTAGTGAGTCTGCAAAGCCTTGTCATTATCAATCTAATTTCTTTGCATGACTTGCAGAGTGGACCACTTTTGACTGGGAGCTTGCAGAGTGCACTCCCGTGACATATTATGATTAATGTTTGACTGGAACTGTCCACTGGTATATTGTCTCCAACGCCCTGAGGGGCCTGTATTGATAAATGGAGAGCACTAAGTTCAGCTTATTTAATCTGCTCAGTCAAGGCTATACAACAGAGTTGTATGCCATTTAATTTGCCTCATTTCTTTCACCCGATGTTGTTCGTCACATCCCCATCAAACCTTGTGTTTATTTCTACTGCCTTATTTCACTGGAATAAATCATGAGTCATGGAGACCAGTAAGCAAACGTTTATCTGTGATCACAATGCTATTGTATGGACACACCTGTTGGAGGATAACACAATGTTCAGTGTACACAAAGGTTTGGTTTTTATTAAACAATGAGTGACATCTGGCCCTGACCTTTAAAGGACGCACACGTGGAGCCATTGTTAGCCATCTCCCCTAACAGCAGCCGTTGACTGGTTCTAGAGTGCTCCGTTCCAAACAGCGTCTCTGGAGTTGTGACATTCAACAGCACAGAGCAGACATCACTGTTGTGAACACTCTGACACTAGCATGACATTTCCTCTCATCAGCACAAGCTGTCAGAGACAGGGCTTTCAGCTGTACACTCATTTGAACTCAAAACACTGGAGCAACAGGTCCATAATACGGAGAGTTAAGACTATGCTTTCTGCAGAGTTAGTTAACCTTTATTTTAACAGGGAGTCATGCTTAGATCTTTTTTACAGATAAGCCCTGTAATTACCAAAATATACACATCAATACAATATGAAAAGCAAAACAAAGATACTGTGCAAAACACAGTCATAGAAAACAAACACATTCTTCATTTAAAAGGCCCTCAATCTGCTATCTGAAATGTCCTAGAGGCACCAATTCATCAAATTTGAGAGTTTTGGAGATTATTCCACAAGTACTATAAGGTGCAAAAAGAATAAAAGCTGATTTACTTAACTCTGTACCCTGAAGGAATTTCCAGAGTTATCCATCCCTGAGACCCTTGTACATCCCTTGTACATCTAAAAGTTATTTTGATGCTAGGTACAGCAGAAGGTTTTGTAAAATAGCTTTATAAACAAAAAGAGAGCAATGCATCGATCTACGAGACTTCAAAGGGCCAACCTTCTTTCTGATACAGAGTGTAGTGACGTGTATTGATCTGCTTCCTACTATTAAGCTAGAGGCATGACATATATTTTTTTTATATAAAAAAATATTCAAAATTGCCCCAATTTTTGATCTTGTCTCATCGCTGCAACTCTCCAACAGGCTCAGGAGAGGCGAAGGTGGAGTCATGCGTCCTCCAAAACATGACCCACCTAACCACGCACCTTAACACCCGCCAGCTTAACTCGGAAGTCAGCCGCAACAATGTGTCAGAGGAAACACCGTTCAACTGGTGACCGACATCGGCCCGCCCACCACAAGGAGTCATTAGAGCGCAATGAGCCAAGTAAAGACCCACCGGCCAAACCCTCCCCTAATCGGGACGACGTTGGACCAATTGTGCGCCGTCCTATGGGATACCCGGCCAGGGCTGGTTGTGGCACCGCTCGGGAATGAACCCGGGTCTGTAGTAACGCCTCCAGCACTGCGATGCAGTGCCTTCGCCATTCAGGAGGTCCTACATGATCTATTTCTATAGAAGAAGCGCAGAAACAGCAGGGGTTCAAACTTTAGAACCCAGTTCCTACATTTTAATATGAACATTTATTTTATCAAAGACAACTATGCTACATTTTATCTCCAGGACTGTCAAGATGACAAATCAGAACAAGATTACTGAATGTAAGTACATTATTTACCTTCAGAGGTGAATGTATCAAACCAGTAGCTGTGAGAAAAGTTTTTTGTTGTTGTGCACTCTCCTCAAACAATAGCATGGTATTTTTTCACCGTAATAGCTACTGTAAATTGCCATTACTTACAACAAGAATTGAAGCTTTCTGTCCATATAAGACATGTCTGTGTCCGGGGAATTGTTCTTGTTACTTACAACGTCATGCTAATCACATTAGCACACATTAGCTCAACCGTCACGGTGGAGGGACACCGATCCCGTAGAAGTTTACCAGGCTTCAATACTGACCATTAAAATGAAGGATGAGGTGTTGAGAGCTCATGTCAAAATGAGAGCATCTAATCCTTATAGTCCAGTCCATGCACGCAATATGTGGAAGCAGCCTGCTGTAAGGCCCTTCTAATGATGTGTCTCAAGTGACCTTTCTCTTTGAGACGTCAGGAAGCATGTCTGAGACGTCTGCTATCATGTTGCTGTGATGTATGGTGGGGAGCTGCTCTCACTTATTACCCTTCACTCATGTAACACAGTGCCAGATAGTCAAGTACTGCCCCTTCATTTAACGGATGCCCCTGGCACAATACACCCTCTCTAGCTTCTCTAACTCTGCCACCCTCTTTATGTGGCTGATTTGGAGCTTGATTTCCTGTTTCATTGTTTTGTATGGATCAGTGCTCCTTGAGTGTGTACTGGAGACCTAGTGTTTGCGAGTGTGTGTGTGCGTGCAGTAGAGTGAGAATGTGTGTGCGCTCTTATTAGTGTGAGTTCCTCTCTGTATTGCAGTCAGGTCTGTGTTTCTTTGCCATTCCTCATCCATTCTCGCAGGGCTCTTGTTCAGTATTCTAACAGGACACACAGACAGACAACACACCAGTGCACATTGTGTGTTCTTTGAAAAGATGTGCTTCAACTGCAGGAGTATTCCAGGGGATATAACCATAGGTACTGAGAATGTTTTTGCATGCGCTACAGATGGCTATATCGGTCCGCTAATACAAGATTAGTCAAGGCCCAGTCCACTACTTTTGTGGGAAATACAGTATATACTGTATACACTGTATATACAAAAGTATGTGGACACCCCTTCAAATGAGTGGATTCGGCTATTTTAGCCCCAACCATTGCTGACAGGTGTATAAAACCGAGCACACAGCCATGTCATTTCCATAGACAAACATTGGAAGTAGAATGGCCTTACTGAAGAGCTCAGGCCCTTTCCTGTGTCAGCATGACAATGCTTCGTGCACAAAGCGAGGCCTGCACAGTAATGGTTTGTTGAGATCGGTGTGGAAGAACATGACTGGCCTGCACATAGCCCTGACCTCAACCCCATCAAACACCTTTGGGATGAATTGGAACGACTGCGAGCCAGGCCTAATCGTCCAACATCAGTTCCCGAACTGACTAAGGCTCTTGTGGCTGAATGGAAGCCCCCCAGAAGTCCCCCAGCAATGTTCTAGTGTATATATAGAGTATATTTTTACAAATATATATATATATATTTTTTTTTACCCTCAGCACCCCTACTTCCTGTGGCTATGCTTCCAGATACAACAGAGTGCAACACACTCTGGGATCGTGCGTTAAGAGTTTTAAAAATGTGCAGGTTCTGTGGCAGCATGTTTTGTGTGTGGAAGGGGAGTAATAAGAGCAAGGTAGCATGGGCGATTAATGTGCTATCGATCCACTCACCTCTCCGCCCAAAGGCAAGGAGTCTCCAAGCAATCCACAGGTCAATTTACAGTTCTCCTCCACAAGGTCTCCCAAAGGTTCAGAGTGCACCGGCTTAGATGACACGCCATGCTGCACACAGAACGAAAACCCCCTTGCAAAGCTTATTTCTCTGCTAGCCAGGGGCCACAGTTGCGCCTCTGGTCCTATCTATTTCAGTCCTCCTCCACTGACCTGGGACTTGTGAGTGGAATAAGTCCAGCGCTGTGGGAGCGTGCATCGGTTACAACTCTGACAGACACTTAGAGTGGGTGTGTTCGGTTGGGTTCTCATTTAACGTTCAGTCATCAGCTTCTATTCTTAAACCATTCTCCTCTCCCATGAGCTCTCTGTGCAAATCTCCGTACAAATGTCTACAGCTGCCTTTTCAAATAGCAACAAACAAAAATGTGGATTAACAGTAATGAAATCGAAGTGACTGTGGACTAATACAATCATGAAAGGTTAGATCATGGAGGCATTAGATTAGACGTAGAGAAAAGCATAGAGCATCCAGAGCCAACCATTTAGCCACTAAGTTGGGGACAGCAATGTCATTACAATCTTAAAAGGCCAAGCAAAATGTTGCCTCGTGAGTGTCTACCAATTCAGAGCCTGTGCCCATGAAAAATAATGTAAAGAGCGCTATCTAGAAACGTAATATCTTTCTTCAATACTTTTTTCACGTCTTCCTCCCTTCCACCTAATTGATCTCCCTATTATATTGTCCTTTACATCCTATTCCTTCTTCCACCTCTGTCCAACGAAGGGAATGGATTGTATTATTCTCTCCATCATTATATTCTCTCACAGAAGAGAAAACTGCCAAGCTAGGGGTTAAAGCAAGCAGGGTTTAGGCTGTGACTGTGGGAGTCTACCTCTTGCATTTTAATCAACATCAGTCCATTTCAAATTAAAGGAGAAGCAGCAATGGAATGGAGAGACATGCTGTGAAGTTTCTACTGCTGCTTGATGCACTTTTGGATCACTAAACAATTCGGCATTTCCATAGTCATTTCTATTGTCATTTCTATAATCAGCAAAGAGGTGGTTGTAAAATGCTAAGTTCAGATCGCTTCTTCATCTGAGATGGATCCAATGACTATACTGTGAGCTGGCTGGCCATCAATATTTATTGATGTATTGGTGTGAGGTATTGAGCCGTTATTCCCAAACCAAACTGCTCCACACGCATGCAAGGTGAACATTATACAGCACCAAAGGGACATTAGTGACCACTGACATGCTGGTGAGGAAATTCAGCCACAAGAGAATTAGTTCAGCCACAAGACATCCATTCAGCCACAAGATAATTAGTGAGGTTGGGCACTGATGTTGGGCGATTAGGCCTGGCTCACAGTTGGCATTCCAATTCATCCCAAAGGTGTTCGAAGGGGTTGAGGTCAGGGCTCAGTTCAGGCCAGTCAAGTTCCTTCACACCAATCTCGACAAACAATTTCTGTATGGACCTTGCATTGTGCACAGGGGCATTGTCATGCTGACATAGTAAAGGGCCTTCCTCAAACTGTACAGTTAGCACTATGCATTGGGGCAAGTATCGTTCTCCAGAGTCCAATGGTGGCAAGCTTTACACCACTCCAGCTGACGTTTGGCATTGTGCATGAGGATCTTAGGCTTGTGCATGGCTGCTCCATCATGGAAACCCATTTCATAAAGCTCCCGATGAACAGCTCTTGTGCTGAAGTTGCTTGGAACTCGGTAGTGAGTGTTGCAACCGAGGATGAGCTATTTTTACATGCTATGCGCTTTAGCACTCGGCGGTCCCGTTCTGTGAGCTTGTTGCTCCTAGAAGTTTCCACTTTACAATAACAGCACTTACAGTTGACCAGGGCAGCTCTAGCAAGGCAGAAATTTGACGAACTGACTTGTTGGAAAGGTGGGATCGGTACCACGTTGAAAGTCACTAAGCTCTTCAGTAAGGCCATTCTACTGCCAATGTTTGTCTATGGAGATTGCATGGCTGTGTGGACGATTTTACACACCTGTCAGCAACGGGTGTGGCTGAAATAGCCAAAATCCACTAATTTTAAGGGGTGTCCACATACTTTTGTATATTTATAATAGAAAGCCTACACAGTCTACAGTATAGGGAATCTGCTCGCTTTGCAAGGATCATGTAGCGTTGCACAGTAGCTTTATTACCACATAATCAGTGTAATTATAAGTGATTAGCCAATTGAAATTCCTTCCTGTCATTTAAAGTCTATCATTCATTTGAAATATTAGATTGATCATTACTGTAAAGGTTGCTGTTGTTATTTCTAAAATGTAATCTAACAGCAATCTCCAGAAGACGCAGCAGTGTTGGCTGATAATGCAATTTTTAACGTAATTGAAATAAACAGCTCATTAGACAAAAATGTAATGGTTTAGTACAATGACTGCACGAGTCATACCAATAAAGAAAAGGGAATGTCAGACAATCAAACTTAGAAGGTTCAATTTGATTTAACTCATGGAGATCAAAGATAAAGAAATACAAGTCTAATGACTTTTAAACCTTGCTCGAAGTGCTTACCAGGTAAACATTTTGTGGCACTGATTTCTATCACTTCTATCCACCTCTGCCCTATGTAGATGGTAAACAGTATATAATATTTAACAGCTGTTGTGTTGGAGAAACCAAAGGCTTTAATGATCTCATTAATTATTCAGAGGTTTTCATATCAGATGGTTCAGCTGAAGGAGAGAGAGGGGATGTTTATTAATGAAGGTTTTTCACAACAACAAAGCCGCCTCTCCATGGTCATCATCAACCCTCTCTATGAGGAGAGTGGTCCTGCAAGATAGAGCTACTTGGTAAGCTACACTGGTGGCACATACACAGACCCTATACTGCTCATAACGATTTGGAGCTGAAGATGTGTAATGCATTTCTGAGTAGAATTGTAATTAAAAGGGCATTACCAAACAATCATCATATTGTCTAGTGTAGGTATTAGTAGTGGTCATATCGGATAGGAGAGGTCAGTAGGTTTACAAGTAAATATTATATGCCCTTAGAGTTGTATAACTATAATGCATCCTCATAACCCTACAGAAGATCCATGAAGATGTAAAAGGCAGTACATCAAGTAGAAGTTCCTTATTATGTACACTGAACAAAAATATAAACGCAACATGTAAAGTGTTGGACCCAAGTTTTATGAGCTGAAATAAAAGATCCCAGAATTGTTACATACTGTACACACAAAAAGCTTATTTCTCTCAAATTGTGTTTACATCTCTTAGTGAACATTTCTCCTTTGCCAAAAAAAATGCATCCACCTGACGTGTGGCATATCAAGAAGCTGATTAAACAGCATGATCATTACACAGGTGCACCTTGTGCTGGGGACAATAAAAGGACACTGATAAAATGTGCAGTTTTGTCACACAACACAATGCCACATATGTCTCATGCTTTGAGGGGTTGTGGAATTGGCATGCTGACTGCAGGAATGTCCATCAGAGCTGGTGCCAGAAATTTGAATGTTAATTTCTCTACCATAAGCCAACTCCAATGTTGTTTTAAAGATTTGGCAGTATCTCCAACCGGCCTCCCAACTGCAGACTACGTGTATGGTGTCCTGTGGCGAGCGATTTACTGATGTCAATGTTGTAAACAGAGTGCCCCATGGTGGCGGTTGGGTTATGGTATGGGTAGGCATAAGCTACGGACAAAGAACACAATTACATCTTATCGATGGCAATTTGA
This sequence comes from Oncorhynchus mykiss, assembly GCF_013265735.2. NCBI lineage: Eukaryota > Metazoa > Chordata > Actinopteri > Salmoniformes > Salmonidae > Oncorhynchus > Oncorhynchus mykiss. Next base: position 20,698,974 of record NC_048572.1, on the reverse strand, counting down.
ATGTACAGGGATACTGTGACGAGATCCTGAGGCCAATTGTCGTGCCATTCAACTGTCGCCGTCACCTAATGTTTCAGCATGATAATGCACAGCCCCATGTTGCAAGGATCTGTACACAATTCCTGGAATCTTAAAAATGTCCCAGTTCTTCCAAGGCCTGCATACTTACCAGACATGTCACCCACTGAGCATGTTTGGGATGCTCTGGATCGACGTGTCTGACAGCGTGTTCCAGTTCCCACCAATATACAGCAACTCTGCACAGCCATTGAAGAGGAGTGGGACAACATTCCACAGGCCACAGTCAAAAATCTGATCAACTTTATGCGAAGAAGATGTGTCACGCTGCATGAGGCAAATGATTGTCACACCAGATACTGACTGGTTTTCTGATCCACACCCCTAACTTTTTTAAAAGGTATCTGTGACCAACAGTCATTCTCAGTCGTGAAATCCATAGATTAGGGCCTAATTTATTTATTTCAATTGCCGGATTACCTTACATGAAATGTAAATCTTTGAAATTATTGTATGCTGTGTTAATATTTTTGTTCAGTATATTTCATAACATTATTCATATCTGCTATTTAATATTTCATACATCTCTACCACTGTACATCTTTAAATATGTAGAACAATACTGACAGATCTTAGAGGTATAAACAACATTTACAGAGAGCATACACAGTATCAAACCTTTCCTCAATCCAAACAACAGGTAGTATGAGACTCCCCAGGTACACACACTGGTTAATCCTGTCACGAGAAGCCTTTACCTTGTTATTACCAGTCCCAGTCCCAGTGCAGCCTGGGGAGTGATGGCTGTGGTGTGTCAGCACTGCTAGCTGATTCTCTAAGAGATATTTTTCATGTCTGTCAGTACCATTGTTCTGTAACTGTGCTCCAGACCCTCCATGTACTCCAGGTAATGACTCACTCTGTAGCTCCTCCTGATGGGAAATGAGAGGAGAGAACACAACAACTCTGGTTAGTCTTCCAGTCCAGCCCTCTATGGGCATGTTGTGTGTGTGTGTGTTTGGTGAGGGGGTTGACATAGCAATATACAACCAACAACAACGTGGACTTTAACAACCTGTAATAGTACAGCCAGTGTGTGGGATGGCCTAATGTGCAATGACATTTTAACAACTTCAATTGGATCGAGGCCAAATTGCAAGGACAAAATACAATTTAATTTGGGCAATTTGTACAGTCAGCAATTTCATTTAAGGCGAGATAATTACTCTCGGAGTGATACATATTTTATGGTGATTCTCAAGTACACAGACAATACAAAATGAAAAACAGAGGAAATAAACTTTTATGGGTTCATTGGAAAGTCGATGTGTGCAGTGCAAGCGTATTCTGTTTGCTACCGACAGTACACAGCACCCAAAGGGGCGATACCTTAGCCAATGACACAGAACAACCCTGAGCAAACAAGTGCAATGCAAATGCCCTTATATTCACACTTTAAATTATGTAGTGGCAGGGGTTAAAGCCCCCAAAAATTACCTGATTGAAACTTAAGTCGATCTCAGATCAATTACCTGGGGCCAAGTAAACCTCCTTTTTATGTAAGAAAGTCATGACCATCATGCTTTTAGGGAAAGAGGATAGTTTTGTACATGTATTAAACCGTGAGTTTGACCAATTCCAGTCCCCTTGATTAGGGGGTCCGGGTCCTCTCTGGGATAATTTTTATGGAGAAGGACTGAAAGGCTGAGTTCTGGTGACTTTGTACTTTCTTTTTTTTTCTGTTATTTTTTTTCCTCCCCAATTTTGTGGTATCCAATTGGTAGTTACAGTCTTGTCCCATCGCTGCAACTACCGTATGGACTCGGGAGAGGCGAAGGTCGAGAGCCATGCGTCCTCTGGAACATGACCCTGCCAAGCTGCACTGCTTCTTGACACACTGCTTGCTTAACCCGGAAGCCAGGCGTACCAATGTGTTGGAGGAAACACCGTACCAACTGGCGACCGAAGTCAGCATCCGGCCCACCACAAGGACTCACTAGAGCGCGATGGGACAAGGACATCCCAGCCGGCCAAACCCTTCCCTAACCCGGATGACGCTGGGCCAATTGTGCGCCACCTCATGGGTCTCCCGGTCGCGGCAGGCTGCGACACAGCCCGGGATTAAACCCGGATCTGTAGTGTCGCCTCTAGCAATGCGATGCTATACCTTAGACCGCTGCGCCACTCGGGAGGTTGTTTACTTTTTAAAAAGGACATTCTAAAAAAAACATAATGAAAATAAAATTATGCTGACGCCATCTAAAATATAATTTCCACCTCCAGAAATGGTCGCAATAACATATTGGTGAAAATGATTGGACCATCAGTAGTGTAGTGCTATGTTTTATACAGGCGAGGGATCGTATTTTTATTTTTTTGACTTCATAACTACTAAAAGTTTGTACCGACAGATTGAATATCATAAAAAAATAGGTGCATAAAATGCATCCTCCAATTGCAACGTTTGCCTATATGCCCTCACATCTTGTCTTAAGAATGATTCATATTTTTAATACCCCCAAACACCAAGTTAGGCATACCTAATTTCAAAATAGGCCATTATCACTGTCAATAATGAATGATAATTCTTCACGTTTTACCAGTGAAATGTCCAAACTGCGTCCCCATTATTTGATCTCAAGCAGTTTCATGGGAACATGTATTTAGATCTTCTTGAATAACTGTTTCATGAGCGAATTAAAGCTGGTGTTAACAAACTATTAGCAGTTCTTGTAGGCCTATTTTGTTTCAACCAAAGCATGCGGTGCGCGCCGTTGAGTTTTGGCCGCATGAGGATTTTTTTTTGACTATTCAGCTTCAGATAAGAAATGACTGAGGAGGTGTTTTTGGTGTAACATATTATAGGTCTACTATGCTACAGTAGACTTATATGGTATTATATTACAATCTGTTAGGTAAAATACTAATGAATCATTATGTGATCTTGCGAGACATTTACTCAGCTTTATCTAACTTTACTAAACTAGCACCATTGTGAGAAGTGACATTTGTAATATAATATTAATAATAAGTGATGAGTTGGACTATTAGGCATAGGCAACATCTTGATGAGGGTGATTATAAGCGTTTTGAGCGCCCTTCGTATCGCGGTGCTAAAAGGACGGCAGTGGTCACGTATTGTTCTGGGTTCCACTACAGGGTGTCCGATGATTGTTATGAACATCAAGGCAGACACCTGGTGAATTTGGATGCTAGATCTCATTGGTGTGATGATAAGGTTCGTGCGTGTATCAGCTTGTCTTCATATGCAATAGAGGTGGTACGTTTCTGTAAACTAAGCACTCGGACAGTAGGGCGAGTTCAAGTGGGTCGTATAAGATCGTTTTGAGGACAAAAGTTTTAGCAACCCCTGGTGGAGTTTTCGGTCTGTGGCTGTTCTTGTTTCATCAGAAATAATTTTACCATGCAGCTATGTGTATTCTCAAATTGAAAAAGTGAGGTAGCGCTACATCACTGTGAACCATGTTTATAGCCTATGCGTGGTCAATATTATCAGATGTGCTATTAGCAATAAGCATTTTCACCTGTAGCCCGACTGATGCAGCATAGTGGCTATAAAATGTACCTAGGCTGAAGCAGGGGTTTGGCCATCTGCATTTTCCATTACAAAGTATGTAATTGCCCTTTAAAAACAACAATGCCCCTTTAAAAGTTCTGTTGCAACTGTCTATCTAAGCCAACTTTAGGCAACAGCTCTTACAGTGCTTTGCCCATTCATTACAACTGGTGATTAGAGATGGACTAAATAAAACCAAAAACATAAACAGTGTGATTGCTAAGGTAACTAAACTTTGCAGCTTACTACATACTACCTGTGGTCTGAACGAAGCATTTGAAGCCGAGTTCGGAGCCAATCGTAGTATCCCTGATGCTGTGTCTACCAGATGGAATTCCATCCTCCAGCTTGTTAAAGCAGTCACCAATCTGAATCAACAAAGCCTCAATACTCTACTTGAGGCCTAAGGACACAAGGAGCTCTGCTTATCACCAGGGGAATGGAGACAGCTATTGGAGCTAGTGGACATTTTGGACCCTTTTGTCCGGGCCACTGCCCTTACTCAGGGGGAGAAAGTGGTGACTCAGTGCTGTCCTTCCTTGTGTACTGTCACTCAACTATCATCTGCAAAGTATACTGAGCACAAGTCGTCACCTAGTCAGTCTAGGAAAAGCACTGCAGGAGTCACTCAAATGCTGATTCCAGGGGGTGTTTGTGAATGTCAGAATGGAGCACTTGGATGAACAGGCAACAAAACCTCCATTTGGTAAGAATGTATACATAATGGCTGCACTGCTGGACCCATATTTCTGCCTGTTCTGGCTTGATCATGATGTCCTCATACCACATGAAGATAAAGCTCAATTGAAGGAGATTCTGATTGGTCGGTACAATGCATTGCAACATGCAATGTTTTCTATGTCACTTGCATTCAAATAATACCTTTTTTTTCATATACAATGTATACTGTTATAGTCTTGATCATATACATACATCATATACATTTTTTTCAGACCTTGTTTTGGCTGAGGCACGGAAAGTCACCGTTACGGAGGGCAGTAGTGGAGAAGAAGAACAACCACCACCTGCCAAAACCTCCAGACTGTTCTCTGTCAACCGCTACAAGATCAGCAAGAAGAAAGGAGACAAAGCCAGGTCAGAGCAGAGATTATTCGCTACATTCAAGTATCTTCTGATGAAAATGAAGTTGATTGCTTGGATTTTTGGAGAATCCATGCAAAAGACTTTCCAAGGCTGCCACCAGTGCCCCAGTGGAGAGAGTGTTTAGTCATGGAGGCCTCATCATGCGCCCTCATCGTGCCAGGCTCAGTGCAAGAACGCTGACAAACTTCATCTTTCTGAAATGTAACCTGTCTGCAACATAAATGTTCTCTGTCTTAGGGCACAGGATGTAATTTGCTACTTGTTACAGGAAATTGTATTTCTGTTGTTAAGTGTCCAGGTCAGTAAGTATATTTTAGGGATAAAGGTCATTACGTTTGATATATAGGATACTTTAGTAGTGCAATTACTGAACAGTTGTCAGTCATTTTGGTTTACATTCATACTTGTCATTTATCTTCCCTCACCTACAGATTTTTTGTTTGTGTGACAGAATGAAGTGAAATATAGGCTGTCTGCCACAAACTACCATGCACTTTAAAATGTTATGTTTGCTTTTTTCCATGTCCGGTACAATTACTTTTATTAATGTAAACTGTCTACATTTTTAAAGGAAATGTATTTTGATTTATATAGTGCCTGATGTGCTTTCTTTCATAGAAGTATAGACTAATGAACAAGGGAGTCTCTTCAAATAATTTACAAGGTTTATAGACCTAACCCACAGCAGGCAGAAAGCCATTGCCAAAAGCGATTTGAGACTTGGCCCTAAAAGAGTTGAGACTTGACTCTGCATAGAAAACACAACAAGTCGACTAGGTAAATAGGTAAACCATTATAACATGGTGTTGTCTGATTTTGTTTTAATAACAACATTACATGGAAAAAATAGTAGTTCTGGAAAGTTACGTCCTGAGGGATGAAGTAAATGCTTTGAATTACTTTACCAGCAGCTACGAAAGGCAATACACCCCTGTCTGAATTGAGTGCTGCGGCGCATTATAGACTATTTCATTCCTTTAATTTGAACATCGGAGTGTCAGAAACCATCATGCATGTCAGTTCAGTGCATACAGCGTAAAAGAGAAAATAAAATATTTGAGAATACATTTATTTTAGAATTTCATAGACCAGACATGCTTCTATCTGTAATGGGCTAGGTCATATCCAAACCAGCGCCCCCAGCACCCTGCTCTAAGGCAGACCTGTTATCTATACGAGCACATTCACTTACTTGCCCTGTCAAAACAAGGAAGTGCTCTGGTGATAAATGTGGGATTAGAATGAAGAACATTGTACTTAATGGAGTGACATTTCTTCCTGCTCCTTCCTGTTCCAAGTTGATAATGGCAATCTTTGTATGAAAAGCCACCCAAATGACCAATATAATTTTCCTGATTCTTTATCACTTGTCACCCAGAAAAGAGCTGTAAACACCATCAAATGTGCAAAAAGTGAAGAGTGAACAGATAAGAATTCATACAACAAGTTAGGTATACCAACTGTACTGTAGCCTTGCTCCTATTGTTACTGTTAGAGAGAAGCAGGGACAAGAGAAAACATTTAGGAATGCACTTTAGAAAATATCTCAGAGCAGATAGTTGGCTGAGAACCTATGGCAGCATTGTGTAGTGACAGGCAATTTCTTTTGAATTTTGAGTAACAAAGAGAGGCTTTACTTACCATTTGATTCATGTAGCATTTGAGTCACCGGCAATGCTTTTTTACACTCTGTCTTCCACCTCATCGAGCTGCAGACTGACATCCAGAACAATTGTAACAAGTCATTTCCATTTAAATGTTTAATTGAGATGAAATATAGATGTACTAAGCAGCTGTGGATACTTACAAAACCCAACAAACCCATCTGTCTGTCTAAAACGGATCCCCTATTGTTCAAAGTCTGAACCTCAATGAACATTTACAAAGTAGCATGTTTCACACTGTCCAACTTGAACCAAGGACAATGAGGAAATTGCGTAAGCATGTTTCTGTCTAGCTGTATTTGAGGTAAAATGCAAGCTACAATTCATCACAAGAATATCTCCAGATAAGACCATGATATAATATTTTAGTCAAACTACTAACAATCTGTTGATGGAGCTGGGACTCAGTTGTTATCTCTCGTGGACAAATTCACTAGCTCTAGCTGTATGAATATGACTGTACTCTATGGAGAGTGACTCAGTGTGTCAGGGCTTTGCGGTGCCGCAGGTAGTGTGACTGACAGCCAGCCAGACTCACCTTAAGGAAGACCCGAAGGTCCTGGGTCTGCGTGTGCTGCAGGTGTTCCAGCACGGCCACACACATGTACACCTGGTAGGTCAGCCGCATCACCACACAGGTGGACACGTAGTGGCAGATCTCAGACCAATCCAGGTAGTTCCAGAAACACTGGCACGGCCAGTGCAGACACATCTGGAAAAACACCTACCCACATTAAGAATGTAAACCAGAAAATGACACAGATGAAGGGATGATATTAAGGGTTATGAATGTTTTAATCCAATCCACATGACTTGGAGAAATAAGTACTGAGTCTTTGAGACAGTGGTGTTGTGGAGCATGCTGAGTGGTTGTATGACGTCTATCATGTGCTTTACCTACTGGCGCTACAAAATTAACTGGAGAGCTTGACTCTAACCATAATTAACTGTCTTGTTTCTCTACCCAAGATACTGAACCACACAGAGGACAATCATTATTTTCAATGCATAATGTATTGTGATCAAGCTCCTATCTTGCCTAAATTAAAACAATGACAACTTCTAATTTGTTTTTGTAAGAACAGATTCATCCTTAAAGTCAACAGTACACTTGACACCCTTTATAGGTCTTTCTAACTGTCTTTTCAAGGTCTTCTCAATAACAGTATTTTGAAGGGAAAGAAGTGACATTCAACTTGAACTATTCAGTCAGACAGAGCTAAGGCCAGTCCCAGACTGTTCTGCTAGCTCCTCCACCCACTCACTCCACACTGCAATTTACTCTGTATGTTTACCACAGGAGGCTGGTGAAGGGAGGATGGCTCATAGTAATGACTGGAATTAAGTGAATTGAATCAAGGAAACCTTGTGTTTGATGTGTTGAGACCATTACATTTATTCCATTACAGCCATTACTATGAGCCTGTCCTCCTGAATTAAGGTGCCACCAGCTGCCTGTGATGTTTACAGTCTCTGAATATCTCTCCTAGCAACCCCAGATGATGTGGCATAGCTGCAGGTGCACAATAATATATTGCCATTCCTGATGGAGGTGACCTCACCTGAAGGTCAATTTCATTAGTGATTCCTGCTTTGTCATGTTATCAAAACGTATTATGTCATAATTTCATTCATGGCAAGAACATACTGGATTGATATATAGAGGTGTGATTGGGAAGGTGGATGCAATAGTTTGCACCCAAGGACTTTAAATCTATATTGTAAACTCTTTAGCTTTAAGATACTCAGTCCCTGTTGATACATACGAGATGACAGTCGGCCTGGAACACTGAGCCAAAAGAAGATGAGATCAAAAATAAGACTTTCAAGGTGAACTCTTTGTTCGGACATGAACGTTTACGTCAAGGGAATCAAGTGTGGCAAGCCGAACAGCAGAGGGATTCTGCAACCTCAGTTCTGAGCTTCTTTATAGAGAATATGTGTGGCTGTGACCTTGTAGAAAACGTATTACACTGTTTCATGAAAAATAATTTCTATTCCATTTCAATGGTTGAAACCAAGGTCAAAATAGTAATTACGGGTATCCATTTGATTATAATATAATCCTGTGAAAACAGTGGAAAGTGAAAGGACATAGGGTGATATTGTACCTGGGAGGGGCTAAAAACCGGACATCCTGAATCCTGTGAAAACAGTGGAAAGTGAAAGGACATAGGGTGATATTGTACCTGGGAGGGGCTAAAACCGGACATCCTGAATCCTGTGAAAACAGTGGAAAGTGAAAGGACATAGGGTGATATTGTACCTGGGAGGGGCTAAAACCGGACATCCTGAATCCTGTGAAAACAGTGGAAAGTGAAAGGACATAGGGTGATATTGTACCTGGGAGGGGCTAAAAACCGGACATCCTGAATCCTGTGAAAACAGTGGAAAGTGAAAGGACATAGGGTGATATTGTACCTGGGAGGGGCTAAAAACCGGACATCCTGAATCCTGTGAAAACAGTGGAAAGTGAAAGGACATAGGGTGATATTGTACCTGGGAGGGGCTAAAACCGGACATCCTGAAGGTAGAGAAGACCAGTGGCATTTCAGGCTTCAGCAGCATCTCTACATAGTGTGTTATACATAAGTAGACTGGATAGATGCCAGACTCAGCAATCTCCATGTGGAGGTGAACCTAAAAGGCAAATTAAATAAAACATGTACAGAGCAGAGAACTTTAACTACAAAAGCCCAGCTCTGTTGGTTAATAGGTAAACCTGTGAAAATTCAGACAGACAGCTGCTTTGTCTGATTTTCACTCCTCATTTCCCTCAAAACAACAGAATTGTCAGAGCCTGAATGCGTTCGAAGAATGCAGTATGTGTGTGTGTGTGTATGTTCACTGGGAACACAGTCAATTTGCTACTACTACTTAATTACTTGTCCCTGTTTTCTGAGGTATTGACAGGATCAATCGCATCAAATTTACAGAGGATTTATTCCAGCGCTGTTTAGAAATTCTCCTTCATTGGCAACATGGTGTGCATACTCCCATCTGTCTGCATACATCCTGATTTGCATGCACTGCTGCTCGGATGGCAGAGCTATGAAGAACTATAATCATTTGTGTAAACTAGTCCACGGTAGCATTACCATTTTCAAGACATATTCTTACCCCTGAAACTCTATTAACTTCAGAGTATTCACCAGCATCTGCAGAGAGAGATTGCCGTTTCCACATTTTATGGGGACAATAGTAATGACTATGCCACCATAATCTCATCATATTCACCATTTCCATCAAGAAAACATGAGGCATTAAGAATCCCTAGTCTGCAAAGATACAAATGATAACATAACTCAAAACGTGTATGATTTGGCTCATGTTGCATAAATTGGGGCGAGAATATTTAGTATTAAAATGCAACTCCTCTTACCAATGCACAGCCATACAAACGACAGTATTTCATAATAATCCAATTGCAGCAGGATTCAGGTCCCACCAAATGAAAGAAATGTTTATCTCCTTACATACTTTTCACATCCTCTTTCTTGATTACTCCTTAAGCTGCATGCAAATGGAAGGCAGAGAGAGACAGAGGAGAGACAGCAGAGACAACTAAGTTATATTTGTCAGACTGGAGGCCTCTTGGTATTCAGTCCCTTCCTGGGAGAGCGAGGGGTGGGCTGCTGGACTCATCGATCCGTGGAGCCTAGCAGGCCAGAGGAAGGCCAATGTGAGCAGGGTTGTAATTTCTTATTCAACTAGGCAAGTCAGTTAAGAACAAATTGTTATTTACAATGACGGCCTACCAAAAGGCCTCCATCGGGGACGGGGGCTGGGAATAAAAAATAAAATATAGGACAAAACACACATCCACGACAAGGGCGACACCACAACACTACATAAAGAGAGACCTAAGACAACATAGCATGGTAGCAACACAACATGACAACAACATGGTAGCAACACAACATGGCAGTAGCACAACATGGTAGCAGCACAAAACATTGTACAAACATTATTGGGCTCAGACAACAGCACAAAGGGCAAGAAGGTAGAGACAACAATACATCACGCGAAGCAGCCACAACTGTCTGTAAGAGTGTCCATGATTGAGTCTTTGAATGAGAGATGGAGATAAAACTGTCAGTTTGAGTGTTTGTTGCAGTTCGTTCCAGTCGCTAGCTGCAGCGAACTGAAAAGAGGAGCGACCCAGGGATGTGTGCGCTTTGGGGACCTTTAACAGAACGTGACTGGCAGAACGGGTGTTGTTTGTGGAGGATGAGGGCTCCAGTAGATATCTCAGATAGGGGGGAGTGAGGCCTAAGAGGGTTTTATAAATAAGCAGCAACCAGTGGGTCTTGCGACGGGTATACAGGGAGGACCAGTTTACAGAGGAGTATAGAGTGCAGTGATGTGTCCTATAAGGAGCATTGGTAGCAAATCTGATGGCCGAATGGTAAAGAACATCTAGCCGCTCGAGAGCACCCTTACAATTCAGGACAGGTCACTTCACTGAGCAGCCATTACGAACACAGGCTGTAAAACAGTGATCACTAAGGTCGTTACAGAAAACCCCAGACTGATACATATCAGGATTATTTGTGAGAATAACATCAAGGAGACATCAAGTAGCCTTTGCTGGGTGTTTGGAGTCATACCTTGTGGGATTGGTAATAATCTGAGAAAGATTTAGGGAGTCCCCTTGCTTTAGGACTTGGTCAGGAGGTTTAAGCATGTCCCTGTTTAGGTCACCTAGCAGGACAAATTCAGACTTAGTGTAAGGGGCCAGGAGAGAGCTTAGGGCAGGTACGGTACAGGCCGGTGCAGATGGAGGACGATAACACCCAGCAACAGTCAAAAAATAGCTATTTGAAAGTTTAATGCGTAAAACCAGCAAATCAAATTGTTTGGGGACAGACTTGGTGAAGACAACCGAGCACGGAAGGTTTTCCTTGGTAAAGATTGCTATACCCACCACCTTTGAAAGATCTGTTTAGCAGAAAAAGGTTATAACCAGAAAGGTTAACATCAGGGTTCAAAACACCCTTCCTCAACCACATCTCAGTAATGACCAACACATCTGAACTGATCCATTTTAGGTAATAAACTTCTAGTATTAATGTGCAGAAATCAGGCTTTTACGAGAGCAGAAATCAGTGAAGCTGATATCAGAGAACAAGTCAAAATTGGGGTTAGCAACACTAGATGGGCCAGGGTGCACATGTACATTTCCAGATACCATCAGCAGTAATACAATCAGGGCACGGCAGAGGACAAGGAGAGCTCTGCAGTGTTGATTTATGACATTTGAATGTGCATTAGATGGCAACAAGCAGAAAATGCCAGGGGATGGTCTCTGAACAGCAGGAGGGGGCTTCAAAGGCCTCTGGATTTAGGTGGGGTAGGCTGTGAGAATCTCCTGACATTTTTGGGCTCAAAGGATTTGACACCTCTCACTTCAGACCTCAGTGCTAATTGAAGTTGTATCTGTTCTGTCGTAGCAAGCTCGGTAGCCTTAACTTAGCATTCAGTCCTTATAAAGTAAAATATATCATTGTAATGCATTTTTCTTCTTGGCTCTCAAAATAGCTTCAGACTAAACATTACTCACTCAGTTCCAGATTGGATGGTGTTTCAGGTTTATGTTGCTTGTTTGCCAGAGTATATGCTGTGTAGCTTGGAAATAGGAATCTTTGGTTGTAGGGATCTTTCCAGGTAATTTTGTCGAAAATCAGGTTGTAGGTTTGGAGTTTTGATTTGGAGTGAAGGTTATGTTGTGGAGGGTAGTATCCTGCATATGTCCTTGCCAAAAAATCCAAGTCTATCTAACTCTAAATCTATCTTTTTGAAAAAACATGCAGAAAATTATCTCTCTTTCCATTTCTCCAGCCATGAGTCAAACCAGTCGTGGCAGGGTTAGGCTCCCTGCAGAGTGTCTGGTGGGGGGTGTCAAAGAGAAGCTCTAACAAAGTGCAACATCTGGGCCTGTCTGACTGCCCCCCCCCCCCCCCCCTCTAATGTTAGGGAGAGGTCCACTACAACAACCACAGCATCGTACCTAGCTCACCACAGGTCAGTCTCAGTAGGCAGCAGGAGAGAGGGGTTACAGATTGAGGGGGCTGAGGCTGGACCCAGTGGGCCTTCTCAATGTGATTGACAGGCACGTACTACAGGGGAGTGGAAGCGGCCAGTCATGATGCTAAACAGAGAAGTATGAATCAGAATTTAAAACAGAGCATAACCATGAGAGGTTCTTACCAGGGAATAAAGAGAGGAGTCTCGGCAGAACTACAGGTGTCACTCTGTTAAGGAAAAGGTCAGTTTCTAAAAGCCTGAGTGTTCATGATGAGTCCTTGAAAAAAGACATATCTCTTCTACTTCTGAGGGAGAATAATAGAGTTATCACTTTACTGACCCTGGAATTGTCTGTGGAGGCTAAGTCAGTCCCTTTGTGATTCGTGCGGGTGTCAAACATAGATAGCTGATAAGGATACAAAGCTCCGATGTGAGTTTAGCTCTCTGTTGAGAGAGGAGCTCTTGGTAAAGCTTCACCAAAAGACAAAGGTCCTGCTCGAATTCATTACTCAATAACTTCAGATATCTCCCATACCTACAAACAAACACAAACTGACACAAATTCGACAGGGCTCTACTGATCTTATGGTGGCCGATGCCACAAAGACATCACAAAGTACGTTAGAAAATATTCAGGATTCTAGATCACACTTTGACTCATTTATTCAACAAATTATGAGGTGTGCAATCAGAACAATTAGGGAAAATGGAAGGATATAATTAGCACAAATGAGCCTTGTTTTAATGCTCTTCTGTTCATTAGCATATTGCCCAAAGACAGTATGACCTATCTTAAAGGAGTTCATAGAAAGTTGAATTATTGTTCTAGAATGTCTCTGTAATACCGCTGATCACCGTATAATTCTGTAATCATTTTAGTTATGTTTATTGGTCGCTGAGTACCCTCTCTGAGAAAATGGCTGGTGCTTACTGGGGGGATTGAAACAAAGCTGCAAGGTTCAGTTAGACTTTGAGGATGCAGACGGCGTACCTGAGAGAGGTCTGAATCCCCAGCTGGTCCACAGATGACAGGCTGCCAGCCTTTACGCCGCTCTCCGATGCTATAAAACAAGGCAATAAAGGGATGGGAAATTACCAGGGGTTTACACAATCGTGCTCCCCAGCCATGAATAAAAATTTAAATTCAATGACTGCGGCAAAGCAAAGAGAACGTGGCTTTGCCAAAGCTCGTTCATCTGGCGAAATGACACGAACCCTAATCACACCTCTATGTGATACACTGCAGAAACGATCAGACGAGAGATCTGTATTCATCATAGAAACCAATGCATGCTTTAATTGAGAAAATGACCTTGATGAGAGTGAAGTAAACCCAGACTGACTGCTGCAGTTCTGTGGAAACTACTCTCCCCTCCGTATTAATGTCAGCGAACCCCACTTCCTGATTGCAATTACAATCTAATGGAGATGAATGACTTCTCTCTCCTGTCTGCCATTGTTGCCTCTTGATAGATGAGCCTGTGAGAAATGCCTGGGAGAGATGTGGAGGAGCTCACAGGGTTAAGGCTCCAGAAAATGGCTCTGCTCCGCACAATGGCAGCCCCTGAACTTGAGCAAATCTCTGAGCCTATTGTTGATGTCAATCACAAGCCATGACAAGAGAGGGAAAGAGAGTCAAACCACACTGGCTATGACAGCTGCTCCCCTGATGGACCATTTTGTGAGAGGAATAACTTGACAGAGGAAAGGAGAAAACAGGGCATGGGAGCGTGTGTGACTGAGGGGGAGATGGAGAGTTTTTTTCCCTTTCTCTATGATTCACCGTCCATTGTGAGCTACAGCCCAAGAGTACAGCTCCGTTCTGATGAGCATATCTCACACAGAGACTCCAGTGTTCGTTTGGCCTGAGTTAAGCAAGCGAAGCGGGGAAAGAATACATTCTGAACATATATGGTATTGATCCAGACGTCAGGACTAAAACACCTACAGGTCTCAATTAAACACGGACTGACCTCTACACCTACAGTATGTTACCAAGTCAACCATGTATTATTTCACATTGACTAACAGAATTGTACAGGAACACATAAAGGAACACACATAAGGGAAGGGGTCTCACAGGTTATAATGGTATGCTATTAGCCTTTAGGTTTCAGGGAACCATAAAACTAAGCTCCACAAAAACATGAAAACAAAGATTTTAAAATCAACACCAATGCCTTAGAAATGCCAGACCATCATTGACTGGACTGAAGTTACTGAAGCAAGCTCCCATCAATAAATAATGGGCAACATTGAGGTCTCGGTGGACCCTGGAAACATTAGTGTGTGTTGATAGCATTATGAGGCCAGTTCGGATGAAAGAGCACCAATGCACTGAGGATCCTTTGAGCTTCAAGGGAAAGTTAAATACTGTAACTAGTGATGAGATGGAGAGAATGCGCTTACAATTTTCCTGAGTGAGGCCTCCACTGAACAGTAAATAACCTGCCTTTGGATTTCTGGACAAACAGCCAGATGTCATGATGGAGCACTTTGTACAAGATAAATAATACATGCAAAATGATTATAACACTGGGTAAAATAACAATATTTGAGTTGCATTTAAAAGGTTTGGTTCTATTTAAGTGGTGGATGCTGATTTGTCCTGTCATTAGATGTCCACACAGATGAGCGACTCATCACTAATTAAAACACAGTTAATTATAGATAACAAAGCTGTGAAAGTGACGGGGATGGAAGCGTTTGTTCTATCATTTGCTCTTTACTTGTAATTAATAAAAGTGTCACCACTGGAATAACTTCAAGACAAAATTCATACAAATTTAAGATGTGATGAATTTTTAAGCAGTTTATGAATAATGAACAAGAAGTCTGCATGAAGGACTGGGAGGTCTACCGACATTTCAGTAAGGCACTTTGGGTGGGAGACTGGGAGTGGCTGTCAGGGTAATATCTCCATTGTCATTCCTTTACAAGATAAAAGGGCCCGGCGCAGGACACACACCTTTCCACATCAATTAAATGTAAAGGTCAGAGGGAGATCGTTTTCTGACATGGTATGGAAGCATGTCGACGTCATAGGGCTGCAGCATGTTCCTGCCAGGCCTGTCTTTCCTCTATGTTCCACAGACACGCCCCATGGCAGACAGTCTCTCTCTCTCTCTCTCGCCCACTAGGCCCAGGTAGACCCTGAGGGGCTGGGAGGGAGACAGTAAGCTCCTCAGCTCACCCTATCCTTTGTATTGTGCAGGGGGGAAGAAATGCTCTGACAGCAAAGCAGAGAGGTGCCTTCTCCAGTAGATCAGCCAGGACTGGTGAGGAGACAGGAAACACACAGTAGATCAGCCAGGACTGGGGCGGAGACAGGAAACACACAGTAAATCCGTCAGGACTGGGGCAGAGACAGGAAACACACAGTAAATCAGCCAGGACTGGGGCGGAGACAGGAAACACACAGTGGATCAGCCAGGACTGAGGTGGAGACAGGAAACACACAGTGGATCAGCCAGGACTGAGGTGGAGACAGGAAACACACAGTGGATCAGCCAGGACTGAGGCGGAGACAGGAAACACACAGTAAATCAGCCAGGACTGGGGCGGAGACAGGAAACACACAGTGGGTTTTAGGAACATCACAGAGGCCTTGGTAAAGCCATTTATCTTCAATGCTACATCAGGCAAGTACAAATTGTGCTGCCTTTATTATACACACAGCAGGGAAAATAGTAAGGTAATCAAGCATCTTGTTTATCTATTATATAAAGAAAGGAAGCTCTGTGTAGACATTTTTTCTTATTTCTAAGATACATCAAAAGCCTTCGTCCTGGGTGCTTATTTGTCTCTGAATGAAATAAGCAATCAGGAAGTCTCTTACTCTGTACACCGCAATCCCTTCACAACCAATAACTCAGAATGGAACTCTTTGAAGTGACATTCAGAGGAAGCAATTGAACACACAATGACATGAATAGCAACCAATCAATGACATAAACACCCTCAGAGAGTGCAACAGTACAGTACATGTTACAGTAAATTAAAATCTTATGTGGGTAAATTAGTCATCTTTACCGTCATTTACTGTTACCCAGGCAAAGTGATCATCTATACATTTGCAGTTGTAGGCAGAAAGATATTGGTTCTTCATTATATAGTAGTCTAGCAGCAAACCCAATATGGGCCTATCATTTCATCCACTGACAAATGTATCATCCATTTATTCATGGGAATGTAATGGACTATCAAATGTTAACAAACTCTGGTCCCTGTCTGTAGTTTGAATATAAAACAGATGAGTTATAACCCAACAGCGCTATAATTCTCAAATACAGTGTGGATTGTAGCATATTGGAATGGCAAGAACATTGAAACATGGATTCCCAGGTTTTATTGATAAACTATTCAAAATCATTTTTTTTCCGCTCTGACCATGTGACCTGACCAGTAATAACCTGACCAGTAATATCTTTAAAAATGTTTTTATCTACATAACATCATAATATATCACCCCCATTTGCTGAGACAATGTTGGACTTGGTGGTCATGACTTTACAGTATTGTCTTCTACAGGTATCCATCCAGCTCCCATCCTTCTCTGTGTCCTTGGTGGAGGCCAGGAAGGCACTTATCTCAGAGTCTACAGACAAAACCAAAAGACATCACTCACTCACTGACTACCAAATGCAATCATTCATATCCTACTTTACTTTCAGGAGAGCCTATAGCCTCTATTATGCAATCAGAGCCATCTTTTATTTCAGAAACCCTGACCTTTTAAACAACATTGACATTGTGTCTGAATCTAAAGTACCACCTCACCTCACAGACATTTGTTTAGAATTTCAATTAGCCTCTCTAGCCTTAATCTCTAATGTCAACTAATGCTTGATGTTCCCATTCAGGCATTACATTTCAAAATTTCTTTTTTTTCAAGGCCTCTACTGATTAAGGGGGTATTGTTTGTATTGAGTGCTTTGAATAGCCCACGTTTATATATTTACACGACAGGCAAAGCAGAACTGTAATGAAAGGAAAGGTTTTAAAGCATTAATTAACCAGGGGAGGATCCTTGGCACCAGGTGGAGGAGATCTTGTGGCTGAATGAACAGCATTGTTCAAGAGACCCTGTCCTTGCCCCCAACTCCACAGCTAATGACAGACATGCTCACCCAAACCCTTCATATGAGAACTTCAAACAACAAAATCTTGATTCACCTATCGGAAGATTATTGCTGCATAACTAATACCCTTACCATAGTTATGCAGAAATACACTACATAACCAAAAGTATGTGGACACCTGCTTGTCAAACATCTCATTCCAAAATCATGGGCATTAATAAGGAGTTGGTCCCCCCTTTGCTGCTATAACAGCCTCCACTCTTCTGGGAAGGCTTTCGGGTAGATGTTGGAACATTGTTGAGGGGACTTGCTTCCATTCAGCCACAAGAGCATTAGTGAGGTCGGGCACTGATGTTAGGCGATTAGGCCTGGCTCGCAGTCAGCCGACACTTGACATCGCACATGGTGATCTTAGGCTTGTGTGCGGCTGCACGGCCATAGAATCCCATTTCATAAAGCTCCTGACGAACAGTTATATTGCTGAAGTGGCTTCCAGAGGCAGTTTGGAACTCAGTAGTGAGTGTTGCAACCGAGGACAAACGCTTTTTACCATTCTGTGAGCTTGTGTGATCTACTTCATGGCTGAGTCGTTGTTGCTCCTAGACATTTCCACTTCACAATAACAGCACTTACAGTTGACCGGGGCAGCTCTAGCAGGGCATAAATTTGACGAACTGACTTGTAGGAAAGGTGGCATCCTATGACGGTGCCACGTTGAAAGTCACTGAGCTCTTCAGTAAGGCCGTTCTACTCCCAATGTTTGTCTATGAAGATCGCATGGCTGTGTGCTTGATTTTATACACCTGCAACTAGTTTCAGGACTTCCTCTTCTTTACGTTAAGCCAAGGGGTGTGAGTAGAAGATAACTGACCTTCTGGAGGGCCCTAGGGGGAAGTCTCCTCTCCGATAGTCCTCCAATTGCACTCATACGCACCAGGATGTGGTTCCTCTCAACAGACCATCAATGATGAAGATGGGAAAGGGGATACAAAAATGGGAGGAGAAATTAGGTGATCTCTAATTCATAAACAAAACTGCCGTGCATGCAGGCACATTTATTTCGTGACCAGACAATTCACAGCATTTCAATTCATGACCAGTCACAATATCCATTATGGAGGCATTCAAAAGACACTTTTGGAAATGGCCTTTTGTTTACGCTTTATTTCATTTTACTGTGACAAGGCAAATGATCAATTTCTCATTTTGTCGTGATTAGACTACCGGTGGAACCACAGCCTGTCATAACATTATGAGGCACAGGAAAACAAACAGCTTTTCAAATACACTTCACCAGACAATGTATCGGTGATGTTGTCCTTCTGACATTGCAACAACATGTCGTAAATGTTGTACTGTGACTTCAGATGCAGGAGGGAGTCTAGGTTGCAGCATCACACACTTAGTAATCTGAAAGTACATGAAAATACATAGATAAACAAATGTCACTTCTCAAGGACATACAATTACAGATCGTACAGACTTATAAAATGAGTTAACCATTTGATTTAGAGTGCTTGCTCTGAAAACCCATTGGGTCTAGCTGCCTACTGCCTTCAGACCTGTAATGGACGGTATGTTGTATTTTTTCCCAGGTCTTATAAAAGTTATTATTCGTTTCCGCTCGCCTGCCTTATTGCCTTGTATATCAGCAGACTCCACAGAGGGCCAAGCCAGAGTGCTTTGCATAATAGGGAGAAAGAATCTCTAACTGAATTGTGGAAATAGATTTCAACATTAACGCAGCAGTTGAGAGTAATACATCATGAAAGCGGATGCAGGCGGGATGTGACGGGGACATAACAACGGTGACATAAAACAGGCAGGTGGAAGTGAGCAGTAAAACAGGACAACCCTGCGTGTCATTGTTAAGTGACAGATATTTCCCTCCCTAATGGCTAATAATGATGGGATTTACTACAGAGCAGTCTGTTCATATCAGCCTTGTCTCTTTGCTGTGACAGTAACACAAGCCCATTTTATAGGGTTTGGGCAGCAACACAACATACTGAAGCTGTAATCAACCAAAATGTGCACAGCTGGGACCAAAGCAATCTTGGGACACCTGGAAGCAATTCAAGATAGCATTGTTTCAACACAGACACCAAACTGCAGGAATGCAAGTTATTGTAAACAGGAAAAAATACCAGTCCTAGAACAGAAAGAATTAAACTATTCTAATCATTAACTATAAGTGAAAGATTCCGTAGAAGCCAGTCAGGAGCCAGTAAACATTACACATGTTCGTCCTGCATTCAGGGAGTGAGGAGCTCCATATTTGTTCATACCATTAGAAGGCTCTGATTAGGAGTGCAGAATGAGGGCAATTCATTATCATTACTTTAAGCATGACAACTGGGAGCCAACGTGCTGCTGAAATGAAAACGGAATAAAACCGCTCAAGAAAATTACACAGCCGCATGGTTTTGTCAACAGGAAGCCTTCCTCCTCCAAAACAACAGCCTCTTAATTGATCTATTTAGCATATATGGTGGAGCTGAGCAGGTCTCTCCAAAGAGAGTGTAGCTCAGGCTCTTTCATCTGCAGTCTCCGCCACCGCGCCAACCTCCGCGAGACACCAACACTGACTTGCGCTCCCTTTGACTGAGGTGGCCATCGCTAAGGATTCCCTTTGACTTTGACATGAAGATGGAAATGTGATCTGGTTAAGCAAGGAGAGGTGCGAATTGTTGCCCTGATGGAGCATCCTGTCAAAGCAAAATTATTAATTTCTGTGATGCTGTGAACTGTCATCACGCCCCCAGTGTCATGGGCACCTTCAGTCATTCAATTTGATGTCCACTGGAAGACAGAATGGCATTGTGAGTTCTGAAGGCTGTCCATTTTCCACCTCATCCTTCACTGTTTACCATTCAGATCAAAATCTAACCTTTATGGTTTCAACTAGTTTCAGCCGGAATGAACTGTCTCTAGAGTCTACAGTTCTTTTGAAGATGTAGCTGTTGTGTTCACTTCGGGACATCAGTGCAGAGAAACCCATAACAAACTGTGAGCTAACACCCACTCAAGCCGGTCCTTCTTCCTGTGATGTCCCGCCAGCCACTCCAGCGACACACTGACAGCTTTGACAGTTTTTGGGTGAAATGAGGACGTGAGAAAGGACAGTGGCTCAGTAATGATGACCTCTCCCCAGAGAGACAAGAGAGAGGCAGAGGCCATCCAGTGACATGTCTATAACCACTGGAAGTGTGGTTTAGTTAAAGTGAAAGCACCAGCTGTGTTTACACTGAGGCAAGTTAGTGTTTGTTTGGAGTGTGTGTGGAATACATTGCCCTTTCCAAAAGTATTCTCCGAAGAGGTTTAGTGAACCAAAAATAAGTGAGCAATATAAGCTAAATAAATGTTCACATCAAATCATGTTAAGAATGAAAAAATCGCTACCTTTATGGTAGCTTTAATAGCCATGGTGGGGTCTTATCTGTTGTAAATGCATTAGTGTTATATTAATGAGTCTTCTCTGTGTCTAAAAGAGGGACTCAGTACAGCAATACTTAATTCAACTAAGAATGCTTTTCAAAGAAAAATAAAATAGACACGACTCAATTCTGAGAATAGCTCTTTTCATATAGCGGAATTATTATATCAGGCAGTCCATGTGGTTTAAACATAGCATAAAGCAAAGAGTCAATCTCATATTGATCAATGGGTGAAGGATGTATGAATGCGACACAACAGGCTAATCAGATGGTAAACCACACAATGTATGCACTGCTGTGCCTTTGTGCTCCTGCTCCCCATTCATTCTGAAAGGAAGATCGGAGAACAGAATTCATCTTAACTCAGGCCAAACGTGTGAGATTGCTCATAGCTGAACAGTGAATGAATTTTCACATTGAATTCACGGCAATCAGCCTATCAATCAAATCCTGTGGCAAAGAGGAACAAAACAGTGAAAAGGATGGAAAGATTGTGATGATGTGAAAGGTAGATAATGAATTCTTACCTAAATACTGATAACGTGCAGTAGTTATTGATTTGGCTGTCTGTAGAAGCACACGTCCTTTTTGCACACAGTGTAAGTATGCCCTCCTATGGTAGAACCTGGGACTGCAACCACACCTTATCTTTCATATTGGCTGCATAATCTCAACTAAACATTCTTCTCTTTCACATTTTCAAATATTTTAAACAACCTATGTTATTTATGGGGAGCATCCTCTGAACAAACTGATGTGAAACCGTATCCAACCTAAGAGTCATACAAGTGTATGACAAGTCAAGCATTCTCCTCGTAGTGTGTGAGGGTCAGTGTTGAGGTCAAGACTCACTGTGGGGGAGATGCGCATCTCCCTTAGGTTGTACTCAGCCTTATTGGGCAGAGACTGCTGTCCCAAGAGCTCCCACACAGCATGGGGGGGGGGGGGGGGGGACAGCAGGTTGACCATGGACAGGAACGACTGGGGAGCAGGAGGGGTCAGGGCAAATCAGTCAGACATAATTTTATTGTTCTGAAAAGCGAAGGTCAAGATTACATTAGTTTGGTTTTATGACAAGGTCTGGGTGCAGCAATTGTTTTTGTTTCTTTCCTACATTCTATCAAATCAAATGTATTTATATAGCCCTCAGCTGATAGGTCAAAGTGCTGTACAGAAACCTAGCCTAAAACCCAAAACAGCAAGCAATGCAGGTGTAGAAGCACGTTGGAAAAAGAGATTATAACAGAACATGGCCAAGATGTTCAAATGTTCATAAATGACCAGCTTGTTCAAATAATAGTAATCACAGTGAACAAGTTAGGGTTCCATAGCCGCAGGCAGAACAGTTGAAACTGGAGCAGCAGCACGGCCAGGTGGACTGGGGACAACAAGGAGTCATCATGCCAGGTAGTCCTGAGGCATGGTCCTAGGGCTCAGGTCCTCCGAGAGAGAGAAAGAAAGAAAGAAAGAGAGAAAGAGAGAGCATACTTAAATTCACAAAGGACACCGGATAAGACAGGAGAAATACTCCAGATATAACAGACTGACCCTAGCCCCCCAACACAAACTACTGCAGCATAAATACTGGAGGCTGAGACAGGAGGGGTCAGGAGACACTGTGGCCCCATCTGATGATACCCCCGGACAGGGCCAAACAGGAAGGATATAACCCCACCCACTTTGCCAAAGCACAGCCCCCACACCACTAGAGGGATATCTTCAACCACCAACTTACCACCCTGAGACAAGGCCGAGTATAGCCCACAAAGTTCTCCGCCACGGCACAACCCAAGGGCGGGGCGCCAACCCAGACAGGAAGACCACGTCAGTGACTCAACCCACTCAAGTGACGCACCCCTCCTAGGGACGGCATGGAAGAGCACCAGTAAGCCAGTGACTCAGCCTCTGTAATAGGGTTAGAGGCAGAGAATCCCAGTGGAGAGAGGGGAACCGGCCAGGCAGAGACAGCAAGGGCGGTTCGTTGCTCCAGTGCCTTTCCGTTCACCTTCACACTCCTGGGCCAGACTACACTCAATCATAGGACCTACTGAAGAGATGAGTCTTCAATAAAGACTTGAAGGTTGAGACCGAGTCTCCGTCTCTCACATGGGTAGGCAGACCATTCCATAAAAATGGAGCTCTATATGAGAAAGCCCTGCCTCCAGCTGTTTGCTTAGAAATTCTAGGGACAATTAGGAGGCCTGCGTCTTGTGACCGTAGCGTACGTGTAGGTATGTACGGCAGGACCAAATCGGAAAGATAGGTAGGAGCAAGCCCATGTAATGCTTTGTAGGTTAGCAGTAAAACCTTGAAATCAGCCCTTGCCTTAACAGGAAGCCAGTGTAGGGAGGCTAGCACTGGAGTAATATGATACATTTTTTTGGTTCTAGTCAGGATTCTAGCAGTCGTATTAAGCACTAACTGAACTTTATTTAGTGCTTTATCCGGGTAGCCGTAAAGTAGAGCATTGCAGTAGTCTAACCTAGAAGTGACAAAAGCATGGATTAATTTTTCTGCATCATTTTTTGACAGAAAATGTCAGATTTATGCAATGTTACGTAAATGGGAAAAAGCTGTCCTTGAAACAGTCTTGATATGTTCGTCAAAAGAGAGATCAGGGTCCAGAGTAACGCTGAGGTCCTTCACAGTTTTATTTGAGACAACTGTACAACCATCAAGATTAATTGTCAGATTCAACAGAAGATCTCTTTGTTTCTTGGGACCTAGAACAAGCATCTCTGTTTTGTCCGAGTTTAAAAGTAGAAAGTTTGCAGCCATCCATTTCCTTATGTCTGAAACACATTCTATCAATTCAAATGGCTTAAAAATGATTTTGAGTGGGGGAATAAGGAATTCGGACTATAGAAATTTAATCAATCAGTCTCTAGAGATTTATTCTGCATGCAAATAACCTACTTCTTCTCAACAAAAGGATGACAATTACATTCATATCTGCTACAGACAGTGTGTATTGCTGTAGGGGTATCAGAGGACTGACATATTGATAGATCACACTCAAAGTGATGCACAGAACACCAACTGTTAGACTTCAGTGCAGCTTTTGACATTGTCGATCATAGTCTGCTGCTGGAAAAACATATGTGTTATGGCTTTACCCCCCCTGCTATAATGTGGATAAAGAGTTACTTGTCTAACAGAACACAGAGGGTGTCCTTTAATGGAAGTCTCTCAAATATAATCCAGTTAGAATCAGAAATTCCCCAGGGTAGCTGTTTAGGCCCCTTGCTTTTTTACATTTTTACTAACAACATGCCACTGACTTTGAGTAAAGCCAGTGTTTTTGTATGCGGATGACTCAACACTATACACGTCAGCTACTACCGTGACTGAAATGATTGCAACACTCAACAAAGAGCTGCAGTTAGTTTCAGAGTGGGTGGCAAGGAATAAGTTAGCCCTAAATATTTCTAAAACTAAAAACATTGTATTTGGAACAAAACACTCACTAAACCCTAAACCTCAACTAAATCTTGTAATAAATTATGTGGAAATTGAGCAAGTTGAGATGACTAAACTGTTGGAGTAACCTTAGATTGTAAACTGTCATAGTCAAAACATATTGATGCAGTAATAGCTAAGATGGGGAGAAGTCTGTCTATAATAAAGCGATGCTCTGCCTTCTTAACAACACTATCAACAAGACAGGTCCTACAGGCCCTAGGAAAATTGGGCCTGTAAGGACTTAGGAAAATTGCAATTGGCTCAGAACAGGGCAGCACGGCTGGCCCTTGGATGTACACAGAGAGCTAATATTAATAATATGCATGTCAATCTCTACTATACATACACATGGATTTAGTACTGTAGATATGTGGTAGTCGTGGAGTAGGGGCCTGAGGGCACACAGTATATTGTAAGATCTGTGAATGTATTGTAATGTTTTTAAAATTGTATAAACTGCCTTAGTTTTGATGGAACCCAGGAAGAGTAGCTGCTACTTTGGCAGCAGCTAATGGGGATCCATAATCAAAACAAATACAAACTGTGAATACATGAGTAGATTACTTCCTGTAGATTAGTGAATACAAAAGACTGGATTTAAATAAAACATGAGAAAACAAGAGCTAGGATATTTATCTGGCAGACACCGTTATTTAATTTAGGGAATAAATCATACCAAAACAGATCTAAAAACCCACATTGTCATTCTTGCAGGTCTGGTGTCTGTCGTTTTTATCTATGGCTGGGCTGGTTCCTATCTTGTCTGAATATGGTATAGACCAGGGCTAGGCAATCATTTTATCTCGAGGGCCACACCGGGATTTCACAATTTCACGGACGGATTTGTTAGCCCAAATAAATTTGCGGTCCAGAAAAAGGACAGTTATTTGAAAACGTATACTGCAGGTCCATTAGAATTTCTATATACTTTTTGTATCTAGTTTTAGACGTTCAAGAGTGGCCTGAGGTGTTTTTTATCCCCAAATAATAATTTCCCAAACCAGATTGAATTGGCAGTATGTTGCCCATTCTTGGTATAGACCTACCATTCACACACAGCCTTTAACCATCCACCATGCAGAGCTAACACAAGGGCAATACTCATAACGCCAACTTCAATCAGAGCACTGCTCACTGACATCTGCCAACTCAGATCAGCCATTCATCCAGTTTTGAGCACTCTATTGGTCTCTGTAGTAAGTCCTCTCTGACCTCATAAGGAAGGCTGACTGTGTATGTCAAGGCCGAGTTGTCCTGCTGATTGTCCTCAGGAGGTATCATAAGGAAACCATGAGTGTGGAAGCACACAGAACTGTAAAAAACTGAGAAGATATTTTACCTTCACACAGCTGCTGTCAATGAAGTCCATTCGGGTGGACTTGGGGTGAACGACCCTCACATCCTCTCTCCCACACTCCAGAACCGACCACAGCTCCACCACTAAGGCCTGCACGAAAACTGCCAGAACATACTGAGCTGTAATTCATGTGTAATGTGCAATAATTGTATTTTCAAACTGCTATCAGTACTGTCATGTAGTAGCTAGTACCTGAGCTGTGTAATGCCACCACACCAGGGGTTGTTGCTGCTACCTGTGTCACCATCACACCGTAGCCAAACTTGTCACATGGTCTTGCCTGGAGGAAAGTGTGATAACTGATTAAAAGTAGGCCATGATTGTTATTAGCCAAAAGCAATTTACTATCTTGCATAATCAAGTGTGTGTGTGTGTGATTCCTCATTCTTTGTGTGCAGTATATTTGTTTATTATTAAAATGGGAACACATTAGTTAGGCCAGAGGCATTATTCTATACTCTGGGATATTGAAATGGCACTCAAGTGTATAAATATATTTATGTTAATTGACTTTATGTAAATCTCTAGCTCAAACAATTGATAGAAAATGAAGATACAAGTAAAACAATATTCCAAGCACATTTCACCACTATCGTGGATTAATCAAAGTAATGGGCATTTACAAAAAAATAGGACTACAAGCTGAAATGGAAGATTTAAAACATTTAGAAATGTAAACACTGATTGATTTAATGTGTAAAGATCCTTAATTAATTACAAAACAAAAAAAATAGATTAGTTTAATTAGAATACGGAGAAAAATGTATGCAAAACAAGGGGGGTAATTAAAAGCGCATGTAAACAATTCTAGTCATTTAAAGCAGCAGGGATTTCTGCCCAGGTTTTCAGTATAAGATGCATACACTGGGCAGTAAGGGTACTTAATGAGAGACTAATAAATCTCATTCAGTGTAATAGTGTATTATGATATACATACAGTACATAGCTGGGCGTCATAAATACTAAGTACAGAAGTAGACTTAATTTTGCCTATTCATCCCTACCACGGTGTTGATTCTCAATGCACATCACCAGTAAGCAATAAGAGTTGACTATAACATGGTAATAATACCTGTAGTTTCTTGGTGAAACTGGAGAATGCTGGAGGAGCAGCAGGCCTTTCGGAGTGGCAGAAAAGTTCAGAAGGTTCAGGTTCAGGAAAGTCTCCTCTCAAACCACTCTGTGTGGATTGACAGCAGAAGGAAAGTATAACGGGAAACCTCATTATTTCCCCATCTTATTTATCCTTCTTAATTAACAACATGCCAGAAGGGTGACTGAAAATAAAACCACAACATCATTATCATAGATCCACAAGCACCCTTTGCCTACAGAGGGAGACACTAACAAAACGAACATATTCTCCAGCTCCTGAGAGGATGTAGAAAGGATGGCTCTGGGAACCGGGGTGGGATCTCTTTCTGACAGGGAGCTCATCTATGATAGGGGGAAAAGAACTTCAGAGTGAGCCTTTGTAATTCTCCCCTGAACTCGTACACTGAACAGCAATAATGAGGAGTTCAGCAGTAATATTAGGGGCTCTGAATCTCATTCCTCCAGCCTTTCTACCTTCCTCCATAGGAGCACAGGGCTCACAGGGATTAGTTATTAGCAGAGTGGAGAAAGTTCTCTTCTGTTCTCCTCCATTGCCTGCCTGACACACTACATCCCTCACATAATAATGAACTTGGACAATATCCCACTGGGCACAAACAGGTTAAATCAATGTTGTTTTAAAGTCATTTGTAAACGTATTGTGATTTGGAATCTACATGGAAAATATATATATATTTTTTAAGTAATTAACTGTCGTTTTGAGGGTGAAATTTCAACCACAGGATTATGTCATCATGGTAACCAAATTTTAACAGACAAACCTTGTATAAAATATGTTGAGTTCGTACCTTGAAAATGTCAGATCTTAAATGTTATATCCACTATCAGAAGAAGAAAACAATAGCCTTGGCAGCAGGGTTTTAACCAAGCCCTGTTTAGCTTTTAGAATTGCCACTGACTATTACCAATGTGCTATTATGAAAATGACATTGAGAGAGCTCTTAATAACTAAATATATTCAATGTTGCTATCAATGTAACGGTTTTCTAGGTGTGAAGGAGAGTCGGACCAAAATGCGGCGTGTAGATTGCGATCCATGTTTATTAAATTGAAGCAACACGAATCTAACTACAAACACTACAAAATAATAAACGTAACGAAAACCGAAACAGCCTAATACTGGTGTACATAAACACAGAACAAGGACACTAAGGACAATCACCCACAAACACACAGTGAAACCCAGGCTACCTAAATATGGTTCCCAATCAGAGACAATGACTAACACCTGCCTCTGATTGAGAACCATATCAGGCCAGATATAGAAATAGACAAACAAGACATCCAACATAGAATGTCCACCCAGCTCACGTCCTGACCAACACTAAAACAAGGAAAACACACACGAACGATGGTCAGAACGTGACAGTACCCCCCCCCCCCCCCCCCCCCCCCCCCCCCCCAAGGTGCGGACTCCGGACGCACAACCTAAACCTATAGGGGAGGGTGTGGGTGGGCATCTCTCCGCGGTGGCGGCTCTGGCGCTGGACGTGGACCCCACTCCATAATAGTCTTAGTCCACCTCTTTAGCGTCCCTAGATAGGTTACCCTCCTTAATGACAGCTCGGGACAGAGGGGCAGCTCGGGACAGAGGGACAGCTCGGGACAGAGGTAGCTCGGGACTGAGGGGTAGCTCAGCACTGAGAGGAAGCTCAGCACTGAGAGGAAGCTCAGCACTGAGAGGAAGCTCAGCACTGAGAGGAAGAGTCTGGTTGATTGGCGGATCTGGAAGAGTCTGGTTGACTGGCAGATCTGGAAGAGTCTGGTTGACTGGCAGATCTGGAAGAGTCTGGTTGACTGGCAGATCTGGAAGAGTCTGGCTGACTGGCAGATCTGGAAGAGTCTGGCTGACTGGCAGATCTGGAAGAGTCTGGTTGACTGGCAGATCTGGAAGAGTCTGGTTGACTGGCAGATCTGGAAGAGTCTGGTTGACTGGCAGATCTGGAAGAGTCTGGTTGACTGGCAGATGTGGAAGAGTCTGGCTGACTGGCAGTTCTGGCTGCTCCATGCTGACTGGCTGCTCTGGCTGTTCCATGCTGACTGGCTGCTCCATGCTGACTGGCAGCTCTGGCTGCTCCATGCTGACTGACTGCTCTGGCTGCTCCATGCTGACTGGCGGCCCTGGCTGCTCCATGCTGACTGGCGGCCCTGGCTGCTCCATGCTGACTGGCGGCCCTGGCTGCTCCATGCTGTCTGGCGGCCCTGGCTGCTCCATGCTGACTGGCAGCCCTGGCTGCTCCATGCTGACTGGATGCTCTGGCTGCTCCATGCAGACTGGCAGCTCTGGCGGCTCCTTGCAGACTGGCAGCTCTGGCGGCTCCTTGCAGACTGGCAGCTTTGGCGGCATCCTGCAGACTGGCAGCTCTGGCGGCTCCTTGCAGACTGGCAGCTCCTTGCGGACTGGCAGCTCCTTGCGGACTGGCAGCTCAATGCAGACTGGCAGCTCAATGCAGACTGGCAGCTCCATGCAGACTGGCAGCTCCATGCAGACTGGCAGCTCTTTGCAGACTGTCAGCTCTATGCAGACTGGCAGCTCCTTGCAGACTGGCAGTTCTGAACAGGCGGGAGACTCCGGCAGCGCTGTAGAGGTGGAAGGCTCTGGCAGCGCTAAACAGGCGGGAGACTCCGGCAGCGCTGGAGAGGAGGAAGGCTCTGACAGCGCTGGACAGGCAAGGCGCACTGTAGGCCTGATGCGTGGTGCTGGCACTGGTGGTACTGGGCCGAGAACACGCACAGGAAGCCTGGTGCCGGGAGCTGCTACCGGAGGGCTGGGGTGTGGAGGTGGTACTGGATAGACCGGACCGTGCAGGCGCACTGGAGCTCTTGAGCACCGAGCCTGCCCAACCTTACCTGGTTGAATGCTCTCGGTCGCCCTGCCAGTGCGGCGAGGTGGAATAGCCCGCACTGGGCTATGCAGGCGAACCGGAGACACCGAGCGCAAGGCTGGTGCCATGTAAGCCGGTCCAAGGAGACGCACTGGGGACCAGATGCGTAGAGCCGGCTTCATGGCACTTGGCTCAACGCTCACTCTAGCCCGGCCGATACGAGGAGCTGGAATGTACCGCACCGGGCTATGCACCACCACAGCATAACACGGTGCCTGCCCGGTCTCTCTAGCCCCCCGGTAAGCACAGGAAGTTTGCGCAGGTCTCCTACCTGGCGTAGCCATACTCCCTGTGAGCCCCCCCCCCCCAATGCATTTTTGGGGCTGACTCTCGGGCTTCCTTCCGCGCCGCCGTGCTTGCTTCGCCAACTCCATTCTACGATAACCTTCCGCGCACTGCTCCATCGAATCCCAGGCGGGCTCCGGCACTCTCCCTGGGTCGACCGCCCACCTGTCTATCTCCTCCCAAGTAGTATAGTCCATTCTCCTGCTGTCCATAACGTCCTCCCATGTCCATTCCTCCTTTCGCTGCTGTTGCCCGTTACCACGCCGCTTGGTCCTGTTGTGGTGGGTGATTGTCCTTAGTGTCCTTGTTCTGTGTTTATGTACACCAGTATTAGGCTGTTTCGGTTTTCGTTACGTTTATTATTTTGTAGTGTTTGTAGTTAGATTCGTGTTGCTTCAATTTAATAAACATGGATCGCAATCTACACGCCGCATTTTGGTCCGAATCTCCTTCACATACAGAAAACCGTGGCAATCAAACTCATTCCAAAGGGTAAGTTTAACAGAGCTGCTCAAATGTATCCATACTTTATCACTCATGTATCATCAATTATACTAAAGTCATCAACAGCTACTGTTTCAATTCAACACAGGGTTCAACAAAGAATAGACAATACAATAGACCTAGGGTTTCAAGCTCAGGTTGAATTAAAAGTGTATTCCGTTGTCAATGCAACCAAATATCACCATTTGAAGGAGATATCTTCTGCTTGGATAGTTCCATCTGGCTTTAATTACTAATAATGTATATGTTGGAATCACGCCTTCATCTCAACCAGTGGCACAGATTGAAAAATCTCCTTCAAATGCTGATATTTGGTTGCGTTGACAACCAAACACAAATCAATATTCCTTTGTAATCCAGTAAACAGCCTACAGATAAGGCCATTTTACAAACTAATGTAACATTCAATTCAACCTTAACATGAGGTAAACATCCATGACCACATTGTGAGGTTACTGTAAATATACACTTCTTATGTAATCATACAAAGCGTGCATGTTGAAGATAGAATACATAGGTCGTCGCAGGTCTGTGGAGATCTTCACAATTGCTGTAATAATCTGTGCAGGATCACGAACGGCATTGATCACTTGCACCATGTACTTTTCATCTAATTTCAACTGTAATCCAAGTAATTTGGTTCTGCCATTAGATGAAGCACAGTGATAACACATTCATCTGTTGTAGAAATAAACAAAGTATCTTTGTATTCCCATTTGAACCTTGCTGTCCTTCTAAATGGCTGAAATCACAGTGATAACGCTTTTAGGTGACTTTTAGGTAACTAATCCAAACATCTGACATTGTTGTTACATTGGAATTTGGTTGTGCTTTAGATGTTTGAAAGCATAGTGATAACACATTACGAATTCAACTAACTTGTTCCTCATTTTGAGTGGGAGAAATTGAACACAGGTTTTCATCTCATTGATGTCACACCCTGATCTGTTTCACCTGTCTTTGTGCTTGTCTCCACCCCCCTCCAGGTGTCGCCCATCTGCCCCATCCCCTGTGTATTTATACCGGTGTTCTCTGCTTGTCTGTTGCCAGTTTGTCTTGTCAAGCCTACCAGCGGTTTTCCCGTACTCCTGTTTTCTAGTTTTCCCGGTTTTTACCATTCTGCCTGTCTGCCGTTCTGTACCTTGTGACACTGCCCTGGATTACTGACCTCTGCCTGCCCTGACCCTGGGCCTGCCTGTTGTTCTGTACATTTTGGACTCTGCTCTGGATTACTGACCTCTGTCTGCCCTTGACCGGTCTTTTGCCTGCCCAGTTTTTGAAATAAACTTTTGTTACTTCGAACTGTCTGCATCTGGGTCTTATCCTGAGGTCTAATAATTGACCAACATCTCAACCAAATATTACCCAATTATCCACGTTGAAATGACGTGCTGTACCTAGTGGGATGCTTATGTTCAAACATTCATGATGTTTGGTTTGTGAAGATAAACTGTTGTTCTGGGAATTGCAAGGGCAGTTGAGAAGCTCTAATTGAGAAGTGAGACCATGGATGATTGGGGCTTGGGATCAACAAAACACAGCCTATCCATCATAAAGTTTGTTTTTTGGTAAACTCTCAAAATATTATTCTAAATATTTTTGAAGGGCGACTCATGTAAAAGGAAGTGGATGTTTTTCTACACCCAATGAAATAGTTAATGTTTAATTCACATGTTTGAGAGAAGACTAGTAGGGTGGAGTTTGATATGTGAACTTAGGTTAAGGATTACATTGAATTCATATCAGTTCTCTGCTGCCAATGACTGGAACGAACTGCAAAAATCACTGAAGCTGGAAACTCATATCTCCCTCACTAGCTTTAAGCACCAGCTGTCAGAGCAGCTCACAGATCACTGCACCTGTACATAGCCGATCTGTAAATAGCCCATCCAACTACCTCATCCCCATACTGTATTTATTTATTTATCTTGCTCCTTTGCACCCCAGTATCTCTACTTGCACATTCATCTTCTGCACATCTATCACTCCAGTGTTTAATTGGTATATTGTAATTACTTTGCCACCATGGCCTATTTATTGCCTTCGCAGTTGTAAATGAGAACTTGTTCTCAACTAGCCTCCCTGGTTAAATAAAGGTGAAATAAAAAATAAATATTGATAAAGGCATAGACGATGGTTCATGATAGCCAACAGCATATCATAAGTGCTAGCTGGCAAAAAGTAATCAAAATAGTAAAACTGCCAATAAACGTACCCTAAAATATTCCTTTCCAACATGTCTTGCTAATGTAACATTGTATTGGTCGATAACTTGATATAGTAGTATACAGTGGTGTAAAGTACTTAAGTAAAAATACTTTAAAGTACTACTTAAGTAGTTTTTTAGGGTATCTGTACTTCAATATTTATATTTTTGGCAACTTTTACTTTTACTCCACTACATTCCTAAAGAAAATAATGTACTTTCTACTCCATACATTTTCCCTGACACCCAAAAGTACTCATTACATTTTGAATGCTTAGCAGGACAGGAAAATGTTCTAATTCACACACTTAAAGATAAAATTCCTGGTCATCCCTACTGCATCTGATCTGAAGGACTCACTAAACACAAATGTTTTGTTGGAGTGTTCCCCTGGCTATCTGTAAATTTAAAAGACAAGAAAATTGTGCCGTTTGGTTTGCTTAATATAAGGAATTTGAAATTATTTATACTTCTACTTTTGATACTTAAGTATATTTTAGCAACTACATATACTTTTGATTAAAACTAAATACTTTTTTAAACTTTTACTTAAGTAAGACTTTACTAGGTGACTTTAACTTGTACTTGAGTCATTTTCTATTAAGGTATCTTTACTTTTACTCAAGTATGAAAATTTGATACTTTTTCCCCCACTGCATATATTTTCCCCCCACGTAGCATATATTTATTTTTTACTGACGACAAAGCCAATGAACAGATGCTTTGAGTTACTGGGTCTGATTTAAAAGAACTGCCCATAACTGCAATTTGTATTGCAATTTGTATTGCCAAACTCACAACAAAACAAAGTACTTTAGTTTAACTGTAATATGATGGAAATATTGCTCCCTTTTTGGTAGAGTGAAGACACTACCTTTTTCAAGGCTGCAGCGATGCACTCAAGCAGGCCATAGGGCCTGAGCACCTGCAGTCCTTCAGATGTATTGTACATCTGCCGACACACAAAGATGAAGGCCCCGTTCACACCAGGGCATGTCTCTGCCTCCTGTAACAATGGCAGCTCTTTAGCCAGGAACCTCTGGGTGAACTGGAAGATCACAGATCAAATAGCCTGATTGATTACCTGATCCACCTCAAATGTTTACTTTTAAGTAACAAGCTTTGATGTTTTGGTATCAACAATCAAGAATTAAAAGGCCCAGTGCAGTCAAAAACATGATTTCACTGTTTTTTATACACTGCATTTGGAGAGTATTCAGACCCCTTCACTTTTCCACATTTTGTTACGTTACAACCTTATTCAAAAATGTATTAAATACATTTTCCCTTCATCAATCTGCACACAATACCCCATAATGACAAAGCGAAAACAGTTTTTTTGAATTTATTAAAAAGAAAATAACTGAAATACCTTATCTACATAAGTATTTAGACACTTTGTTATGAGACTCAAAATTGAGCTCAGTTGCATCCTGTTTCCATTGATTATACTTGAGATGGCACACACCTGTCTATATAAGGTCCCACAGTTGACAGTGCATGTCAGAGCAAAAACCAAGCCATGAGGTTGAAGGAATTGTCCGTAGAGCTCCGAGACAGGATTGTGTCGAGGCACAGATCTGGGAAAGGGTACCAACATTTTTCTGCAGGATTAAAGGTCCTCAAGAACATAGTGGCCTCCATCATTTTTAAATGGAGGAAGTTTGGAACCACCAAGACTCAAACTAAGCAATCGGTGGAAAATGGCCTGGGTCAGGGAAGTGACCAAAAACCCAATGGTCACTCTGACAGAGCTCCAGAGTTCCTCTGTGCAGATCGGAGAACCTTCCAGAAGGACAACCATCTTTAATACACTCCACCAATCTGGCCTTTATAGTAGAGTTGCCAGACGGGAGCCACTCCCCAGTAAAAGGCACGAAAGCCCATTCAGAGTTTGCCAAAAGGCACATCCCTACAGTGAAGCATGGTGGTGGCAGCATCATGCTGTGGGGATGCTTTTCAGTGGAAGGGACTCGGAGACTAGTCAGGATAGAGGGAAAGATGAACGGAGCAAAGTACAGAGATACTTGATGAAAACCTGCTCCAGAGATCAAAGCTCACCTTCCAACAGGACAATGACCCTAAGCATACAGCCAAGACATTGCAGGAGTGGCTTCGGGACAAGTCTCTGAATGTCCTTGAGTGGCCCAGCCGGAGCCCGCACTTCAACCCGATCTAACATCTCTGGAGAGACCTGAAAATAGCTGTGCAGCAACGCTCCCCATCTAACCTGACAGAGATCGAGAGGATCTGCAGAGAATGGGAGAAACTCCCCAAATACAGGTGTGCCAAGCTTGTAGCGTCATACACAAGAAGACTCAAGGCTGTAATCGCTGCCAAAGGTGCTTCAACAAAGTACTGAGTAAAGGGTCTGAATACTTATGTAAATGAAATATTTCCGTTTATTTTATTTGCAAACATTTCTAAAACCTTGTTTTTGCTTTGTCATTATGGGGTATTGTGTGTAGATTGATGAGGGGGCAAAAAAACTATTTCATGCATTTTAGAATAAGGAATGTGGAAAATCAGAATAACAAATCAGAATAATTTCCAAATGTACTGTGTATATTTCCACACTATGAGGTTGAAATAATACTGTGAAAATTATGACAATACCCTTTTAATGTAAAAGTTGCATTGACTCACATCAACGGCCGTCTGCACTGATAACTTGCAAACACTCATGGGATAGCGAAAAATAAGTTTGGCTACAAAATGCTGTCCCTTCGTTAGAAAATGTCAGCCACTGAACCCCCGTTCATCCTCAAAAAAATGCAGAGTTAATCTTACCAAAAACTATAAACCTGTAGCTAATATTGACTCTTTTTTTCATGAGCAAGTCTTCACTACCTATTTCTACATCTAGCTAGTAAGGTATTTTGTGGTGGTATTGATTAAAATCGAAAATTGGCAAGACAATTTGCTAGCTACAGTGGGGCAAAAAAGTATTTAGTCAGCCACCAATTGTGCAGGTTCTCCCACTTAAAAAGATGAGAGAGGCCTGTAATTTTCATCATAGGTACACTTAAACTATGACAGACAAAATTAGAAAAGAAAATCCAGAAAATCACATTGTAGGATTTTGAATGAATTTATTTGCAAATGATGGTGGAAAATAAGTATTTGGTCAATAACAAAAGTTTATCTCAATACTTTGTCATTGCCAACAAAGGGTATATAACAGAGGTCAAACGTTTCCTGTAAGTCTTCACAAGGTTTTCACACTGTTGCTGGTATTTTGGCCCATTCCTCCATGCAGATATCATCTAGAGCAGTGATGTTTTGGGGCTGTTGCTGGGCAACACGGACTTTCAACTCCCTCCAAAGATTTTCTATGGGGTTGAGATCTGGAGACTGGCTAGGCCACTCCAGGACCTTGAAATGCTTCTTACGAAGCCACTCCTTCATTGCCCAGGCGGTGTGTTTGGGATCATTGTCATTCTGAAAGACCCAGCCACCTTTCATCTTCAATGCCCTTGCTGATGGAAGGAGATTTTCACTCAAAATCTCACGATACATGGCCCCATTCATTCTTTCCTTTACACGGATCAGTCGTCTGGTCCCTTTGCAGAAAAACAGCCCCAAAGCATGATGTTTCCACCCCTATGCTTCACAGTAGGTATGGTGTTCTTTGGATGCAACTCAGCATTCTTTGTCCTCCAAACACGACGAGTTGAGTTTTTACCAAAAAGTTATATTTTGGTTTCATCTGACCATATGACATTCTCCCAATCTTCTTCTGGATCATCCAAATGCTCTCTAGCAAACTTCAGACGGGCCTGGACATGTACTGGCTTAAGCAGGGGGACACGTCTGGTACTGCAGGATTTGAGTCCCTGGCGGCATAATGTGTTACTGATGGTAGGCTTTGTTACTTTGGTCCCAGCTCTCTGCAGGTCATTCACTAGGTCCCCCCGTGTGGTTCTGGGATTTTTGCTCACCGTTCTTGTGATCATTTTGACCCCACTGGGTGAGATCTTGCGTGGAGCCCCAGATTGTGGGAGATTATCAGTGGTCTTGTATGTCTTCCATTTCCTAATAATTGCTCCCACAGTTGATTTCTTCAAACCAAGCTGCTTACCTATTGCAGATTCAGTCTTCCCAGCCTGGTGCAGGTCTACAATTTTGTTTCTGGTGTCCTTTGACAGCTCTTTGGTCTTGGCCATAGTGGAGTTTGGAGTGTGACTGTTTAAGGTTGTGGACAGGTGTATTTTATACTGTTAACAAGTTCAAACAGGTGCCATTAATACAGGTAACGAGTGGAGGACAGAGGAGCCTCTTAAAGAAGAAGTTACAGGTCTGTGAGAGCCAGAAATCTTGCTTGTTTGTAGGTGACCAAATACTTATTTTCCACCATAATTTGCAAATAAATTCATAAAAAATCCTACAATGTGATTTTCTGGATTTTTTTTTTCATTTTGTCTGTCATAGTTGAAGTGTACATATGATGAAAATTACAGGCCTCTCTCATCTTTTTAAGTGGGAGAACTTGCACAATTGGTGGCTGACTAAATACTTTTTTGCCCCACTGTAAGTGAAGTTCTAGCTAATGCACATATCAGTTTTCATGATATCTGTTCTGCCGTGATTGGTGCGCCGAGTTCTACAGCACAGCTGATTTCTCTCCGCGACATTATCACGTTGGCCAAATGCTACAAAATAGCGAGGCACAGTGGCCACTGTCAGAGTCAGATATAATACATGCTGATTTCTGAGAACAGTCCCATAATTTTGGTGCTGTACAACTTCATCAACAAGCTTGCAAACTAGCTACCGTATGGCCATTCAAACAAGCTTGCACTAGCCTGCTAGCTGGAGCAAATTTGCTCAGCTGATCGAGCATAGTTTTCCAAGTAGCCAGTACATCATAGCTTCCGAGAGCGGAGTGATTTTCATAGATTTTCAGAATATTTGTAAATGTTTTGGTGATTTTCTGAACTGGATCCTGATTGGATCCCAAAATTCTAAGGCACTGCATCAGTGCTAGAGGAGTCACTACAGACCCGGGTTCGATCCCAGGCTGTATCACACTTGCCTAGTTAAATAAAGGTTAAATAAACAAGGAACTAGTGTTAAATGGATGAGCGAAATCTCGATTTTTAGAGAGGAGTTCCATATCCTACAAGACAGATCGGTTAAGGGACGAGTGACATTATCTGACGTGAGACAATTAGAAGAGCTGTTTGAAAAGAGTGCTGAAATTTCTGCCTGTTATGGTGGGATGGAGTATGCCCTGCCTGGTGACATCAACAGGTTGTAAATTACACAATAGACCAATAAGAAAGAGTTCCAAACCTCTCTGCCAATAAATCAAATCAAATTGTATTTGTTGACATACACGTCTTTAGCAGATGTTATTGTGGGTGTAGCAAAATGCTTGTGTTTCTAGCTCCGACAGTGCAGTAATATCTAACAAGTGATATCTAACAGTTCCACAACATATACACAAAATACATGGAAATCTAAATAAGGAATGAATTAAGAATATATATACATATATATCAGAGCAGCATTGGAATAAGAGTGGCAGAGTATAGAATACAGTAAATACATATGAGATGGGTGATGCAATATTTACAAACAATTAAAATGACTAAGATACCTTAGAATAGTATAGAGTACAGTTTATACATACAGTAATTCAAGATACAGAGATATTATTAAAGTGGCTAGTGTGTCCATTCCCTTAAAGTGGCCAGTGATTCCTAATCTGTCTATAGGCAGCAGCCTCTGATGTGCTGGAGATGGCTGTTTAACAGTCAGTGATGTAATCTGGAATACAATACAGTATATACATATGAAATGGGAGATGCAATATGTCAACACAATTTAAAAGTGACTAAGATACCGTAGAACAGTGTGGAGTGCGGTTTATACATATGAGATGAGTAATGTTAGATACGGAACATTATTAAAGTGGCTAGTGATCCATTTCAATAACAGCTAGATTTCAGTTTTCTGCTCCACACTCCTAGACCACTCCTAGACAGTCCTATCAAAACACTTGCTTGAGAAATTGCTCTTGCTAAGAATCACAGTAAGGTACTTAATTGTTACCCAGAAATGATTTGGTATTGAGATATAAAAAAACCCAGCTGCAGTTGACCTTAAACAAGCCAATTTCCTAGTTGTGCTCTGTAAGAACACGAGAAAGAACTTCTACACACTTTCTTAGTATACTTAGTATGCTGAAAATGTAATATTCATAATAATAAATAAGCACCTTGTGTACTGAATAAAGTCAGTTTTAACTTACCCTTCACTCTCGGCAGAAACTAGATTTCTTTCCTCATTCCGTGGTGGCAATTCTTGTGAGTGTCTGCTATATGAGTGCAGTTTCTGAGGAGTTTAATCTGGCCTGTGACACACAAAACGAATTGAAATGGCTTTGGGCACATTGCGGAATGAATACAAAATGACACAGACAACTCATACAGTGCATATGTAACTCTTGACATACCATCAACAGATTAGACACACATCCACAGGGGTCAGTTCAGGTTCTGCAGTGTAGAATTGCAGCATAAATTCTACAGGGTAAATTCCGAAGTAACAGTTATCATTATCTGAACATAGATAACAAACGATATGGCTGTTTTTAGCTGTAAACTAGTTAGTGACAAAGCACAAACAAAGGATATCCTGTGAGACAGGGAAGGTACATTATTATTGATCTTTTGACTGGAATAAAGATAGTGTAGTGTTGGTCAAGAAAGTGAAGGGGAAATAAAAGAGGTGTTGCTGTCACCAACTGAGACCATGTTTAATGGCTCAATACAAGGTTATGGCACGCCAGTGAATCTCAGTGATTTTGTTACGTCTCATCTCAGTGAGTATCACAGTGTTCTCTAGAGTCGAGACAAAAGGTCTGACAGAATTAAAGTGGGTGTACTCTAGAACACTATATCGAGATAAAGGGCTGTCATAAAAACTAAGACACATACTACAGTATCCGTTACACCTTCTTTCATAGTTAATTAATAATCTTAATCGGAAGCTGGGCAGCATGTGTAAATGACGGCTTTGTAGTGAGTCAAGGGATGGGAGAGGCAACGTGAACCACACCTGCATGCAACGAGTCACTGTGCAGAGGCTTGGGGTGTTGGTACATGATGCTAATCAGAATGACAACCAGGTCTGTCAGACTGACTGGATCTGTAAGACAGGAAAATTACAAATTGATCAGACAGTTAGGGTGGCAACCTAGAATAATGGATTGCAGCTGCTGTACCTCAAGGATGGGGTCTACGTAACTTCTGTGAAATAACTGTCAAACTATCTAAAAGGATAAGACTTTATTTCTGCTCATACCTTTGCTTTTCCCCACTTTGATGGGAAAGAGCTTTCTCCCATTAATGTACATGAGAAGCCTTCCTAGCACACATAATGAGTGAACAAAATAAGTGTATTCCAGCTTTTTGGCAGTGTAGAGTACTTTTAGCAATGCCTGAACAGAAACAAGATCATAATTCAACAGTGGGAACATAATATATACAATGCTGTCTAGACCCAATTAACATCTGATCAGGTAAAACTGATGTATAACAAATAGCATACTGATGTAATTTCAAACAATTTCTTCACAAACCTATCTTTTAGCGTATGCTAAAACAATTACAACACACAACGGGCAGTTCTGACACTACAAAGGTTTTGTATAATTTCAGCCAGTAATTTTGAAAGTAGCACTCACGAGCCAAAACTGGTGCTCAGAATTGTGTACAGTTGTGT
Organism: Oncorhynchus mykiss; assembly: GCF_013265735.2. NCBI lineage: Eukaryota > Metazoa > Chordata > Actinopteri > Salmoniformes > Salmonidae > Oncorhynchus > Oncorhynchus mykiss. Next base: position 20,658,520 of record NC_048572.1, on the reverse strand, counting down.
ACATCAATTATTTTGTATATATCTTTCGTCCTGCAAAACAAAAAATGGGTTTGATGTAACAATTTGTACAATATATTACGAATGTTTAAGGGACAAAAAGCCTTTGTACAATCACTGACAATGGGTTCAGTGTATCTGTGCTCATCCAATGCAAGGTCAAGAACGCAACCTCACTCTACGCCAGATAACACGAGGCACGTTCCGGAGAAATACTCCCTCCTCTCTGACGATAACACAGCTATCTGGGCTCAGGAGACAGGCAGGGAGGGAATAACATGTTTAAAGGAGAACTATACAGCATAGTGAGGCATTAAGCGTCTCTTTTTCACTAGGCCTTCCATATCATACATGAGGCTGTGGACATTTGTACTGTATTCAGGAGAAACAACGTATGGAGAAAAATAGTGTCTCAATGGATTTAACATGAGAGAGAATAGAGAAGCTAGTCTGAATTAGAATACAGGCGTAGGATAGGTAATATGTTCCGTCCTAACCAAATGACAAAACACCTAATGGATTCTTAAATACTTTCTGCATTTCCATAACCCCATAGCCTACCACAAGTTATTTAGCAAAATTAGACTGAGCTCTAGTCCACACATAAGTCATTTGTTTTATCGTGGACTAAATGATGTATACATATTGCATGGTCATAGACAATCTGGGCTTTTCAAGACTTTTCATGAGCCCTGTACTACCTGAGCTTGACCAGTCAGTGATTCCCTCCATCCCCACCAACACTATGCAGCTCCTCCCCAGACTATACAGTATACACAGTGGTCATCTCTATCAGTGCATGTGAGCACTCCTCGACTCTGGCGATAGATAGTAGCAGAGCCATTGGGCCTGGAGAGGAGGAGGAAAGACCAAGACCACAGAGGAAAACAAACCAGCCTGATAACTCCTGATACGGTCCGCCTAAACAAGACTTGACCTATTCAGCATCTAAACACCCTCCACCACAGAGTGGGATAAGGAGGTGTGTGAACTAGGTCAATAGGGAGAGATGGAGGCAAGCTGTGAGGGGTGGCTTCTGGCGCCTGCATCGAGTTCTCAAGGGATATAGAACAGGTTAAATAAATAGACATTTTCACCTCCAACAACTAGATATGAAATTGGCCAACATGTCAATTGTTGGTGTTGTGCTACAGTAAATCTTGGTTTTAATGTAATTGAAATAGAATAGAGAAATACCCGTGTAGATTAAAGTTGAACTCACTGATGTGCTGGTTCTCGAAAGAGTGGATGACCTCACCCGTCTAGTCTATGAATGGGTCACAGGACTCAATAGATACACTGCTGAAGAGCTGCTACAATCTGGGATAGAACAGCACTCATTACAATAATCAAAGGGATGTTTTAAAAACTGAAAAAAAGACAACTGAAGACCAGGAAATTACTTTGTTTTAAGTTAATTCATTTTAAGTTCATATAATTTCCAGAATTCTACCTCAGAATATAACTATGAATAGCAAGTGTAATGTCTTCATCATCCATCAATGTCATACTGTAAGGCAAGCATTACATATATGGCAAGGTTTTAATAGCTATAAAGGAAAGGAGTTTAATATTAATCAAACTGGGAACTCATTTCTAATCACGAAGGAGGAGAATCAGAGACAGACCCTTGAGATTCCTGGAGTGGTCAATCATCAGCTCATCATCAATCTCACCACCACCCTTATTTCCAGTCCACTCTCACTGCCACAGAACAGAACCATTAAGATTAGTCATCACTCACTCACCAGAGACTTGTACTTCCTCTCCAGAAGCCTGTAGACCTCGGTCCTGCTGTAGTAACCATACTGGAAGAGACAGGACTGACATCATCTTCACTCAGCACTGACAATTGGTTAGCCTACTTATGGGCGGGGGGTGGGGGGGGGGTTGGTTTCTTGTAGTGTTAATAGAAGCTAGGTTTATATTGTGCTCACCATCCACCTATTAAACCAGGTGGCTTTGATATCCAGTAAGGCAATGAGGTGCAAGGCTTTCTCTGACCCTTGTGTCTCTAACCCGTGTTCAGGGTGTAAGGACAGGAGGGAGAAAGTACTCTATTATCTCCTCCATGTACCTAGTGAGACAAAGAAGATATCAAATTACATTTTAGACTAAACTATTACTTTGCAAGTGCTGATTACTGAATATACTGTAAAATAGAACATCTCACTTTTGTGGGTGGCGAATCCAAAAGATTGTCACTTCCTTCTGAAAATCATTCATTAGTCTCATCTGGTGGAAAAATAAATGTCAATAAAAACTATATCATATTCATATGGGTATAACTGCCATGCAAGTATCACATTACAGAGTGCATTCTTGTTTTAGAAGACGAGTAATGTCCGGTCTGTTTACCTCAATCCCAACCGATCCAGTCAGTTTATTGATTTTTTTACCTTTATTTATCTAGGCAAGTGAGTTAAGAACAAATTCTTGTTTACGCCTCAAGCACAGATCCAATGCCTTAGACTGCTCGGGAGCCCCAGTTTAAGGTACATGAAGTCAGACTCCAGACTTTTAGCTATTTGTCAGAAGGCAAAATATACATTATTCACATCATTATCCACATCAGACTTTGAATAGAAAAAGAAACAAGACATTTCAGAAACATATAGGAGAAAACGAATGAATTACCTAAACTGTTGTAGATCTCTCTTATTACATTCAGTGGAGAAGAGAATGTTTTTGATAAAAAAGCCCCGGACCTTATCCTGAATAGAGGATGAACAAAACTATAAGACTCATGTAGGTGTGATTTTTTGCAATTTCACTGTGTGACAAATGTTCATCAGACCAATAAAAAACGAAATAGATAGACAGAAATAGACAAATAGACAAATAGACAGATTTTTATGTTAATTTTTTTTATTCGATTTCCGCAGGGTGCGGAAATCGACTCTAAGGGGTTTTAAAGACCTAGTATAAAGACAGAGATTTTAAATGTCTACTCTAAGAATGCCTACAAGCGTTGTTGTCAATGTTTAATAGCGTATGAAGATGGCCTACTTTACTTTGAGTTAATCTATCAGACATCTTCAGTTGCCAAACTAAGCTGTCCAGCTCTTTACCTTTAAACATTTTGTTGTATAAGCAAAACCAGGATGACTGCATTCCTTAGAGTAGTACATTAATATTACTTTCTAAGTTACATAAGAAAGGCATTTTGCTGAGAGCATGTTATCTCCACTCATAAGTGCCAACTTTTGTGTGAGCATTTTTCAGTGACTTACACTGAGGTCAGGGTCTGGGTCAGCCAGTGCAGCTGAGAGGTTCCTATGCAGGCTGCTCCAACTCCCACAGCTCAGCACATCCGAGGTCTATGCATCACACAGACCCTGCATGGCCTCCCAGTGCACTTGCACACCACATCACTGTCACTCTCAGAGACCACACAACATTGGATGCAATTAATAACACTTTTACCAATCTAGTAATAATCTAGCAAATTATACAGAATAGAAATCATATTGAAATCCTTTTAACTCTTTAGGCCTACTAGGGTCCAACCTTTCAGCAAGTACTTGCAGCTGCTATTGTTTGATAAATACATAACCCTAAGGAAACATTTGCAACTGTAGTTAATGTGTAATTACTGTACATTCACTTTTTTGTGCTTGTGAGTTATAATTAGACAGCATAAATGACACTGATTGCAAACTCAACTCAGAGGCAACACAAACAACTTAAGCCTATAATGTAATGATTTACAAGTATATTAGTATTACTTATCCAGATCAACAAAATATATGTTTATACGGTATAATGATACTGGTCCGGTAGTGTATAAAAAGCCATTCAATGGATAGTTGGGTGGATCCTCACTTTGCAAGAGTGACTTGTAGGCTATTTCTTTAACATGGTATTACCTGATTGAAGGAAGAATGACTGTCGGCGCAGTTGTCTGTGCAATGGCTGTTTAACTGATGATGTTGGCTCTCCCTGTGCATCTCCTTCCTTCTCAGTTGGTCCTCTTCAAATGTATTCATCAATGATACCTTGTTAGTTGTACAACTGAATGCATTCAACTGAAATGTGTCTTCTGCATTTAACCCAACCCTCTGAATCAGAGGAGTGCAGAGGGCTGCCATAATCCACTTCCACGTCTTTGGTGTCATGAACAGTGGGTTAACTGCCTTGCTCAGGGAAAGAACGACAGATTTTTACCTTGCCGCTATTGCTTCAAGATTGTATTCATTGTGAAGCACACAAGCACATAGGCTTTAGACTCCCTGTAAGCAATGGCATATTCTGTGAAGTAAGTGACGAGCCATGTTGGGAATACAGTAAAGGATAAAGTTCATCAGAAGTCACTTGTGACAAGTCTTCACTGAGAATCCTTTATAGAGACACCATACATACACTCCAGATTCTCTAGTCCTCCTTGTAACAGCATGAACCAAGGTGTCCTGACCGGACCCAACAGCATGTCCCTCTCCTGTTACATCTCTCTGTCACCTCCTCGATAACGGCTCTCAGGGAGCTTTCCACATACTGCCGCAGGTACTTAACAAATTCATAACTGAAAAAGAGACGGATATTCAACAAGCGTTAGATAATAATGGATATCATTTACTACAGATTTGTAACAAATGAGAAGGTATTACATTCTGCTTACTTATGGAAGTTCTTGTCCCTCTCCTCCAGATTAAGCAATATTTCCTCTGCACATTAAATTGGTAGATGCACCTGAGATTCTGTCTTGATGCTTTTTAGCAGTTGCCTCAAGTTCAGACTCCTCCTCAGCTGAGATCTGAGACATGGTCCTAATGTGGATTCAGAAATATCCACAGAATGGAGATTATCCAGTGGCAACTCAGTTTGCTCGCTAGCTACAGTGCTACTTTAATGTAACAACTAAAATCAAATCAAATGGTATTTCTCACATGCGCCGAATACAACAGGTGTAGGTAGACCTTACAGTGAAATGCTTACTTACAAGCCCTTAACCAACAGTGCAGTTTGAAGAAGAAAACAAATAGAAATATAACAAATATAGCTAGACAAACGATGCCATTGTGTTAAAACGTGGGCATGCATTATCTTGCCATGTAACGTTACTGCAGCTAGTTGACGTTATGCTTGTTGACATGGTAGCTAACGTTAGCTTGCTAGCAACGAAGGTAATGAGATAAAGTAATTTGCATGACAGACCTTGGTTAAACATTTTCGCAAAACCATTGTAAATGTACCACATTGTAATAAACAGTGTACGACTTCCATACCGTACTGCTCATTTCGCCAATATAGTTGTGCAGTTAGCAACAATTTCCAACCTCCTGCAGAAACATGGAAACATGTAACAGTACTTTGGAAAAGGGGTGCAAACAAACACCATATTTTTTTGTTTGTTAACACTGACAATTATGATATACAATAAATTCCAGCTACTCCTGTTATTTTAAACCAAAGTGTTCATGCACTATGCTTTTTCCTGTGCCTTTAAATCCCTGTCCGTTAGATGTCACGCGGTCCCCCATGTTTACACACTCTTCCGGGAAAGGAACGTCTGTCAAAAGCCAAATCAAAAATAGAACAGTATGAAGACAGGCAAAAAAAATGGGCCAGTCTTAAACTGCTTCTCTAATCGAAATCTCCTACCATACGTCTAGGCGAGGCCATGAAGGCGTTGGCTAGCTAAGCTCATACGTAAAAACACGTCATCTGGTCTAACGGTCATCTGGCGCCGAACTGCCCATGTGTAAGCCGTCAAATCAAAGGCGCTCCTTCGATATAAAGTTGTTGGTGACGAAAATGACAACGTATCTGTTTGTCACTTTTATGAGGTTGTTGTAATAACGTTTAACTACTTAAGACATTGGCACAAATTTTTGATTTCGAGAAAATGAACAACTATGGAATACTGTTAGACTCTCATTTGGGCTCCAGAGTGGTGCATCTGTGTGCTAGAGGTGTCACTACAGGCCCTGGTTAGTGGCCCTGTATCACAACTGGTTATGATTAGGGGTCGCATAGGGCGGCGCACAATTGGCCCAGCATTGTCTGGGTTTGGTCATGGTAGGCCTTCATTGTAAATTCTTAACTAGTTAAATAAAATAAAATTGACTTCTCGAAGCCCAAGCCGGGTCTGTTGGTCTATATCACAAGTATTCCTGGAAAGCTTGCTATGTTGCGCCTCTGGGTTTAGAAACTCTGTGGCCAATCCAGAGACAGAAGAGGAAGCGAGACACAAAACTCACATTTTTTTCTGGTACAACGAATTAAGTACACTAGATCCAACTGCTATTGTATTGGTGTCTATGGGAGAGCCACCCCGTTAAGCATGGTAAACGATCATCTTTGGCAAACTAGCTCAATATTGCGCCTGTCAGAACTGCTGTGTAGCTAGATTACAAAATACTATGCACAATTTAACTTTAAGCTTTAAGTATCAAGTAAAGTATATAATCGGAAAACCGTTAGCTCCTTTATTGAGGTATCCAAGTAGTACAGATTGGCTAAGATTAGGAAACATTGTTTGTAGCTTGCTTCAGTTTAGCTAATTACCAGCCTGTGACTGCTATGGCTGGTGTTGACAGTTTTGAGCTGATGTACAGAGAAATGTCTCAGTCATGCACTTAATTTGTGGAAACCCTAGCCGTTGTGGGTGCTCTGTGTACAGCCAGCAAAGGTGTGTGACTGCTACAGCTTGGTCAGGGTGCATTTCCTTCCTCGACTGACGCAAAGCACTCACCTTGGTCACCTTTTTGATGAAGGGGGTGTCATTTATGGTAAGGTACAGTGTCAGTAACACAGCCAAGGCCATCTCTGAGACTCCTGGAGTGGATACAATGGTGCTTGTGGCTAACTTCAGTCAGAGCGACACAGGTTGCAAGCCTGTCAAAGACACCTTGAGGGGACAAAAATATAGGCTTTCTGGTTAACTGTGAGTGACTGCCTTGGCAACTCACTAAACTTGACTGGCCTGCCTGAAGACCTCCAACACACATTGCTGCCACCACACTGATGACGCGCCTGGTTCTACTTGGCATGGTAGGGAGGAGACGGGGAGCAGTGGTGAACATCTCTTCTGGGGCATGTTATAGACCCTCTCCAAGCAAAGCTCCTCTCTCATGTTCTACGGTCACTCACATACAAACACACACTGATTATCCTTGACGTGCATGTTGTTAAATGCATTGTGATCTTGTCATCCTACTGATTCGTTGTAATAAATGCCTGTGATTCTTTTCTTTTTTTTCTCGGGCTTACCTTGATAACTTTTCCTGTACTCTGCACCATGAATATGGTCATCGGGGAATCTTTGTGCAAAGTCTGGTACCTTTCGAGGGGGCGCCCCATGGAGCATCAGCAGGTGGCTCGCTAGTACCACAGTCAGTTGTTTATGCCTGTCATGCCATTTCCACCCTGGGCATCTCACACAGGACCACAGGCTATTGTCCCCGTAAACTGCAGGTACACAGATCAGTGCTGATTAAAATGGGGTGACGGAAGGGGTGACGGATAGACATTTAGTAGTCCATAGTCCATTTTAAACTTTAGGCCAACCATTACCCTTGTTTGTGTTATCTTTTCTAGTTTGGACTTGTGCAGTCAATGCCAGAATGAATTTGTGTTTTTCGGTCATGTATGCTCACAATCTCATGCTGAAAGGTCTCCTTCATACAGAAAACTGAACTCCAGTCACTAAACTCATGACAACAAAGTTATGCCCAGCTAATACAGGCATCAAACAGATGATGAGAGAATGAGTGTGTGTAATAATTGTATCTTAAAAATCTATATTTATTCAGTGAATGTAATACAAAATAATCTCCAGGAGTGTCGCTCCCAAATTATGTTGATGACGTCTTTGAAATGCACAGATATGTGAGGTCATGGAGATCTTTTTTGCAGTGATTTGAGATGTTTATTTGAGGAACTGTGGTCTTTGAGGTGTTTAACTGGCGTTCCTATGTAAAGCCAGTTGTTTTGACAACTTACAGTGTACTTGAGAATACATTTTGAAATGAGTTATTTTTTATTTACTGATGGTGCTGGGATTCTAATTATTGGTGATGTGATTGCAGAAATAAGTTGTGTGCTTGTGAATGACATTCCATCTGGTTTATGCTTGGTGAATATGCATATGTTATGCATAGCACAATACAAAATGTAGCTCAATAAAGATAATCCTTACTAAATAATGATTTGTTAATGTACTTTATGAGGATTTCATTTTTGAACAAAAATCTGTTTTTAATCAACAAAGACAAGATAGTTTAGTAAATCATTTACACTTAGAAGGACCAACACTGTTGACATATTATTTTGGAAAAATTAGGTCAGCCATTGTTATTGTGAAGATTACAAACATGTGAAGCAAAGTCTGCTGTAAAAAAAAAAAAAAAAAATTGATGGAACAATTAGAAAGTAACTATTGACAAAGAAATTACAACATGTCTAATCATTAGACACATAAAATGCATGTTGTGTATGAAAATCAATACTTGATCTATAGACAATTAAATCTTGTTGCGGGTTGGCAGTGTCTCTGACTTTTAAATCATTTGTCAAACTTCTTGAATTTCTTGAATATTGACATACTATGTTTAGTATAGCTGTACACTAGGTATCATAGGAACCTAAATGATCACTTTAAGGTTTCATCTTGGGCCACAGCACTACCACAGGTCATAGAATGGTGTCATGCCTAAGAGGTGGGATATGTAGTCTTTGTTGTGGTTTGGATGGTGCCTCGTCCATAAGAGGGGAAGGTTGAGAAGGTTCTCATCTTCACCCTGACATCACCATCCTGAGAGACTGAGCTCGGACCTTTCTTCAGGCTTGTCCCTTGGTAAATTGAAAAAGCAAACAATTCACTTATGATAATTACATGATCAAATACCAGATTTGTGAAAATTGCATTCATGACATTACAAAGTGAGATGTAATGGTTAATTGCCTCTGGTTAGTTGTTGGTATTAGACAGTCATAATGCATAGACAGTGAGGTTAATCAAATGAGCTTTACATTAGAGATATATCACCTGCTTTGTGAGGATGGATGGGATTGCTGACGTTGACAAAAAGTAATGGCAGATAATTATAACATTATGTGACCATACCAGTTTACCAATAGACTACGCATACAGCCTTGATGAAAAGTAGACTACTATCTGCAGTGGGAGGTTTTTCCTAAAGAAAACTTTGATAGGCAAAGATTTCATTTTGAGTATGTATTCAAGAAATGTTCCTGAATGAAATAGTGGCACAGCAAACTGAATGTAATGAAAAGGTAGGAAAACAATCTTCATGTGCCTTCTGAATAAAACAATCAATGTTTAGGGATTGAACAAGGTCAAGTCCTTGGTTCCCACCAGATTGGAAAGGTCTGTTATTGGAATGGCTATTGATATCTGGGCCTCATGAGCCTTCACGTATCAATGTACTCACTGGTCCAAATTAACAGATAAAGAGGGTCTTTGACTGAGCGCTCATTGGTACATTTCAATTAGTACATATTAATAATGCTGTTATGAGATCTATTCATTCTCTAAAACCTTGCTTAAAAAATGCAATATCTTATACAGTTCTTGTCATAAGTGATAATCCCCCAGGTGATAAATATATACCGTTGAAGTCGAAAGATTACATACACTTAGGTTGGAGTCATTAAAACTAGTTTTTCAACCACTCCACACATTTCTTGTTAACAAACTATAGTTTTGGCATGTCGGTTAGGACTTCTACTTTGTGCATGACACAAGTAATTTTTCCAACAATTGTTTACAGATTATTTCACTTATAATTCACTGTATCACAATTCCAGTGGGTCAGAAGTTTACATACACTAAGTTGACTGGGCCTTTAAACAGCTTGGAAAAGTCCAGAAAAGGATGTCATGGCTTTAGAAGCTTCTGATAGGCTAATTGACATCATTTGAGTCAATTGGAGGTGTATCTGTGGATGTATTTCAAGGTCTCTCTTCAAACTCAGTGCTTGCTTTGCTTTGCTTGACATCATGGGAAAATCAAAACGTGTAGACATCCACAAGTTTGGATCATCCTTAGGAGCAATTTCCAAATGCCTGAAGGTACCACGTTCATCTGTATAAACAATATTACGCAAGTATAAACACACTGGGACCACGCAGCCGTCATACCGCTTAGGAAGGAGACACTTTCTGTCTCCTAGAGATGACCGTACTTTGGTGCGAGTAGTGCAAATCAATCATGTTGTGGGGGTGCTTTGCTGCAGGAGGGTCTGGTGCACTTCACAAAATAGATGGCATCATGTGGCAGGAAAGTTATGTGGATATTTTTTTTGTTTTTATTTCACCTTTATTTAACCAGGTAGGCAAGTTGAGAACAAGTTCTCATTTACAATTGCAACCTGGCCAAGATAAAGCAAAGCAGTTCGACACATACAACAACACAGAGTTACACATGGAGTAAAACAAAACATACAGTCAATAATACAGTAGAAACAAGTCTATATACAATGTGAGCAAATGAGGTGAGATAAGGGAGGTAAAGGCAAAAAAAGGCCATGGTGGTAAAGTAAATACAATACAGCAAGTAAAACACTGGAATGGTAGATTTGCAGTGGAAGAATGTTAAAAGTAGAAATACAAATAATGGGGTGCAAAGGAGCAAAATAGTAGGGAAAGTAGGGAAAGAGGTAGTTGTTTGGGCTAAATTACAAATTGGCTATGTACAGGCGCAGTAATCTGTGAGCTGCTCTTACAGCTAGCTGGTGCTTAAAGCTAGTGAGGGAAATAAGTGTTTCCAGTTTCAGAGATTTTTGTAGTTCGTTCCAGTCATTGGCAGCAGAGAACTGGAAGGAGAGGCGGCCAAAGAAAGAATTGGTTTTGGGGTTGACCAGAGAGATATACCTGCTGGAGCGCGTGCTACAGGTGGGTGATGCTATGGTGACCAGCGAGCTGAAATAAGGGGGGACTTTACCTAGCAGGGTCTCGTAGATGACATGGAGCCAGTGGGTTTGGCGACGAGTATGAAGCGAGGGCCAGCCAACGAGAGCGTACAGGCCGCAATGGTGGTTAGTATATGGGGCTTTGGTGACAAAACGGATGGCACTGTGATAGACTGCATCCAATTTGTTGAGTTGGGTATTGGAGGCTATTTTGTAAATGACATTGCCGAAGTTGAGGATTGGTAGGATGGTCAGTTTTACAAGGGTATGTTTGGCAGCATGAGGGAAGGATGCTTGTTGCGAAATAGGAAGCCAATTCTAGATTTAACTTTGGATTGGAGATGTTTGATGTGGGTCTGGAAGGAGAATTTACAGTCTAACCAGACACCTAGGTATTTGTAGTTGTCCACGTATTCTAAGTCAGAGCCGTCCAGAGTAGTGATGTTGGACAGGCGGGCAGGTGCAGGCAGCGATCGGTTGTAGATCATGCATTTAGTTTTACTTGTATTTAAGAGCAATTGGAGGCCACGGAAGGAGAGTTGTATGGCATTGAAGCTTGCCTGGAGGGTTGTTAACACAGTGTCCAAAGAAGGGCCAGAAGTAAACAAAATGGTGTCGTCTGCATAGAGGTGGATCATCAGCAGCAAGAGCGACATCATTGATGTATACAGAGAAGAGAGTCGGTCCAAGAATTTAACCCTGTGGCACCCCCATAGAGACTGCCAGAGGTCCGGACAACAGACCCTCCGATTTGACACACTGAACTCTATCAGAGAAGTAGTTGGTGAACCAGGCGAGGCAATGATTTGAGAAACCAAGAATGTTGAGTCTGCCGATGAGGATGTGGTGATTGACAGAGTCGAAAGCTTTGGCCAGATCAATGAATACAGCTGCACAGTAATGTTTCTTATCGATGGTGGTTAAGATATCCTTTAGGACCTTGAGCGTGGCTGAGGTGACCCATGACCAGCTCTGAAACCAGATTGCATAGCAGAGAGTGTATGGTGAGATTCGAAATTGTCGGTAATCTGTTTGTTGACTTGGCTTTCGAAGACCTTAGAAAGGCAGGGTAGGACAGATAAAGGTCTATAGCAGTTTGGGTCAAGATTGTCTCCCCCCTTTGAAGAGGGGGATGACCGCAGCTGCTTTCCAATCTTTGGGAATCTCAGACGACACAAAAGAGAGGTTGAACAGGCTAGTAAAACGGGTGGCAACAATTTCGGCAGATCATTTTAGAAAGAAAGGGTCCAGATTGTCTAGCCTGGCTGATTTGTAGGGGTCCAGATTTTGCAGCTCTTTCAGAACATCAGCTGACTGGATTTGGGAGAAGGAGAAATGGGGAAGGCTTGGGCGAGTTGCTGTGGGGGGTGCAGTGCTGTTGACCAGGGTAGGGGTATATTGAAGCAACATCTCAAGACAGATCAGATTAGTCAGGAAGTAGAAGCTTGGTCGCAAATGGGTCTTCCAAATGGACAATGACCCCAAGCATACTTCCAAAGTTGTGGCAAAATGGCCTCAAGGACAACAAAGTCCAGGTATTGGAGTGGCCATCACAAAGCACTGACGTCAATCCTATAGAAAATGTGTGGGCAGAACTGAAAAGGCGTGCAAGAGCAAGGAAGCCTACAAACCTGACTCAGTTGCACCAACTCTGTCAAGAGGAATGTGCCAAAATTCACCCAACTTATTGTGGGAAGCTTGTGGAAGGCTACCCAAAACGTTTGACCCAAGTTAAACAATTTAAAGGCAATGCTACCAAATACTAATTGAGTGTATGTAAACTTCTGACCCACTGGGAATGTGATGAAAGAAATAAAAGCTGGAATAAATAATTCTGTTGTCACGTTCATCATAACAAGGAGATCAATGCACAGTGTGATAACAATACATACTTCCTTCAATGAAGAATAAAAACAGAACAAACTATACAAAACAACCCTGACGCTAATAACACAAGTGCTGACAGGCAACTACACTTAGACAATAACCCACAAAACCAACATGGAAAATGGCAACCTAAATAGAGACAACGACAAACAGCTGCCTCTGATTGGGAACCAATTCAGGCCACCATAGACCAATATATACCTAGACAAACCAAAACCCCATAGATGTACAAAAAACCCTAGACAAGTAAAACACACATAACACCCTCGTCAAACCCTGACCTAACCAAAATAATAAAGAAAACAAAGATGACTAAGGTCAGGGCGTGACATCTGTCTACTATTATTCTGACATTTCACATTCTTAAAATAAAATGGTGATCCTTACTGACCTAAAACAGGGGATATTTCCTTGGATTTAATGTCAGGAATTGTGAAAAACGGAGTTTAAATCTATTTGGCTAAGGTGTATGTAAACTTCTGACTTTAACTGTATGTATATTATTTTTTCACAGTAAACTGTCCAACTGGACAATCGAAATGGGTGAATGGGACTTGCTGGGCCAGCTGCTGGACAAAGTGCGAGAAGAATTAACAAGTACAGTATGAGAAGGCCATTAACTTCCTGAAGAAGGGCTACACAGTCCCCAAGTACAAACATCAATGAGATGATTAACCTGCATGGCCTTCTGTTATATTGTGCACATATTGGTGAAGATCCGGTTAGAGCTGGAGTTCTTTGTGGGTCAATACCACCTGTATGGATTCACCCTCCAGGCTCGCTTTGTCTGCAGCTGCTTCCCCTGGCCTCACCAGGTGAACTGCTTTCTGTCTAGACCCACAGAGAAGAGACTGTATTCATCCAGTTCATGTTCATCGAGCTCTTCTACTTGTTGGTCAAAGAGTGTGTACAGGAAGCAGGACTACACGGTGACCCTGGTCACCCCTGTCCTGGAGAGAAAGGCCTTTGAGAACAGGGACCAGATGATCCAGAACTGTAAAAAATCTGGAGTTGGAGCTGCATGGGAGGAAGCTGGGCAGTGGGGTGACGACAAGTGTGGCTTCTGAGGACAACATTGCTAATATGGAGGAAGTCTATTTCTCATAAATATTAACTGCATTTTTAAAAATGTTTTCATCGAATAGAGGATTTCTTTGAGCTTGTCCCACATATAAATAATATAAATTTGTGTATTTCTTTGGGATTTGTATTATTGGTTGTGCCATTGCTTGTATGAGTTGATGTAATGTAATTCATATATCACCATAATCTTGATTTAATAAATTACTCTTTTATAAGAATCTATTCTGGCTGTTATCATTGTGTTTGGTTTGATTCCTCTTTTGTTATTATAAATTAGTCTCAGAATGTCTGCCTCCATGATGCCTATTTCATGAACAACGCTGAGCTCTGTGTTATTAATTCAATGCAATATAAAATCATTTATGTAGATGTGTTCCTGTTTAATCTGTTGTTGGTATCTATCTGTCAATCATTACGCGGAACCTTCCAGTCAATCCCAAGGGTTAACTTTTAAAATCCCATTTCCCTATGATGACTGTGACTGTGAACCTGCAGATGGGTTACGCAATTCTTACCACCAGCCCTAAAATCTCAAGGTTCAACTTATGTTAACATCAGTTGGCCACAGTCTCCATAGGGTCAGGACAAGGTAAGAGGCAACATTTTATTTTTAAATTTAACGAAAAATGAACAGAACAGCAGTTCAATTTGTAATAATGTTTGATATAAGGATTCCACTGTAGATATTGTCTTTGAAGTTTACTGAATAACAGGCATTATCATCAAATGTTTAAATATAAATGATTCCAAAGTTATACCAACATTTTATCTCAGAATGATTACGTTTACATTTAATACTATGCATTTACTATCAAATAGACTGTCAATCAGTGGTTTCTCTACATTTGACAAACTGCTTACATTTGATTTATTTTTGATTTTAATAGTTTTTGGATACACACTGAATTAGAAGACAATGTTTTGTAACAATCATTTTCTTATTAAAGGTAAATTATAGCGATTGAAGGGATATCAGTTTTAGGCACTTGGCTTGAGGCTATTGTGTGCATTTCCCAATAGTCAGATTAATGATTAAGGCTGAAAACTGGGTGAAAAACATTGAAAACCTGACTCATTGATAAGATGGCCCTTGTGTACTGAGCCCCTCGTGCCCATTCTGCCCTCATATTCATCGACAGTAACTTGTTTCATGTCTTCTTCTTTACTCTAGATAGCCATTGAACATCAGCAAACATGGGGGACTGGGGTTTTCTTTCCAAGTTACTGGACAAGGTGCAGTCTCACTCAACAGTCATCGGAAAGATATGGATGAGTGTCCTGTTCCTGTTCAGAATCATGGTCTTGGGTGCCGGAGCAGAGAGCGTGTGGGGCGATGAACAGTCTGGTTTCATATGCAATACGCAACAACCTGGTTGTGAGAATGTGTGCTACGACCATATCTTCCCCATCTCACACATCCGCTTCTGGGTCATGCAGATCATCTTTGTCTCCACCCCAACTCTTCTATATCTGGGCCATGCCATGCATGTCATCAGCCAGGAGAACAAGCTGAGAGCCATACTGCAGAGCCAAGTTGACAATGGCACATTGAAGAAGCCCAAATACAGCAACGAAGCAGGGAAGATCAAAATTAAGGGGAATTTGCTAGGTAGTTACACGACCCAGCTGTTCTTTAAGATCATTATAGAGATCACTTTCATCGTGGGTCAGTACTACCTGTATGGGTTTGTCATGGTCCCCATGATCCCCTGCTCAAGATCTCCCTGCCCCTTCACTGTCGAATGCTACATGTCCCGTCCTACAGAGAAGACCATCTTCATCATCTTCATGTTGGTGGTGGCCTGTGTGTCTCTGGCTCTGAATGTGATTGAGGTGTTCTATCTGCTTTGTACAAGATTAAGATGCGGTGGCTCCAAAGGCCGCAGTTATCACACTACCTCAACAGCGAACCCAGCCACCCTCCCGGCTCCTGGGTGGTCTGGTCGCGTAGATACTGAAATGGACACCCTGAGACAGAACAAGATGAATCTGGAGTTTGAGAGTGGCCAGAGTTTAGGGGGTAGTCTGGATAGAGCTAAGGAAGATAAACATTTGCTGGGTGACAACCACTAAAACACTTGAAAGTTAATTTTCCTTGAATGTATCTTAATCTTTTGTATTGTTGAAAATCTGAATGAATACACTACCTTTTTTGTCTTTTTATTTGTATTTGTTTTAGGCACAGTGCACTAGTAGTGCGTATTACGTTTCTAAAATTGTCCTTAAGTTATGGCAACTACCAGCTGGGGTCTTGAATTGAGTTGTAAACTCACACTTGAATGCCTACAGTTGACATATTTTCTGTCATGTGATACAATAAATGTGTCAAGATATACAAGTGTATTAAAAAAAGAATAATCCAAAGTTAGTAGTGTTTTATTTGTATCAATGGTGCCTGAATGAAAATGAGAGACTGAAAACCCATCAATAAAATCACTGAAACATAACAAAATAACACACATTAGGAAATAGTTGATTATCTTAGGACACCATTTATGGAAATATGTCTATCAAATTAACATCACTGAACATAAGACATCTGGTCTCCAAATGCTAAAATAAAGGGGCTTGTAAATAAACTCTCATTTTTTTTACCAGAACTTTGTCAAACTACCAATCAAGACAAATGTTCTAGAAGTGAGAGTATGAAAATATGTCTATAGCGTCATTTGAAAATAAGGACCCCTCACAATAAAGAGGCATAGAAGAGTGGTATGTCTCCCAACCCATCACAATAAAGAGGCATAGAAGAGTGGTATGTCTCCCAACCCGTCACAATAAAGAGGCATAGAAGAGTGCTTTGTCTCCCAACCCGTCACAATAAAGAGGCATAGAAGAGTGCTTTGTCTCCCAACCCCTCACAATAAAGAGGCATAGAAGAGTGCTTTGTCTCCCAACCCGTCACAATAAAGGGGCTTACAGGTATAATATAACAGAAATATCCTTATTGTTTTGCCAGAACTGGATTACCTACAGCACCAACCCAGGCACATATTCTGAAAGAGTATATTGTATTAAAAAAAAAATGATTTCAGATTTCAAGACCTCATATTACCTACCTGGACCACCCACTTTTTTAATTAGAAATCCTTAGCACAGAACATGGCTTAGACTACAATGCTCTTTCATGGTTATTACTGATTCAATTGGAAATACTGATACATAATTAACTTTATCATTGTGTTGCCAATTATTAACCTTCACAATCACCCCAGGTACAGCCAAATTCTAAACAGCAGACTTCTCATTTCAAGATGTCATGCACAACGTGCCACCTTGCACAACAGGCTAATTGTGCAACTTCAAGGTAGACGGTTGTAGGCTACTACGCAGAATTGTATAATTTGTCTCTGCAGCTGGTGGCTGTTGTGTTCTGGCCAGAAACGGTCTCTTTAAAGGTAAAGCATTTTTTAAACTTATCTTTCTACTTCTTTTTATGTTGCCTATAATTATGAATAATTGTATTGTTTTCATCTAACATGAATAGACATAAGAATGAAAATCTAATATCATCAAAAAATGATTTATTGATAAGCTTGAACCATTCTAAGATGGACAACCTAAGTGAAACATAACCTACAAATTATTATCTGAAACAAGTGTAATAGTTTTTATTTAGATATTGATTCTGTGGTATTTGGGACATTTTACTTTGATAGCCTCGTGCCGTCTGTGTCCATTACTTGAAGCAAGTAAATCATTGATGCAGACTAAACACACAGACCCCCTTTACTGGTATACTGACCTCATAAGAGCCCCGTGAGGCTTACAGCATGGAAAAAATATCACATTTACTCACTTTCCCAATGTTTTTGGGCATATCATAAAACTAAATTAATAGAATTTGTAACAAAATGTTATCACATCGAAATAGAATACATACTGTAGGTATAAATAAGTGATATACACTGAGTGTAAAAAACGTTAGGAATACCTCTATCCATGACATAGACTGACCAGGTGAATCCAGGTGGAAGCTATGATCCCTTATTGACGTCACTTGTTAAATGCACTTCAATCAGTGTAGATGAAGGGGAGGAGACAGGTTAAAGAAGGGTTTTTAAGCCTTGACCAATTGAGACATGGATTGTGTATGTGTGCCGTTCAGAGAGTTAATGGAAAAACAAAAGATGTAAGTGCCTTTGAATGGGGCATAGTAGTAGGTGCCAGGCTCACCAGTTTGAGTGTGTCAATCATTTTTTTTCACATTCAAAAGTTTCCCGTGTGTATTAAGAATGGTCCACCACCCAAAGGACACCAAGCCAACATTACACAACTGTGGGAAGCATTGGCGTCAACATGGGTCAGCATTCCTGTGGAATGCTTTCGACACCTTGTAGAGTCCATGCCCCAAAGAATTGAGGCTGTTCTAAGGGCAAAAGGGGGTGCAACTCAATATTAGGAAGGTGTTCCTAATGTTTTGTACACTCGGTGTGTTTTGCTCCCGAAATACTGAATTCCAATGTTAGATGCTGAAAGATGACACATTAGATTTAGACCAAGAAGAAACATAATCTAGTTGTTAACAGACAGCATGGGATATCTCTCCTGTTATGCGATATGTTTTATAGCTCACTTGGCTCTAGGAAATAGCCTTACTATCCCATACACAGCTTGTGTTCTTATCTCCACAACAAGGACTGTTCTCTGTTGAGCTACTTACTGTGTGTGATTCTGCTTTAGTCATTTGGTATTTCATCATTTAATTTTATCATAGATTTTTCAACTTGTACTCAACTTGTACATTTGTTTTCCCAAACATCAGCATCACATTTGTCGTTCCTATGTTCGTATTTCTTTCCAACCAGAACAATCGGCAAACATGGGAGAGTGGGGATTCCTGTCATCACTGCTGGACAAGGTGCAGTTACACTCCACGGTCGTGGGTAAAGTTTGGATGACCGTCCTGTTTATCTTTAGGATCATGGTCCTGGGTGCCGGGGCCGAGAAGGTGTGGAGCGATGAGCAGTCTAATATAATATGCAATACCAAACAGCCCGGCTGTAAGACCGTGTGCTACGACCACGCCTTCCCCATCTCCCACATCCGCTTCTGGGTCCTTCAGATCATCTTCGTCTCCACCCCAACTTTGGTGTATCTGGGACATGTCATGCACGTCATCCACAAGGAGAACAAACTGAGGCAACGGCTAAGTCAGGCAGGCAAGGAGATGGGGAAAATGCCTAAGTATTCTGATGAGAAGGGTCATGTAAAAATCAAAGGTGACTTGTTGGCCAGTTACATGGTCAATATCTTCTTCAGGATTTTGCTGGAGATAGCATTTATAGTGGGTCAGTATTACTTGTATGGGTTTGTGCTGGACCCCAAGATTGAATGCAGCAGAGCTCCCTGTCCGTTCACTGTAGAATGCTTCATGTCACGACCAACAGAGAAGACCATCTTCATCATCTTCATGCTGGTGGTGGCGTGCGCATCTCTGCTGTTGAATGTGGTGGAGATATTCTATCTGATCTGCTCCAAGTGTGGTTCTGGCTCAAGAAGACGAGCCAAAGCAGTTCCAGCCATCGCAGTCCACAGCTGTCTGGATGGAGGCAGTATGATGCAGAACGAGAAGATGAGTCTTCATGCAACTGGTCACAGCACAGCCTGAAGTCACTGATCACCAATCAACTATTGTAAACACTATTGACATTTCTGTTGATATACAGAGGAAGAATGCCACTAAAACTGTCAGCCCTACAACAATGCAGGGTCTTAAAGGCCCAGTAAAGTAAAACATGTGAATTTCCTGTGTTTTATATGTATTTTCACACTATGAGGTTTGACTAATGCAGTGAACTTGTGAGAGTAATGATATGCCCTTTCAGTGTAAGAGCTGTTTGAAATGGCTGCCTGAAATTGGAGTTCGGATGGAGTTTTGACCTTCCACAGTGACATCACCATGCGGTAATTAGTTAAATAGACCAATAAGAAAGAGAGTTCCAAACGTCGCTAACAGCTAATTTTCAGTTTTTCCCTCTCTACTCAGACCACTCCCAGACAGTCCTAGCAAAATTATTGCTTGAGAAATTGCTCTTTGCTAAGAAGTTATTTTTGTTTCTTTTTGACCATTTACATTGAAAACAATCACAGTAAGGTACCTCATTGAAGTTATTGAGATAAATAAATAATTAGATAAAAACAAATGCATTGGACCTTTAAGATTATTGTTAGGCTTGGCTTGATTCCGTAAGTTAATTTATGTTGACCTTTATTTTACTAGGCCAATCAGTTAAGAACTAATTCTTATTTTCAATGACGGCCTAAAAACAGTTGATGACAAGTAAGGGTTAATACAGTAGGTGTAGTAGGACTGATGCATTGAGCTTTGCTTCATTGTCTTGTATTTGTTCATGATGTGCCCTAGGAGCAGCCTAATTTTCAGCAGTCTTGCTGTCACTCCTCAGTGAGCTAGTCACCGCAGGGTCGTTATCTAATGAGGTGTGAACCTTGATGTAATTTGTATTTATTTTACCTTTATTTAACTAGGCAAGTCAGTTAAGAACAAATTCTTATTTTCAATGACGGCCTAGGAACAGTGGGTTAACTGCTTGTTCAGGGGCAGAACGACAGATTTGTACCTTGTCAGCTTGGGGGTTTGAACTTGCAACCTTCCAGTTACTAGTCCAACGCTCTAATCACTAGGCTACCCTGCCGATTCAGCATACATTGTTTTGGTTATTAAACCCACACTGTCCTAAAGTGACACAGAAAATGGTTTCAGAAAATATTTGTAATTTCATCATGTGAATATGTCAATTTGATTTTGTAATTTATTTATGTTTTTATAAAATAAAAAAAATGTGAGCATTGACTTGAGTGTATTTTATGTTATAAGATGAGGAAAGATGATAAATAATACAAACAGGGGACTGGTGAGATGTTTTTTTCTCTATATGTACATCATATATAAAAAAGTAAATTGTGCAGCAAAACAGGACTTTATGTGTACTGTATATTATATCAGTGATTTCATTGACTCAGACCAAAACATAAAACATATACACAGCATAGTCTTCATGAGTCAAGAGGTCAAACAAACTTGTCATGGTAATTGACCATAACAAATATGTGTACAATGAGGCTGTCCACTTGGCATACACTGGTTGAATCAACATTGTTTCCACGTCATTTCAATTAAATTACGTTGAATTGATGTCTGTGCCCAGTGGCTGTAGTCTACACACTGTATTTATATCTGCAGGAATGTACAATAATATTGAGTCAAGTATGGTTGAATTGTAGGAGATGCAATTATAAGTACTTCATCAGTTAGATTTTGATGAGGTGGCATTTTCAAAAGTGAATCACCTATGTACCATTCAGTGAAAGTTTGCTTTGACTACATCATGAAAAAATGTTAGTCTACAGCTGCGTATGTGAAGAGAAATTATGTAACATTATAAAACTCAGTGAACTCAAATTTGATGCTTGATATATGACTGCATGGATCCAGACAAGATAATCTGTGTATGCAACAAATAGACTTTGATTTGATTTGTTGTATTTGTTGAAAAGGCACGTCCTTATCAAATGCACAGCACTATTTCATGATTCATATCCCAAACAAAAAATGCACAAAAAGAACCAATTCGGTTGTCAGTAGTGCCTATGCATCTAGTCTCCTCTAGTAATCGTCAGACATCAGAGACATTTTAGTCACAACTCAGCAATGTCTTAGAATTTGTTAGAACATCCCAGTTTTTACT
Source organism: Oncorhynchus mykiss (assembly GCF_013265735.2). Classification (NCBI taxonomy): domain Eukaryota; kingdom Metazoa; phylum Chordata; class Actinopteri; order Salmoniformes; family Salmonidae; genus Oncorhynchus; species Oncorhynchus mykiss. Next base: position 20,636,970 of record NC_048572.1, on the reverse strand, counting down.
GCACATTAAACATATAGGCAGTACATTCAATCAATTTTACACAACAGAGTCACAGAGCAGCGGTAAAAACAACAACATATTGCATTGGGGATTTCTTGTTATAATTGTGAGGTCAATGGCTCTCGTCATACTGTACATGAGAAAACAAATTAAGATAGACAGTGATTCAACTGAATATTCAGCGGAATGACTCTTTATCAAACTGCTTGTGTTTATCATGGAGTGCATACCTCTCAGCTGCAGGAGGTTGTCTGTTACACCCCTGCCTAACCTTTGATCCAATCAGGTGGAACATCTCCACCACATTGAGCAGCAGAGACACACAGGCCATCACCAGCATGAAGATGATAAAGATAGTCTTCTCAGTGGGCCGTGATATGAAGCACTCTACATGGTCTCCCTTACATGGGTATCCACTGCATTTAATCTTACTGGGCAACACAAAGCCATACAGGTAATACTGGCCCACTATGAATCCAACCTCAAATAGAATCTTAAAAAACACATTGGACATGTAACTGACAAGCAAGGTCCCCTTTATGTGAACTTTGCCATTGTCATCAGTGTATTTGGGCACTTTCACGATTCCATTCTTTCCTTTTGATTGTTGTCTTCTCAGTTTGTTCTCCTTGTGGATGACGTGCATGACGTGTGCCAGGTAAACCAGAGTTGGGACGGAGACGAAGATGATCTGAAGGACCCAGAAGCGGATGTGGGAGATGGGGAAAGCCCGGTCGTAGCACAGATTCTTACAACCTGGTGACAGTGTGTTGCAGACCAGACGTGATTGCTCATCCCCCCATACTTTTTCTATCCCTGCCACCAGAACCAGCAGTCTGAACACAAACAGGACTGTCAGCCAAACCTTCCCAACAACTGTAGAGTGGGATTGTACTTTGTCCAACAGGGAAGCAAGAAAGGACCAGTCCCCCATTTTTCAGGTATGGCTAGATGTTCAAAGATAGATAGGATAATAGGAGATAAAACACGATTAGTGTTGTTAGTACTGTATCTACTACATATGAATCTTAGTTTGATCACTCTGTTGTTGCTGCACCAAAGGATATGCAAATAAGCTTTGTGATTTACATAAATCCACTGACACACGGTGCAGTAACTAACCACGCTAACACACGGTTATATTAACAGAGCTTTTCATGTAGCCTACTTTTGGACAGCTAATAGCCTAACCACTGATCAAGCATCATTATGGACTAAACGTTAAAATCCCTTTGCTGCAGGATTGTTTTGCTGTGAAAACATCGGTCAAATTAAGATCATACATCTGTATACTCTATGAAGATGCAGTAGTCAGCCAAGGTTCCATGTAACACGTTTTGCTGCAGCGTAAACTAAATTACATGGTAGTTTGCTGAAATGTTGAGTATATAAAGCAGCTTTCTTACCTCAGAGGTGAGCACAATCTCCCCACACCAGTTCTTCTCTACTGTGGGGAATTCTCTCTTAATGAATTGAACTCTCCCCTCTTATAGTTTGACATCAGTTTGAATCATCCGGTCAACCCCATCCAGCCCCATACTCTCTGACAACTTGCACGTCGTTCATTCCTCTTTACAATTGTTTAAACCAAGGAAGGCAGAAACTCATGACTGCCCCCCACCCCCCCCCCCCCCCCCCCCACCCCCCCACAATATGTCATCATTGGTCAGTCACCACCCAATGCCTCATCCTTGTGAAGCAATCAAATGACTGTAAAAGGTCATGGTGGATTCAGGGATGTTATCAAACACGATCCATGGCATTTGGTCCCTACCTAGAGGGGTAGACTACTATTCATCTCTATGTTTGTGTTGATGTCTCCTTTGAGACTTTCCAAAGATGCTTTACTTTAACAGATGAGTTTGCTCATGGAGAATCTCAGCTGTGTACAATCATTTAAAGTACTGACACAAAAATCCAGTAAGAAACAAACTTTCTGTAGAAAATATGTCAGAGAGGGTTGAATGACTCTGCAAAATGTGTTTGTGATAGTTCACATTTTTAGATTGGGATTTCAAGCACATCTTTTGTGCTGACAATAACGTGAGGAGGGGGGTGGGATGTCAAAAGGTCAACCCACTTTAGAGGAAGAGAGAGATGAAGTGAAATTATGAAATTGTTGCATGGAAGTCTGATTGGTGTATAAGTGTTACTACAAGCACTTTGTATAACTGTGAGTCAGGCTGACCAAACCCATCAGGTTTATAAGAATGGGCTACTCTGAGTATTTCAATATCCTAATCCCATGTTCACGAACGCTATTCCTTGCCTCTGGTTTATTGATGAAAAAAAAATCTGATCTGAGCAACATAACAAGTGAGTAAATGTGTTTATTTTTGTACAAACTGAAGATAATATCTCGTGGATATGTAGAAATAACTAGTATTTCATTTTAAAATAGTGATGTGAAGCCAATTTACTTTCCCAGTCTTTTCACAGCTCACTACTATCAAAGGCAATTAATTATCTCAGTATGTTGTCATTTTTTCTCTAAAATGGTATTCGTGAATGATATCTGACCTATGTTTTCAACAGAGATAATAATCAGTGACAATGGGGGACTGGTCATATCTTTCCAAGTTACTGGACAAGGTGCAGTCCCACTCAACGGCCATCGGAAAGACATGGATGAGTGTCCTGTTTATCTTCAGGATCCTGGTTCTGGGTGCAGCAGCAGATAGCGTGTGGGGAGACGAACAGTCTGATTTCTACTGCAACAACAAAGAACCTGGGTGTGAGAACGTGTGCTATGACTGGGCCTTCCCCATCTCACACATCCGTTTCTGGGTCATGCAGATCATCTTTGTCTCCACCCCAACTCTTCTATATCTGGGCCATGCCATGCATGTCATCCAACAGGAGGATAAAATGAGGGAGGCACTGCAGAGCCAGGTTGACAATGGCATGTTGAAGAGGCCCAAATACACAGATGACCGGGGGAAAATCAAAATCAAGGGAATTCTGCTACGTAGCTATATGACCCAGTTGTTCTTTAAGATAGTGTTGGAGCTCGCTTTTATTGTGGGACAGTACTACTTATATGGGTTTGTCATGAAACCCATGTTCCTCTGTCAACAACAGCCCTGTTCCAGACTGGGTGCTGAGTGCTTCATGTCCCGTCCCACAGAGAAGACCATCTTTATCATCTTCATGCTGGTGGTGGCCTGTGTGTCTCTGCTTTTGAATGTGATCGAGGTGTTTTATTTGATTTGCACCAGAGTAAAATGTGGAAACAAGAAACAATACCCACTGCATATCATCTCAACTGAGAACCCAACCACGCTTTACTGTCCTGCATCAGAATGGAAAGGTAACCTGGATGGACATGAAAATTGCTCACCCCTTCACAACATCCAAAGAGAAGCTGAACTAATGGAGGAAAATAAAAACACTCCTTAGGTTTGCAATAGATTTCATGTGATGATATTCTGACATGAGAATTGATGTAATCATATCCAATATGTTGGCTACACTTCCAGTAAATTAGGGAAACAAAACATTCCAGAGTGTATTGAGTTTTGTTTGTCAAATAGACTACCTTGTTACTGAATGTTGTGAATATTACAGTTTGTTTCTATGCTGACACTATGATGACTAATGTTTTGTAGGAAATGCATATCTTTGTTCAAAATAAAAGTACTGGAAAAAGAAACGTGAAAAATAACTCACGGCCGCACATTCCCAGGGCTTACACTAGATGGCAGCATAAACTTGGTGATTTCAATCACATTTTTACCAGCACCAGTGGTCCGACTTTGTTCTGCAGAATAGGCTGTAGTCTTATCTAAATGTCTTGCTCTATGCTTATAAACACATGCAACACAAGTTACCTTTCATGTCAAAGCTTCATATTATCAGCGCAACATTAAATTGTTAGGCGTCTTGATGAGTTATTCTCATCATGATTAATGCTTGACACTTTTGGTCTGCCATTACAACTAACAAGAAAAGGTGTCTGTCACACATGTTAAGCAACTATCTGTGGGCTTTGATCTACATACAACGGATATTATCTTAAACAATTAAAACATACTCCTCAACTAGGCTACTGGTTTACGGATTGGCGCACAGGACCTATCAACGGAGCGCTCTGACCTATCATATGGTGTAGACTTGGTCTCGGTGAAGCTTTGAATTCACAGTGATCTGAAAAAGTTGTTATTTAAATATTTTTTTTTTTTTACATTTTTTTAAGTACAGAAACCGAGCGTAAGGAGGTCTAAGGCTTGACGTAGGGGTCAGGTGACTCCAAACTTTTCTCTCCATCGTTTTTTTCTCTCCCCCCAGCCTGTAGGTGGACTGTTATAAGGCAAGCAAAGTTTGACAAGTCAGTCTAAGTTTCTCCCTGGTCCCAAACTTGGATTTCAAGAAAGTGGTGACTGTTTTCAAGAAGTGACAGGGAAAGTCCCTAAGGGCTCTCTTCTTACTTCTGAGTAACTTTCCAGGTAAGCGTTGCGTTAAATTCCAGTGCCAATATTGATCTGAAGAAGTATCTGGATTCACTGCATCTGGATTCTGAGCAAATTAGTTTCTATATATATATATATATATATTTGCCGAGAAACTAATTTGCTCAGAATCCAGATGCACTGTGCCAATACAGACGCATTGTATTAATATAGGCTATCTATCTGCTATAGTATGATCCATAATATATACTTTAAAATATATAATATATGTGTTTAACAAGGAGAAGTGTAAATGATCCTCCAGGAAAGATTGAGACATTAATTCATCTGTTACTTTGATGTTTTCCTTTTATAATTTGGTGTGACCATTGCTTATGAGATACACGAGTAACCTGGGTCCAATTACTCTAAAAGCAGCATGTGATGTCAAGCTTAGAGAATTGCAACTGAACAGCTTATAAACTGTAGACTGGAGATAGATTTGTTTTCTAAACTTAATCCTAACCAAGCATATTGACATGCTTATTTATACTATTTTTAAAATAAATATTGTCGAATTTTGCTACTCAGATTTGTGAAGTTCTTCCTTGCATCTGGGAAGCGCAGTTTAAAATACGCTTCCCCTGTAAGGAAACATTGAGGTTGAACTGATGTACTTATTACAATCTCATACATTGTGATATTCGCTCAACGTTTAATTTAATTGATGTAATAACATCATTACAAGATCAGAGATCTTAAGCTTTAGTGGGTTTCTTACTCTAGAACAGAATTGTCCCTGTGGACGTTTGTCTTCTTCCTCAAATCACGAAATGAATCTGTTAAATTAAATAGGCCTATAAATTACCCAGTGAAATTGATTTAAAAAAAATCTTAAATTACAAATTATTTATTTGAAAAGGCTTTTATCATGGTACCATCATTGTTGAGTAAGAAGCAGTCCTTAAATTGATGTGTTATTTTTCACTTTTACTGCAGTGCTTTAAGAAGTGGGGCCACGAGTGAGAATAATTTTGAGGTTTGGCGGGAGTTTAGAAATTTTCCTTTATGCTAAACATCAAAATTGAATGACAGTTACATATTAAAGGACAATGTTGATGTTCCTCAAGGTTAGGGTTAGGCATTAGGGCTCATGCATGTGAAACCTGCATGTGAAAGGTTGTTTGTGATGTGAAGTTGCAGACTCTAGTACAGTATGTCTACAGTATATGCAGTACATTATTAGCTAATTGAAGACACATGCTTTTGGTACACCCTCCTAACAGATGGCTTCTACTTATCCATGTTTGTTCATTGTGTAGTCATTCTCGGGAGTTTATTTGCGTACTGGCATCGTTCAGAACCTTTATTCAAAAGGTATTCGTGTTTACAAACTTGAATCTCATATGACATGCAGTGTGAGTTTAGTATATGTGAGAGTTGTGTCTCTGTAGCGGAGCTACAGTAGGCAGGTCACTAATAAGCGCACAATGAACGGGCCCTGTGCTGTAGTCTCAGAGCGCAGACGGACTGTCTGAGTGCGCTCCAGACACTCTTGCTATTGGCCCCAGCAGGAGAGCCATTGTTCCCCAATCTGAGGCATGCTCTGAGAGCAGAGAGCTATTAGGCCTTAGTAAAGTAAAGTTTGTGCCTGGATGTGGAAGTTGTTTCAATTCCATCTCCAGCTTTTAGGAACAATATTTACTGAAGATGATACTTAAAAAGAATAAAAATGATATATCCAGGATAGTCAGAATGCAAATAGATCTTGCATTCTAAAGATCTTATAGTTATTTTCTCAGCTGACTAGTGGATGTATTTTGTGAAGAACAGTAACTTTGTCTGAAACTGTGTGTGACATTTATTTGAGACTTGGGGGTATTTGCATAACAATCCTTCAATTACACTGTACAACACAAGTTAACATTGAGAAATGCTCACACACACCCTACTTGACATCTTTTTAACATCTTTTTAACAACCCTAATAAACATGAAACAATGTAGAAATAAGGCATGCGGACCAAATTAACAAACAATGGTTTGATGAGAAACAGGTCATGTTTTTATAGCCTGCCGATGAAGGGGAAACAAATGTTTGTGCTTGTGTTTCAAAAACCTGGGCTCTATCATCTACCATTACCCCATTCACTTACTCAGTTTTTTAAGAAGTACCATCAACACTTGTAGGACCACACAAAGTGACTTTCCTCTCATCACTTCCAGTAGGAAGACAATATCAATCAAATTCACTTTCTGGATTGAAGATTCATTAAGCATAACATAAGGTATTGACATATTGTGGTCAATAAGACATTGGTCTAGTCCATACAGGAAGTGGATTTCACTCCAGAGCCATGAAAGAGCTATCACAAGACTTGCGGTCATTCCACTTTTTCATAGAACGTTGAGATGTGTTTGATTATAATCAAAAATGTTACTTGAGAAAGTGATATATAAGCATGTTTACTGTATATAGGAATGTTTATTTATATATTGCATTCAATTATTTTCTGTCTAATTGCAGCCAAAGCTCCTTCGTCATGGGTGACTGGAGTGCTTTGGGGAGGCTTCTGGACAAGGTACAGGCTTACTCCACGGCTGGAGGGAAGGTGTGGCTCTCTGTCCTCTTCATCTTCAGGATCCTGGTGTTGGGAACGGCTGTGGAGTCTGCCTGGGGGGACGAGCAGTCCGCCTTCAAGTGCAACACCCAGCAACCTGGTTGTGAGAATGTGTGTTATGACAAATCTTTTCCTATATCGCATGTACGGTTCTGGGTGCTACAGATTATCTTTGTCTCGACGCCGACTCTTCTCTACCTTGCCCATGTGTTCTACCTGTTGCGAATAGAGCAGAAGATTAACCGCAAAGAGGAAGGGCTGAAAACCATCCAGAACGACGGAGGCGACGTGGACGTACCTCTAAAGAAGATTGAGTTAAAAAAGCTCAAGCATGGGCTGGAGGAGCATGGGAAGGTTAAGATGAAGGGAGCCCTCTTGAGAACCTACATATTCAGCATTTTTTTCAAGTCCATTTTTGAGGTGGGCTTCCTGGTCATACAGTGGTACATTTACGGCTTCAGCTTGGCTGCTGTCTACACCTGTGAGAGGTCCCCCTGCCCCCACAGAGTAGACTGTTTCCTCTCCAGACCTACTGAGAAAACTGTCTTCATCATCTTCATGCTGGTGGTCTCTCTGGTCTCCCTGCTTCTGAACGTCATTGAGCTCTTCTACGTGATGTTCAAGAGGATCAAGGACCGTGTGAAGGGGAAACAACCTCCCATCCACTACCCTGGCACTGGGACGTTAAGCCCCACTCCCAAGGATCTGTCCACCACTAAGTATGCCTACTATAATGGCTGTTCCTCTCCCACTGCCCCCCTGTCACCCATGTCACCCCCGGGGTACAAGCTGGCCACTGGGGAGAGAACCAACTCCGTTCGCAACTACAATAAGCAAGCCAATGAGCAAAACTGGGCCAACTATAGCACGGAGCAGAACCGCCTGGGCCAGAATGGCAGCACCATCTCCAACTCCCATGCACAGGCCTTTGACTTTCCTGACGACACCCAGGAGAGTAAGAAACTGACCCCAGGGCACGAGCTGCAGCCGTTGGCCTTGATGGACCCCAGGCCCTGCAGTCGGGCCAGCAGTCGCATGAGCAGTCGGCCGAGGCCAGATGATCTAGATGTCTAGCCCCCCCCCCCCCCCCCATTGGTGCCAGAGAACATAGAACAGGAAGCATTCTCAAAGTGCTGAAGTGGGCTGGGCATAGCCCATTCACTGTCCTCACCAGAGAATCTATTCAATAAAGAGACATTCAAATACTTACACTGTTGGAGGTACTATACATTTATTGATGACTTTCAAACTAGTGGAGCTAACAAGCTTTAAAAAGAAAACAACTAGTTGGTGAAGAACATGTGACCGTGTTCCGATAACTGTGCCCAACAGTCCCTCATTTCACTTCAGAAGAATATGCCTTGGTGATGTGTTTGGTTTAGTTATCATGTTTTTACCTGTAGGTTTCATTACGCAGGATGGCATTTATTGTCATGAATCTTGCCCTGGAGGCAGCTCTGCTGAGTGGTCACTAGCTGGTACAGCCACAAAGTCATGCAATTTAATTTTGAACTTCTTACCTTACCTTACCTGCTAACCCTAATGTCTAACCCTAACCTTAAATTAAGACCAAAAAGCACTTTTATATTTTACATTTTTTATGATATAACCAATTTTGACTTTGCACTGCTGGCCCATCTAGCAGAAATTGCTCAGTTCTGCCTCCAGTGCAAGATTTGTGACAATAAACTTCAACCTGCTTCCACCATATGGCCACACACAATGACATTACATCTAGAAAGATGACTCTTCAATATAATAGCAATGTGTCTTTTTCCAGGCCTTGGAAGTAGTTTGAAAAACACTTGGCTTTTAAGTCTCCGTCACACTCATTGTCTGTATGACTTCCAAGTATGTGTTGTCAAACTGGGTTGTGAGAAGGATGCTCAAATTCATGAATAAATATTTATTTATTAGTATGCAGGACATCCACAACTAGAAAAAGATTGACTACTATCCAAGGTCATGTCCATACACCCAACTGCATATTTATTGATAACAATCCAAATTACAGCAGTACAATTTGTTCAACAAATAAGAGGTTGATTTTTATTATTGTGGACTGTCATTTCCTGATAAACTTTGAATTTATGTGGTGTCAGTTGATTTATTTTATGTTTGTTGTTTTGGGTTTTTTGGGGAAGAGGTTGTTGTCAGATGGTGGACTCAAGCTGCTGGAAGAGAAATACAGAGCAACAGTTTTGTATTGCAATGTGTCTCGGAAGCATCTTTGAACGAAAGGCTTTATATTTTTCTCATTTTAAAGTGTGTGTTTGTTTTTTTTAATGTTGTTTCCTGTTGGATGGTAGAGGAGGGCAATAGAATAATTTTTTTGTTTAGCCTTTTGAGTGAATGATTTTTTTTTCCCAAACTCAATGTAATCATTGCTGCTTGAGAGATAGATATTTAGTACTGTAAATCAAGCTAACTGTGTCACAAATGTGAGTTTTTAGAAGACTGCTTATAGAGCCGGACTAATATTTAGTCAAATATATTAAAAGGTATATGCCAATGTAGCTCCACACCTACCATACACTTGTAAATGGATTTTCAATTGGAAATGTTCATGTTTTCTTTCCGGTTTTTTTCTCCAATTTTGCATTTATAGTATTTCGGTACTCAAACAGAGAGTTTCATGGGTTTTTCAGCTACGATGGTGTTTGCACTGAGATCTTGACTAGGGTTTAATAGGATTAAAAAAGTGGCAAGTGTTTTCGGATATGCATGTTACTAATTTATTTTACAACACCAGGCAGAAATCACTTCAGTACATACATTCAGACAATGCTTTTGTTTGACCACTGGTTTCAATGATCTTGCAAGGCTAAATCAAAGGGCCTCCATACAGAGTACAAGACAAACTTGGGTGTACATTTGTTTGATAACGTGATCAAATAACGCCATTCCATGGAAATCCACTGTTGTACAGTGTGTAAGTGCATGATAGCAAAAAACCTCATTAATCATATCTGTGAAAAGCTATTTTAACCCAATAAAGATTTTTTCTTTCTTAAGATTGTTTTCTTTACAAGTCTGTTATCATTTGCACCTCATTTTGCCTTTGTCCATCTTGATACAGGCTATGTGTCTAGTCCAGCCTCCTCAGTGAAGGACCTACTGTTTAATACGTATCAAATAGATCAATGTTATGGTTAAAAGATACATTTGTCATGTTTTGAGACTACAGTAGCTCACACTTTCCTCTTTTATAGGAAACGAACCCTAAACAATGAATCATTTATGTTAAAGTCAGCTTGGGGATATTGAGAGAATGACAAGAGTTATTCAGTATTATGTACTGAAAATGCCTCGGAGACTTTGAAAATGTCATAATATGAAAAGACTCAGCGCTTTTCTCTTATCCAAGTTTCCTATTTAACCTTTCCACAAAGCTAAATAAAACCACATGTTTGGACCCAATCTGTAGCCCACATGTGGCTGAAGCAGAATGGAAAAAAGCGATACTTTGATCCAATGCTAATTCATCTAGATTTTTAATTTAACGATGCGTTTTTATCAGGACTTTTAAACAAGACGTTACTGTAAGTACAACTGTCAACACAAAAATGGTTAAAACGCATGCCATTTCTACGAAAAATCTATATTACATAATGCATTTACATAACAGAAGATATCATAAAAATTAAGAACTGTGCTGAGTGTGAAAACTAACAACACAGCAGTTCACCTAATTAAGCTAAAGTTTTCTTAAATACGTTTTAAATGTTGATTCTCTGTGTGAGTGAAGCAAAGACATGACCCCTGATACTGTGGAATACTAAATGGTAGAAATTGTTCAAAGTCCATTAGCAAAACTATATCACAGAATTGTCCAATTTAAAATGGTAGTCCTAGTACTTTTTAAAGCATTCAGAAGGTGACGGAAAACAAAATGCGATACTACAACTTCTGTCTCTCTAGTGCAGATGCTAACCAAATAGATTACATGTCAAATAAAGGAACTGTACTTGGTGCAGTGGTTAGGTTAGAGTTTTACTGTGTTTGTGCATGCTTATTTTTAGACAACGAGGATTCAAATGAGTACAGCTTTAATTTCTCCCGAAGACTACTGGAAACCTCAATGTCTGAGTTACATTTCCGCTGTCTGTACAACCACTCAGACCACAAGGCCAGGGCGGTGCTACCAATGCATGGTAAATCTGGTAAATCTAACTAAAAATCCTTGATTAACTTTTCATCATGACGTCACCACAGAGTTAACAGAAACAGCTGGTGCTTGGTGTAGACTTCTCATCACAGAATAAGCTTTTAAGTTATTTATTCCTTTTATCATGTCAGTGGGGTGGGAAATAGTTTTATTAGGCATCTTTGACAGATTAGCCATTCCCTGTCCTCTAAAGGAAAGACAGCTTGCAAAACTACAGATAAATGAGTAGCACAACACATCAAAAGTGAATTAAACTATGGACTGTACATGGTAGATATATCATTCACCTCTCTCTGCAGAGTTTATTAGTAACTGAACTGTCCTATGGAGTCTATAGCGAGACCATTAGCGTCACTAACTTGGACCTAATTGATGTTTATTTTTTATATGCTCTTCAGTTTCCCACCTCTTGTTAGGGCAAACCTGTGGATTCATAAGACAGACTTGACCCTATTTACTTTGTGGTCACCATTACTGGGTCAGCTAACCAGTGGTGACCCGTCATTCAGGGCAGAGCCCCGACTGTTTAGAGCCGCACATTTTTAGCTATTTTTTTTAAATTCTGGGTTGCCTGTTTTGCATGTTATTTTGGCATTAATACATGTCACATATCAGTTTGCAAACAATGTAAAAAATCGATGAAACATTTTATGGGTGGCAGGTAGCCTAGTGGTTAGAGTGTTGGGCCAGTAACCAAAAGATTGCTAGATCAAATCCCTCAGCTGACAAGGTAAATAAACTGTAATTCTGCCCCTGAACAAGGCAGATAACCCACTGTAGTCTGTCATTAGAAATAAGAATTTGTTTCTGACTTGCCTAGTTAAAAAAAAAAAAAATGAAGCTGCATATAAACATGGTCTCTTTTTTTGCTTTCTTGAATAAGGCAGCTCCAAATTGCAGATATTTCAGTCTAGCTCAGTGCTTTCTGTGGTGGTGGGGCAAAATACGGAGCGTAGGAGTTGGTAATGTATTTGCGCCATGATTGGTTCAGTGTTCTGTCACTCATGGGGACACTACGTCAACGCCAAATCTAAGGGTAGAGCTAGAAAATGCAAGCCCCTTGGGTGCTGCCATAGAGTTACATTAGAAGTGCCAATCCAAGAAGGCTCAAGGTCATTGGCCACAGATAAAATGACGTCAAATCACGTTATATCTACAGTAGCTTTGATTGGACTGATCATGTCAACATCATACTTTCAAAATAGCTAGCAGTCATCATCATGAATCAAGTCAACAATCTACTGGCAAATCATTTTAAATCCTTGTTATATGTAGATAAATAATTAAGAGAAATTATAGATAAAACGTATCGGTACTCATCGGCCATCGGACATAAACATTACAGAACAAGTTGGAAATTGCAAATTCAACAATGAGTGGTTAGGAAGGAATCAGTGGCTAACTGCAAGCATTGCAAAGCAGGCACTAGTCTGATATTCAGTGGAGTGGCTCTGTGGTCCCAAGTCTGGTTTTAAGGGTCTCTTTTCCAAGCTTAAAATGATAAACATTCAACATTGGTCGTGCTGTCAATCCAGCATAATTTCTGCCACGCTCAAAACAACTGAGTTCAAGACAACTGGGAACTCGGAAGTAGCCTATATCTGCTGAACAATTAATCAAATGGCGACCGGAATATTTACATTGACACCCCCCCCCCCCTCCATTTGTTTTGTACACTGCTGCTACTCGCTGTTTATTATCTATGCATAGTCACTTCACCCTTACCGACTGGGAAAATACATTTTGAACGGTCATCCAACTAAGTCGGGAACTCAAGCCTCTTTCTAGAGCTCCGACCTGAAGATCAGTAACATCATCATGATTCAATCTTGTTTTTTTCCCGAGATCCCAGTTGTCTTGAAAGCACCATAAATCCAGAGAATGTCAGACTTTGATGACAAAGATTGATGACAAAATTTGCCCACAAAGGACCGCCGGGCCACCTTCCTGTTCAAGTGAGCACAGCACAACAAGGTGAGTCCAAGAATGCCTTGTATGCTGCTGCATAAATTATGTAATATGCCAGGGAGATATGTATACTGTAGCTAAGAAAGTAATACTAAGTGTATGTTGTGTATTAAGCTGTTAGAAGCCCATGTGCCTAACCCTAATAATTGTATCTATTTCCCCCTCTTCATTTCACCTACTGTTCTGACTTGGTGGTGCACATGTAGCCTATAACCTGTTTTAGAGAAATGTAATCATTGAATATTGAAAGCGCTTTCATTGTCTGCTTATGTGTCCCCTTTAATAATCCTACAGTTCTGACTTGATGCACAGGGAGAATACTGTAAGATGTTCTGGCCCATGTTCTGAATTCTGCCGCTGTACTGTGCTGAACAAATAGTTATATTGACTACATCCGTCCGAGCTCGCTCATTAATGTCTTAATTGAAATTACGGATTGTCTCTTATCCGCTTGTCGTTCCCTTTATGCCATATTTTGTACATCTCAATTGTCAGTAGAAACCACATTTGTTTAAGCAAGTCAGCCATATCAGCTATGTTTTTTTTAAAAGGCAGTAAATGAGGTTGAATGAACTGTTTCACTGCCAGACAAGGCTCCGCTGATAGCCAGGTGTAGCAGTAGTAAGGTGTTGGGAGTGCTGTTTGGACTCTGCTGTTGGGACAGCTTTATGTAGGCCCTAACAGTTTATGGGAACCATTTGTCACCAGTTTAGTACAATTAATGTATTGTTTAGTGTTGTGTTGTGTAATGGCTATGCTGGCATGCTTTCCCCCAAAAATGTTGGGCTTTGCCCCACCAAGATTTACCTGCTAAAATCGCTGCTGCTGCTAACCAACTTTGACAAGCAGTTCTGGCAAAATCACTGCATGGAAATATCCCACCTGTTGCTAGCTGGCAGCGGCCAGGATTATTGGTGAAACAGAACATCATATTTCATCCCTTCAAACAGATCAGACACAAATAGAGCATGGAGAGTAAGGGTAAACCCAGCCATTCCACATGTGTGTGGGAAAACATGTGGGAGATGTTATGATTCAGTGTCATATGATTCAGTGGAAACTAAAGTCAGTATGTGTGCTACATGTGAATTGTATCCACAGTTGTTCTTTAACGTGCAGCTCCACAGTGAGTGCAGATATCATGCTCAGTCATGTTTCCTGAGCGGTCTACCTGCTCCCAACTGTGTATATAAGCAGAAGTAAAGGAAAATAATCGGATACTTCCAATTTTAAATGACAAGAGTAGCAGATCTTTAAAAAAAAGAGTAGAAGATTTCAAAAGGTGTCTAAGCTTTCTTTGCGGTTACAATTAGATTCCTACCCAATCCATTTTCTTAGAATTTTGCCACTGCTGGACAGAGGCCGTCGAACTGTGGTTATATTAAACACGGGAAAGTGCCTCTAAGCATGTTTAATGAACATGAGGACTTGCGCTGAGTCAAAGTAGGTTTGTGCTAATGTACTTTTACTGTCAGTTAGACAAGCACACAGCACCATGCCCAATCTATTAGGGAAGTGCCCTGGAAGTGTCCACCATAACTGAAGCCATAGCAGGATGTCTGTGCTGAAATGTGGGGTGCCAGAGCATGGGAGCATATGACCCCAGGGTTTTCTCCCATGGAAAAGGACACAAAAACACAAGATAAACAGAAATGTATCTGAACTATGTGTTAATATTGGTAAATTGTTTAATGAACTGACATAATAAGAAAAGTTAAATTATTGTTGAAACTTTTAACCAGATTACCAATCACTGAAAGCTAAAAGCATTCTTGGGGGTTTCTTACCATAGTATCAGCCATAAAACATCACTTAATTAAACTTTAAAGCCCAGTGCAGTAAAAAATGTGATTTTTCTGTGTTTTATACATTTATATATATATTTCCACACTATGAGGTTGGAATAATACTGTGAAATTGTGAAAATGATGATAATACCCTTTTAGTGTAAGAGCTTTCAAAAAAGAGCGCCTGAAATTTCAGCCTGTTTTGGTGGGATGCTTTGGCCTGCTTGGTGACATCACCAGTTGGTAAATTAAATTAGAGACCAATCATAATTACAGACCAAACCTCTCTGCCAATAACAGCTTGTTTTCAGTATTCCCATCCCCACTCAGACCACTCCTAGCTAAATTCTTGCTTGAGAAATTTCTCTTTGCTAAGAAGATATTTTAGTTTCTTTTGACCATTTTCAAATGACTGAATTGGTCCTTAAACTCATACTTTTGTATCTTTTCATTACACACACACACACACACACACACACACACACACACACACACACGCACATGCACACGCACACGCACAAAGAGAGTCAATTCATATTTGTACGTGCCTTTATTTCAAGGCACATAAACCACTGATTGCAAAAAGCTGTGTCCCAGACAGTTTTGCTTTTGAAGTCTGTGAGCAGCACATTAGGCATATGGTTCATGAGCTTCCTTGTCCCAAACAACTGGAGCCTGAGGCAGGGAGAGACACAGAGAAGTAAGCACTGAGCAGAAAAACAGGGTCTCAGAACAGATTATGATAAAGTGCAGGGGCAGGTAACTACAGTACAGTGGTTTCTGCAACATGAAAGGTGTCCAAGTTCATTTAAGTATTATAAGCCAGTTCAAGCCACTGCCTATGAAACAAGACACTTGGATTTAGATGGATGGGACTGGAACTGTTATCATAAAACTGGTGAGGCTAAAATGACAGTTTTTGACAGCTTTTTATTCTCTGAAAGGTCATAATAAAGAAACTACGTAGCAGGCATAGAAATGTAACAGCTAATTGTACTGGCACACTAATTATTTCCACATCTTGCTAAATAATGTTCTGTGTATTTTCTTCCACATCAGCATCCACTAACAATGAAGCCTGGTCGGTGCGTTGGCAATGCCGGTTAGTCTCTATTTGGCCAGTTGGGTCCTGGTTTACCATGACAAGATCCAAATCTCAAAAATCAAGCCAGGAGTATTCTAAGAAGGGCGAGTCCTAGATTATTTTTCAGATACCTAATATGCTTGCGATTGAATCACTTGCGCAAGATTATTTTAGCAATGCTGTACATATTTGCCATAGCAGTAATTTCATCGGGAAAGGTCTGTACGCAGTTATACACTTGCTCTTGCAGAGGGAACAGAGTGAAATAACCAGAGGTAATGTGTGATGAATGGCTCAGACAGTCACTGGGTAAGGCCCAAAGTCAACCTCTCTCTTGCGTAACAAAATGAATGTAGCCATTTGATTCAAGATCCACCTGTACATACACCACCTGGCTTCTTGTGCAAATGAAAAGAAACAAGACCCCCCAAATCATAATAACATATTATTTGTATTCCCAAAGCAAGTGATAAGTTGGATGGCTGTAGTGTAGACAGTAGGAGGACAGAGCAGAACAGACTGCCAAGTGGAAACTGTTACTCACTGGTAACTGATTCAAATCTACTTTAGGAAAAAAATGGCTTCTGATTATCATTACCCACTTGGCACACACTAGTTGAATCAACGTTGTTTCCATGTCATTCCAATTCAATTACGTTGAACCAATGTGAGAAACATGTTGAGTTGACATCTGTGCCGAGTGGGTATGTTGTGATTGATGATCAGAACCAGTTAAATCTGGTGTTTAAGCTAGATCTGGATTTGCACTCGTAGCAAGAGCTAAAGCTTACCTGACCATAATGACTACAGTCCTCAGTTTGCCCCAGTATCCATCACCACAGTAGCCTATATCTGCTGAACAATTAATCAAATCGACACCGGA
This sequence comes from Oncorhynchus mykiss, assembly GCF_013265735.2. Lineage (NCBI taxonomy): Eukaryota > Metazoa > Chordata > Actinopteri > Salmoniformes > Salmonidae > Oncorhynchus > Oncorhynchus mykiss. The sequence continues at coordinate 20,620,072 of NC_048572.1, read as the reverse complement.
CTATTTACATTGACAACCCTCCCCTTCCATTTGTTTGTACACTGCTGCAACTCACTGTTTATTATCTATGCATAGTCATTTCACCCCTACCTATATGTACAAATGACCTCAACTAACCTGTACCCCCGCACGCTGACTCGGTACCGGTACCCCCTGTATATAGCCTCGTTATTGTTATGTTATTGTGTTAATTTTATTGTTTTTTACTTGAGTTTATTTGGTAAATATTTTATTAACTCTTCTTGAACTGCACTGTTGGTTAAGGGCTTGTAAGTAAGCATTTCACGGTAAGGTCTATACTTGGTGTATTCAATGCATGTGACAAATAAAGTTTGATTTGATTTGATCACAAGATACAATTCACAAGAAATTACACCAATATGGGCCAACCAGAATGCAAACCCTTAAACCCTTGACATGTTTGTTTCATATTACGCTTTGAATAATTTACAGAACATGTTTGTTAGTTACTAGATCCAGTAGATCAGTGTGAAATGTAGGCTACAAATTACTTTCAGAGGCCATTACAACACGCTGGGTATAACATAGCACCCCCTTTAACAGCTGTGGACTTATTCAACAAACACGTTGAAGAACACATCCACCAATGTCAAAATATAGCCTGTTTTCATTGGTGAGCTATTTTCGCAATATAAGGCTATGTACATGAGACACCGATTATGTCAAAGATTTTTGATGCAGGGAGGACTGTGTGGTGTGTGATTACTTACTAAACTATTCCGTATGTCGAAACATATACAGTAACATTGTCTGACAAATGGTTGTTTTAAAGTTAAAAATACTTAAAGTTTCATTACTTTGCCTCAAAATCTTAGGCTCCCGTCTCTTACTGGGCATCTGAAACACACACAAGGGATGCAGTCTACTTTTTCTTCTCTCTGAATAGGTCGATTGAAATGTAAAGATGAAAGACTACTGTCTTAGCCTGATGAATACCTCTCGAGACATTTGAGATCATAGAGAGATATTGTGAGTTGTAGTAGATTTATCGGGGGCAGTGTCACGGTTACTGGTAATGAGTCTAGCATGCTTAGAGGGTACTGCTTTTCCCATTAGTGTACAAACCTGCGCAGTGGGAGTTTGGGCGTTTAGCTGGATAAAGCAGAATGAAGCAGAATGAAAAGTAGCATATGCAGCTCATGTAGAAAAGGAGACAGGCCACTGAGGAAATTGAACAGGAAGTGGAGGTATGTGTGCTTACCAACAATAGGGACTGGACAGGTTTTTGCAAAGCTGAGGATGTTGATCCTGCTTGTTCCTGGATACCATCCAGACCCTCAACATTAATTTCCCCCTTTGTTCAGTAAAAAGGGATTCTCAAAATGTTCACATTGTGATAGAAAGGAGACAATCACAAGTTTCTTTGGACAGAACAAAAATACCCAGTGTGGAACAAACTATTATGTTCAAGAGGTAGGGAAGGAGGGAAGGACGTAGCTGCACAAATGACTAGGATTGAATGGCATTTATAATAAAGGACAAAAGGTAATGTGCTGTTGCCACCACTTTGGGCCAGTGGTGGTGATGAGATATCCAAACATCAGAGATACTGACATATTTCCTCTCCATTGTCCCAGACAAATGGTAATTGTACTCAGGACTAATGTCATAATCCTTTTGGTTTATGTCCTTAACGAACTCTAAGCCATTTTCGAATATACAGCACATGTTTTGTGTACTAAAACAGATACAAATACCAAATGTTTCAATAGACAATTTGTAATCTTTTCCACAGCATCTTGATGTGGAAGTACTAAATCACTCTCACGCATCTTTGCTCGCTCCTTGTAGCATAGCGCCTCAACGAATGGATCTCCACGGTGTTGAGTCCCAGGTTGTGTAGGTCGTCCTCCAACTGGTTGGACCATTTGGCTCTCAGTCTTCCTCCTGTGCATGTCCAGTTGGGGGATGGCTCCTTGAGGATAAGGGCAGGCTCCAAAGGTGGGTTTGATCTGACCAGGTGACCAAACAGTTGGAGTCAGGAGGCCATATTGGGGAGTCAAAGGCGTCCAGATGACATGTAAGGTCCAGGGTGAGGGTCCAATCTAGAGGGGGGCAAAGGTACAGGTCGGCAGGCAGGCTCAGGGTCAGGGGCAGGCAGAGTGGTCAGGCAGGCGGCTCGGAGTCAGGACAGGCAAGGGTCAAAACCAGGAGGGTGAGAAAAGAGAGACTGGAAAGAGCAGGAGCTGAGACACAAAACGCTGGTTGACTCGAACAAACAAGACGAACTGGCAACAGACAAACAGAGAACACAGGTATAAATACAGAGGGGATAATGGGGAAGATGGGCGACACCTGGATGGGGGGTGGAGACATTCACAAAGACAGGTGAAACAGATCAGGGTGTGACAGAAGGACTGGATCTTAGTTTTGTCCCAGCTGATCATGAGGCCAAGTGGCTGGGTCTCCTCATTCAACAGCAAGGTGTATGATGTCCAAGAGCTCGGCAAGGATTGCCACATCGTCCGCATATTCCAGGTCTGTGAAGCTGAGGCTGCTATAACTGGTACCACACATGCTTCGGGTAACAGTCCTTCCCATTACGAAGTTGATGGTCGTGTTAAAGGTGGTAGGTGCCAGAACACAGCGCTGTCTAACTCCACTGTTGATATTAAAGGTGGAGGAGGTTCACCCGCTGATCCGAACTCAAGAGATGGTGTTCCTGTACAGCAAGGAAAGCAGACCGGTCAGCTTCCCTGAAACTCCTAGTATCCTTAGGAATTTCCAGAGGGCTTCCCTGTGCATCCTGCCAAAAGCCTGCTTTAGGTCAACTTAGGCAATGTATAGTGGCTTCCTGAACTCTTTTCTGCGGGAGAAGTCTGTGGGAGAAGACCTGGTCGGTAGTGGAAAGACTAGGGGTGAATCCGCTTTGTTCACAGCTCTGTTTTTGCAGAAGTAGGGGGTGTATGCATTTGAGGAGTATGTGAGTGAGTGATTTTCCTGCGACGCTGAGGAATATGATGCCTCTGTTGTTGTTGCACTGGTTCTTGGGACCCTTCTTTCAGGAAGGTAGAATGACTCCCAGGAGCCAGTCTTTGGGGATTGGTATGGTCTGCCAGATAGAGTTGCTAAAGCAGTGCAGCCAGGTGACTACGGGGGGCTCCCCTTTCACCAGAAGCTCTGGGGGGATATAGTCAGAACCTGTTGTTCGGCCTAGCTTCAGTTTCCCTATGGCCTCGTCAACCTCTGCCTCCGAGGGAGGCTCTGACATGATGGTAGAGTCTTCCACTGAGGAGGACGCCAGCTCATCTGGGATTGGAGAGGGAGGTAGAGGAGGGAGGTTAAGAAGTTTGGAGAAGTGTTTACTCCAGCACTCAAGTTGCTGTTCTGAGGTCTCTAGACCGATTGAGTGTCATATACTGACACTGTGCCAGTGAGAGGGTTTTGTCCAGAGGGTTTTGTAAAAGGCTCCATGGTTCCTACCTTAGAAGTAGCCTTGGCTTTATCAGCAATGGTGTCATGCCACTTCTATTTGTCCTTGTGGAGTTCAACCTTCATAACTCGCTCCTGAGTCCTTTGAGTCTGGCCGCTCTTCTGGCCCCGATTATATTAAAGGTTGCCTCTGAGATGAAGTCCTTCTTTGTGTCTTTTCAGCTGCTTCAGTGAAGTTGTTCTTAAAGGCAGTCCAGATCTCTTCTGGATTGGCTGGGATATTGTGGGCGAGAGCAGAGAAGTGGTTCTGCAACTTAAGTTGGAACGTGGGTGCTGCTTCAAGATGTCCACAGCAACCGCAGGGCTCTCCAGAGGATTGTGCGTTCAGCCCAACATGTTACCGGGGGCACACTGCCTGCCCCCCAGAACATCTAAAGCACCCAGTGTCACAGGAAAGCCATGCAAATCATCAAGGACCTCAGCCACTTGAGCCACGGCCTGTTCATCCGCTAATATCTAGAAGACAGAGACATTACATTAAACCTGGGACTGAGAGACTGAAAAACAGCTTCTATCTCCAGGCCATCAGGCTGTTAAATAGACACCACTAGCTGGCCTCCACCCAGTACTATGCCTAGGGCGGTTGCGGTGACCATATTACCACCACACCAGCAGTCATGTGTCATGACCGCAGTAAAATTCCATGTGCACGGTAATCTCCACTTAGTATGTACTTTAGACACGCGCTGGTAGTAACAAACTCGCTAATGATCATCAGGTCGCTAATGGCCTGGTACTCAGGGCTCTACTGTCCCTCTAACCATTCTGACATCAATGCAAATGCTGTTGAAAATCACATCAAACACCATCAAAACAGTCTGATTTTAAAACTCACCTCACTGTGATTGATCATTTTGAAGAAATAAATTCAACAACAGGATGCTGTTTCAAACCCTAACACAACACAATGGACAGTGCTTTCTAAGGTGATGATTAATTCCAAACACCCATACTCATACTAGACTTTATGCATACACATAGGCCTATATATGAGACCAAGTCCGAAAAAAAACACAAATTAAAATATTGATTGTGCTTTTAAACAATACGTAGCCTACCGCATATTACGCATGGCAGAAAACCATGACAAAAAACGGATTTTAAATGTCTTTGGTACATAATTGGTCTAGTCTGTACTCCAAAATGAAACTAATTCTAGTAATCACTTTTGACTGTGGACTGTATTATTATGCATACTGGATGGACTGGTTACCTTATGCTATGCTCCAAACGTTCTATCCGTGAGTCTGGGATAGAACATATAGGCCTAGGCGATGGTTTTGGTTCACTGACTGTGCTGGGTGGCGTACAGAGTAGTTAACAATTATAGTGAATTTGTACATTATGTTGAATAGCCTAGTAATAACACATCACCTTTAGCTACACCACCGTGCGTTTCCGTCTCCTCCCCTCTCTCCTTCATTTCTTTAGCTAGAGAATATCTCACCACCATGCGTTTCCGTCTCCTCCCCTCTCTCCTTCATTCCTTTCAAGCCCGCAGAGAGAGGGGCTGTCAACAGTTTAATGAAATATGTTTAGTTGTGAAAATGTTGATGTTCTCGAACAGATCTCTCCTGGTTTTGCAAATGAAACGCTTGGTAGCTGCAGGAAAAGGGTTGGAGAGCCCATGGCATACAGAGTACTGGGTAGCTGCAGGAAAAGGGTTGAAGAGCCCATGGCATACAGAGTACTGGGTAGCTGCAGGAAAGGGGTTGGAGAGCCCATGGCATACAGAGTACTGGGTAGCTGCAGGAAAAGGGTTGAAGAGCCCATGGCATACAGAGTTTTGGTGGAATATCACCTGTCATGCAGAGAGAGGCTGCATGCTCCTCAAACAATGGTTGATGCTTGGAGTGAAAGAGCTGGAGTAGCATGCTCAAATCATCAATAGCCTATAGTCGCATCATGCAGCCCATATACATTATGATTTCTAAAACATTCTCATATTGGCTGCTAAATGAACAAACCTACAGTCTATGGCAGGTTTCCCCAACTGGCGACCCAAGGGTGGTTTTATTTGGCCTCCCAAGTTTTCTGAGCATAAATAAATACATGTAAAAAAATAAATAAATAAGAAGAATTCATTGGGGCGGCAGGTAGCCTAGTGGTTAGAGTGTTGGGCCAGTAACCAAAAGCTTGCTGGATCGAATCCTCGAGCTGACAAGGTAAAAGTCTGTTGTTCTGTGCAAGGTAATTAACCCACTGTTCCGTGGATGTCAATTAAGGCAGCCCCCGCACTCTGATTCAGAGGGGTTGGGTTAAATGCAGGAGACACATTTCAGTTGAAGGCATTCAGTTGTACAACTGACTAGGTATCCCGCCCTCCCATTGTTGGACATAAAAGACAACACCAGGAAATCAGCTCCAAGTGATTTTCCTTTTGAAAATCTGTTCCCAAGTATTTCCACGCATAATAGGTTTGAAATTATATATTTTTTTGTCAAATATTATAAATGTTCGATCTTCTTGTGGTCAATTTGCAGTCTACAACTTATTTGTAATTATGATCTGGCCCCCCAACCATCTGCTCAAGAAAATATCTGCATAAAATAAATAATGGATTTATTGTGATGGTGTATATTAAATGGATTTATTAGGCTAGACTTATTTTAAATGTAGGCTAGATGTTCCAAAGGTGCGCATTAGCAGCGCATGAGGCTTGTATGAGGTCTGTATGTGTGGAGGCCTAGAGACACTAAACATGCTTATGCTACTTAACGGTCAATTTCCATTGGGCTGACAGTATTTTCCATGAGAATAACCAGCCCTAACCCTGCCTCAGTGGTGTATTGGTGCCTGAAGAAGTAGGTATACTTTAATTTTGCAAAACAATAATCTAAATGGCTCGCCCGCAGAAAGAAAAGTGCCTTATGTGAAATATTCTATGAGAAACAGTGACATACACTATGAATGACCTAAAATGACACATCTCATATTGGTCTTCACAGTCAGGCCAACCCGAGCTGCACTCTGCAGTAGGTTAATAGTAGGTCTACTATTGAAACAGAAAAACTGGGTCAGAAATGTTCGAGATTTCTTTTCAGGTTCTCGTTCAGTCACACTTTTTTAATATACGTATATATACGTATATATATATTGGGGGGGGCAACAAAATTGTGCGTTCTATGTCCATAACAATGCTTAAACCACATCAGGAGACCACTTTTGAGGCCTGGGAAAAACATAAGACCTTGACTTTTGAGAGTAGTTACCTTTTAATTCAAGTGTGCAGGCACCTAGCACTACTGTTTGATTAGCAGTGTTTCTGTAGCACATGAGATGGAGTTTGCAAAATAAATGGCCACTGGACTGATGCAAATAATCACCATGATATAGTTCTGACAGGTAGGCATGGGCTACTTGTAGCTAGTTAACATTTAATAGAGATGGTTTTGGGGAAAGCCTTTCCATCTACCAGAAGACGGTTAGGCTATCATCAGCATTGCTAAATTGTTCCTGTTTCTTTATTGTTTGAAACCTGGACGTTTTACTTCATGTGAAGCAATGCACCTAACTCCTATTACAGGATTCAGCGGAGACCTCAAATCCTTCACTTAGACTTGAGTACAGCCAGAGAGAGATACTTTCTCACCCAAAGAGAATTGGCACATTTCTATGTTCCACCTCAATCCCACTGCCAGAGCTAATCAACTGAAAATGCTGACAGATTCTAAATTATGCTGACAAATAAAACCAAGTCCTTAGTGAAGGGGTGGTCCATTCAAAGTCTATTTACTAACTGTTTATCCAGGCACACACTCAGGATTTATGCCTCACTTACATGAGCTCTCATTGCCCTTTGACAGTAGCATGTAAAGTAACAGACCTAATTTATTAAATAAATGCAAGTAGTTAGTCTCAATGTTTTTGACAGAAACACAACTGCAAAGACACCCTCCCACACATGCAACTAAATGTGTTTTGCTTTTTAAAAATTTCACTGCATGAGCCCAATTAAGGAATGTAGTTCCTACGCAACCCCGCCTCTGCTTCACACGCCTCCGAATGCTTGGCTGTCGGTCTTTGTGATATTGGCAACAAAGAGTAACGACACATACTTAAATGCAGTGCCATGCTCTGGAAGCTTTTAAAAGAAACAGTCCAAAAGTACTGAATGTATTTAATCAGTGTTGCCTATTTGTACAGCAATTATTATTTCTGTGGGTTGATTTAAGATATGCACAGCAGAAGCAATGATCTCACCTCATCTAGAGAAGTGGATATAATTAGGGCATGACCACATCTTTATGATTCAGTCATTGTTATGGTCAACAATCAGCTGTAGTATTACATACACTCTTAGAAAAAAGGGTTCCAAACGGGTTATTCGGCTCTCCCCATAGGAAAACCCTTTTTGGTTCCAGGTAGAACTATTTTTGGTTCCATGTAGAACCCTCTGGGGAAGGGGTTTTACATGGAACCAAAAGGATTTCTTCAAAGCGTTTTTCTATGGGGACAGCTGAAGAACCTTTTAAGGTTTTAGATAGCACCTTTCTCAGAAGAAAAACTCATTTAGGATGTGGTTATGTGAGAGTAAGATTAAGCAGTGGTGGAAAAAGTACCCAACTGTCATCCTTGAGTAAATGTAAAGATACCTTAATAGAAGATGCCTCAAGTAAAAGTCAAAGTCAAAGTCACCCAGTAAAATTCTACTTGAGTAAAAGTCTAAACATTTTTGGTTTAAAATATACTTATCAAAAGTATAAGTATAAATCATCAAACATTCGGTATATTATGCAAACTAGATGGCATCATTTTTAATTTTTTATTTACAGAAAGCCACGGGCACATTCCAACAGTCAGACATCATTTAAAAAATGAAGCATGTGTGTTTAGTGAGTCTGCCAGATCAGAGTTTTTGGGATAAGGATAGGGATAGGGATGTCCGGTTGATAAGTGTGTGAATTTGACTTCTTTCCTGTCCTGCGACACGTTCAAAATGTAACGAGTACCTTTGGGTGTCAAGGAAAATGTACGGAGTAAAAAGTATAATATTTTCTTAAGGAATGTAGCGAAGTAAAAGTAAAAATAGTCAAAAATATAAATAGTAAAGTACAGATACCCCTAAAAACTACTTAAGTAGTACTTTAAAGTATTTTTACTTAAGTACTTTACACCACTGAGATGAAGTACTATTTAACTAACAGGTAAAAGTTCACCCCAGGTCACTGGGTGGGCTCATCTCCCCCACATACTGGAGTGCAATATGCTCCTGATGTCTGCACCTCTTTGTACCAATATAGTCCACATGCAATAGAAAAGTGTGAAGAATGGTAACCATAGCAAAGCTGAGCAGCAACAGACAAGTGTTTAATTTGGCTCTCTGTCCCTTTCACCAAACGTTATGTCCTTCCTTCCTGTCTGTACAAGCACTCTTCCCAATGTTCTGATAGCCTCTAGGTTTAGCCTAGAGAAATTCCTGTCCATCTTTTTCTGATTTACTTCAGATCATAAAAATACTATTTCTCGTTAGACTGGTGAATAAGAAAGTGCACAGAGGGTGAAAATAGGATGTAGCTTATATTTAACAAATATAATACATTTATAAGAGAGTATTATGAGAATGTATTGCAATTGCAATTTAAAAAACCTACATGATCTGGTCTTAATCAGAAAATAAACACTGTATCTTGGAAAATAGGATTACTCTGCTCACACTTCGCGTAATTATCTGAAATTCAAATCCCACATGAAACCTCGGGGATTCTTGAGATTTGCTGATCTTTTGTTTTTCAAGGAGACTAAGCCCATTTTTTTGCCCACAACATTTGTTTCTAATGAAAAGAGTATGGCATTGCACTATGATGTTATGTTCATGAACTTGCTACCCAGACAAAGTTTACTCCATGATTATGAAATCATACGTTATGCTGCCAATACATCATGTGTTTCTATGTATGGTTACGGTCTGTTTTGTCTAAACATAATTATTGAGGAAATGATTATTTACACCTTTTCAGTTTGAATTTTCCCACCATTATGTTCCCATGGTGTTTCAGATGAAGTCAGTCAGGTGGGCTTGGCCAAGTCTCTTGTAAACACATTCTGTCATGTTTTGGGGGGAAATAATGTCACCCAGTCACAGTATCCTGGTTCAGTATTATACATTATTGGTTTGGAAAACCTTTTTGAACCTCTAGCATCCCTGTCACCAACATTGGAGCTGTATCAGACAGTCAGTTGAGTGGAGCAAGATGGAGGACAACCATACAGTAATTTGCATACTAGATATGTTTGTCCAACAATCTTTCGTTTTTGCTGGGCTCAGCGACAAGTAATGAAAATTAAAGCAGTTCAGCGTTTATATGCTGTAATTAGGCGTGCTGAACTGTTTGGACTGGGTCTCTCAGACATAGACAGGGCCTAATAACCCTCTTCTTGGGTTTTACTGCCCACAAAACAGCTTCATTAACAGTAGCTACCAGTATCACCTGCTGGGTGTGTTTGGCCCATGGACAGTGGGGCCAGCCAGGGGCAGTGTGGCTACGCCACAAGGGGAGCTCCCTGTGGGTCCCCTCCAACCCCCCGTCACCATCACCACAGGCCCTAGATGAGTCTCACATTTCAACCTTTTTTATTGGACCAATACGCCTGGGTGATGGTACATTGTTTATGGCGCAGCTGCGTCACTTTCTTCAAAATGGAGTGGTTGTAAAGTTGTAATAAAATCTCAAATGTATTAATAACCCATTATTAACAACCTGAAAAAAGATGTGATGATTTAGAAGTAGATTTAGTGGAAAACTATGAACTTTGTGTAAAACGGATGTACTAAAAATACAGTAGGCGTGCTTTGCACTGTGTCCCTCGCATTCAAAATGGCTTATAAGGTAGAGTAAGCACCAGTACCAGTTTTGCTTTTTTAAGTTAGTCTTCATTTTAGGAGGGTTGTATTGGCTACCTGAATACTTCTAGTGATGTGTCCCCTAAGGGGGAGTATCTCTGATTGAACAAAAAGGGGATTGACATTTGGGCTATTCCTTTCCTTCTGCAGTCTCTTGGTTGACCAAACAGACACAACGATTACTCTCTCAGAACTACTCCTTCTGAATGACATTCTACTCTACAATGTAACGTTTAAGCCATTTTCACCATACAGAAAAGAGCTCACATCCAAAATATGAATATGACATGACTCAGCTGCTGTAGAAGGGTGATATACTGTAGAGCTGTTGGACTTGTTCACTTCCTGCCTCTTATGTGTGTCAGTGAGCTCAGTTTACTAAAATAGTCTTTGGTGTAAAGTTTACATGGCTTTAAATTAGGGCTCAACCTACAGAATATGCATGTTTGCTCCTCATGTAGTGAGTTATCAAGTCTGTGAAAGGAAGAAAACCCTAGCAAGTGTATCTGTGATTGCATCATCAATATACAGATACATAGAGAGCTAAAGGTGACATTTAAACGTCCCTGCATACTGCTAACTAAGTAACTATTCTTCACTGTAAGTATATTTGACAAACTTTATAATAGAAAGTTGGTACTCTGAAGGCATCTTTTTATATTTTGTATCCAGTACGTCTTTCTCTGAGACAGAAGAACAGATCTGTTATTCGGTCCTTGGACATGTTTCCAGGAAACCAGAGTAGGCAGAGTAGGCAGGTCATCAATGAAGGGCCGATGTTAGCTTTTCACTGTTCCTTGTAGTTAGTGATGTCAATGGGTAAATCTAGTGATTGCAACTACCACGAAATCCTTATAAAGTATAAGCTTACTTCACAATAAATGATTTATACCTTGAATTGAATAGTTCATTATATGGTCATTAAAGCCTGTTGATGTAAAAAATGAAACCCCAAAAACTAAAGCCTGTGTTCATAACAAATGCTATATTATTTGATGACTGAACCTGTAAAAAAGGTCACAATGCACTGTGGGGTCCTATATACTATAGCTCTGAAATTCACCCCGTATGCCTTGTGAGATCTTTGTCTTCTGTTCTTACATAGCATTTGCCCGAGCCACTTATGTATCAGCTGGTTTTGGGACTGCTGCATCAGTTTAACATGGTTTAATACCACTATCATGAGAAAGCAGGCGGTCACACAGAGGAGATGGGCTTTTTGGTTAGCACATCAAACAGCACAGTAACTCTCATGAGTGGCCAAAGCAATCAGGCCCTGATTGCCTAAGCCATCCGAGCTCTTATTATGTGCAATCTTTTGGTAATGTTGCAGACAACCAAGAGATCTGACGTCTTCATTTTGTCCTTTCCAGCCTGGCATTAAGGAGGGTGATGGTAAAGGCCCATTCACACGCACTACGCCACACTACAATGCTGGTTCGCCAAGTGCTCATATCAGATCTACACAAAACAGATTATCGTCATAAGTCATCTGTTATATTTGAGCTAATTGAATCCTCAAAAAATGGAAATGCTTCTGAGAAATCAGACTCAACTTCACTTATCGAGACAGTGTCTGAGACTGAGTTTGTTACTTTCACTGGGGTGAATCCCATCTATGTCCGAGACCGCTTCATGCTCTCTGGTTGTGTGCAGTTCACATCTTGGGTCTCTCTGAAGTCTGAATTATGTTTAAAATAGTTGTTTTTTTGTTTCCACTGAGTGCAGCCAGCATGAAGCCGAAACAAAAAAGTATCCCTTTAACACTAAGTGCTCTTGGCTGTTGTGTCCATAAAGCTTTCTCCCAATGTTACTGGTTTTCAAAGAGCTGCTTCTAAAGACATACAAACCATCCATCACTCTGTCAGAAGTGTTTATCTTCACACCTAAGGAAGGACACTTATCTGAAGGGTGCTACATTAGCATGGTTGCTCTGCACATACTGCTCAGAATAGAGGGACATACAAGTCTTTTGAAGGGAAATCAAGTGTTGAAGACACTGTAAATGGATGCTTATTGCAATTTCTGAACTGTTTTAAGTATGGGAGCACTGAACTATCTCTAGCATGGCACTAACATATTTGCCTTCACCTGGAGGCTGGAGGAGTAAGGGACAGTATGAAACTTCCATCTCTCATTCTTGGTTGGTACATAGACCTCCACCACACCACCTTAATTGCTACTGAAGGAAAGCACTCTCTAACGTTTCATCTACCGTTAAGTCAAAAAGTATACTTTAAAGGATGACCTAGATTGTTTTACATCTTTAATAGTGATATTTAGACTTGCAGTGAACTTGCCAGTGCAAATAGATATTTTATGAATAGCTCAAAGGGCATTTGGGAACAGACCACAGGCATTATGGAACCTTTCGTAGTTGATGCTGGAAAGACTTTGAAAGCTAAACTACACAGACAGCTCTTCTCAGTGCAACGACACAAAAGCTCAAACAGGTCCTATTTGGATAGTGCGGCCCTCAGAAGCATTATTGAATAACATGACAATTAAGATTTGAGGAGAACGTATGACTATATTTTGCCGAACTTCATGAGTTGAGGAATGGTCACAGTGTTTCACATAAAGCTCAGAAAAGCAGCCTTTTTTTCAGGTCAGGGGCAGAAAGCCCACGTGACATAATTGTGGCCGTGTATGGCTCCAAGAGAGCCCCACCTAGTGCACTCTATCACCCACAGACCATAAACAAGTCGTCTCAGGGTCTTGTAAAGTGTTCTGTCACAGCCATTAAAAAAGCTTTAACTTGAAGGTGTTATCCTAATTCTGTTAGGTCTCCCTTGTGGAGGAAAGAAAGAAGCTGAGGCAGAAGAAGAAGTGTGTCAGGAGGAGATAATTCACCCCTCCAACCCTCCAACGTGTAAGTATAGCATGGAACTGGACTTTCACTCTCCACAGCTGACCACCTGACCACACTCCCGTGCTATTTCAGCTAAGTTAACATCAGACCTCTGAGAAAGTAAATGGTTTAATTTTTTAAAATGTATTATCACCTACCTATCGCGCTTACTGAAGATTTGTGTAGAATACCTGAACAGTAAACTAAATGTTACAATAGATGAATCAGAAAACATTTGTATATTTCAAAACATTATTTTAGCTGTGGATGTTGGGGGGGCTTTCTCTGGCTTCATTTTATATCAGGGCATTGTTTGGCCTAAATAAAAATAAAAAGTTATTGATTCTGGTTTCAAAGCCTTAAACAGAGGAAAGAAAAGGCAGAGACCACATCAGACACAACAAACTATGCCTGCAACTTGTAATTATGTTTGAAATGCGGTAACTAGAAATCGGGATTTCCAATTATTTGCAAACTCTTTTGAGATATACGTCTGCTTCACATGGTTCCACTTTACAAGCTTGAGGAGAAACAAACAAATTGCACCTCATTTGGTTCACTAGGGTATTTTAAACTGCCTTTGGCTAGCGCGGCTGCAGGACAATCAATAACGTGCTGGAGACAAAAAGTGACTCTGCAGAAAGCTTGATACCGTGTACAGTATGTAGTTGTTAAACATCATGCAGCTAATCCACTGAGGGAGAATAGAGAGACACCATAGGCTTACCCTGACATGCCAAATGAAGACCTTGTCATCCATGACAGAGAAAGGAATGATTCATGTCTTTGAGATGATAAGCACAACTATAGTTTTAGCTCTCTTAGCTCAAGAGAGTTTGGCTCATGTCTTTACTTCATAAGTGTCCTGCTGCAGCAGCTAAGGTGTTCTTGAACCCCATATTACATTGTTCTCATTTTGGCATGGACTTCAGAAGATGTGTAGGATTTCAGAAAGCAAAGTGCTTTGTTCTTTTCATTGCTTAGAAGCATCCTCCAATAGTTCAGCTTTTATAGTGTAGCATAGTGTGGTGTTTGTTCGTTTGCTCCTCACAAGCAGAGCCAAGCTGGCGGCGTGAAGAGAGGAACCCATAAAAGGTTGCTAGCCTGGGTACAGAAAGCATGGTGTTAGTGCTCCTCTGTAAAAGGAGGCTGTGGTTCATACAGAGAGATTTGGAGAGCTGCAGACTACACTCCCCCCACCCTCTGCTAGCAGCTGAGGTGGACAGCAGACAGACACACACGCACACAGACACGCACGCACGCACACACACACACACACACACACACACACACACGCACACACACACACACACACACACACACACACACACACACACACACACACACACACACACACTGGAGAATGAGGTTTTCAATAAGAATACATTTATCACATGAATAAACAATTTATTCTTTGTCACCAAGAGGACAAGTAAAAAGTGTCATCCCTGAAAATATAATTTGCAATACTGCTATGAGAGCTGGTAGATAAGATGTTATGTGAAACAGGCAGTGTCTCAGCACAAGTCACTGATTCAGTTATGTTTGAGAAAATGTACAGTATTCCGAAATGCTACCAGGAGTCAACAAATGAACAACAGAACACAATACAGTGACTGCATTATTAACCAGGATATAACTCATGAGACAGAGATTACACATTGTTATTTCACTCCCATAAAACTGTATTAGTTTTACACAATAAATGGCCCAGTTATGCTGAAGTTTTTCATGAAAACAGAAGAGGCCTCTGCCGCCCTCTTAAAAGAAACGGTAGACACTAAGCAATTATGAAAGCAAGTGGTGGGAGGAGGAGGGGAGGGGGAGGGGGATGTGGCTAGTGATGGCGAAAGAGCTTTATCCCACTTTAAAACAAACTGGCAATAACTCTCCCGTGTTATAATGGACACTTCATGAACTGTTCACTGTATTCATTTATTTTTAAAAGCTCCTTTGTAAACAGGAGAAATGGTCGACTTCACACCAAAAACTGTCCCATCCATTTTAATTGGAGAAAAGAGTCCCCGTCAGACAAGTCAATGCCTGCCGCTCCGTTTTTGAACTAATCCCCTCTAATTAACACGTGATTCGCCAGTGAGGGAGCGTCAGGCAGACAAAGTAGTTCCGTCATTTGGAAAACTATTTGATGGTAGAAAGGAAGAAAGAAAAGTTAGACATAGACCTGTGGTGCATGTTAATAATCTAGGATGCTTGTTTATTTGTGATCTAACTGTTGATGCGGAGCATAATGAGGTACTGCGGTACTGTTTGTAACTATATATCAATCTCATAAATATAGGAATGATTAAGGAAACCTAGAGCAAACAATAGAATGATAGAAAGTTTAAAACTTGGAGAAATTCAAACAAACAGCTCCATCTCTATAAGCATACTATCTCGGTGTGTTTGAATTGGAATTCCTCTTGACAAAGTTGGCTCTGTTGACATTCTGTGGTCACACCATGCAGAAGCAGCAGCTGACTGGTCTGATAGAGAATAGAGGGAAGAATAGATGGAGAGGAGAAAGAGAAGAGAGGGAACAGCTGTTTTTTCCATAGGGATCTCAGGGCTAAGCCCTCTCATAACCACGCTTCTTGCTGGATTGTGGCCTTAAACAATTATTTCCACAAAGGCCATTCTGCTGATGGCTTGGGCGCATTGTTCCCATACTGGTGGCGTCGTGTCTAATTTGGAGGGAATGTATGGTTACAGATGCTAAGTGCTGACCCAGTGCAGTGAAGGAGAAACAGGGCCGGCCACAGACAGTAGCTGTATAGTCCCCCTTCTTGGCCAATCAGAGGAAAGGAGGTAGAGTATCCAAACCCCCACCCGCGCCCCCTCCATCTACCCACCATCCCCTATCCATGTTACCTTAACTGTGACCTTAATTAGGAAAACAACACACATTCAGTTAGAGAGTATGTGTCACATATGGTATTTAGCACAATTAGTATGCAACGCGGTCACTCACACAAGGAGAAGCATGTCTCTCCCTGTAAACAAACAGGATGCTGAATGGGACGCAGCGTGTCAGTCCAAAGTTTTTTTTCATTTTGACAAATGTCATGGAATTTATAAACGGAAACAGTTGCAGACAACGTTTTCTGCACATGTGCTGAACCTCCACCAATAACCATGAGCTTGTGTTTTCGCTGGGGACCAGCCTTCGCTGTGTTTTGGGCACTGGTGACCAGCAACGTACTGTACCAGCATATGTTGGTCACCTGCAAAAGCAGCAATAAGTCACATTATGCTGGTTTACGAAGTGATGTCTAATTCCTATTGAAATTAGGGATATCCAACAATTTGAACTTTTATTCAGCCACAAAATGCATTCAGAATGACTGCCAGGGTTAAAAAGAAAAATGAACAAAACTGACTAAACCATCTCAACTGGAACAACCATTTCAGTAACGAGAGCAATAAGTCCAACTAACAGATTGGATTAGTTTAGAAAAATGTATGTTATTTATCTTTGTGATGAATTAATCAATCAATGTACATGCAAATATATAGATATTGAAACAACTCTACAAATCAGACTGCAATAGAGCATGCTGGGAAATATGATAATGATGAGCATGGTTTTGCAGACCAGCTGGACCAGCAAACACTAAAGGTGAGGGTGATATGTGTAACCAACCATCAGGAAGGGAGGGTTCTTTACTGGTGTGATAGTTATTTCCCTCTCCACCATGTTTTCCTTTTATGCCATGAAATGCTACACTGTTAAAACGTTCCTGTAATTTTATGGTACACAACAACAAGTGACTTAATTTATACTGCTGAATTAAGATATTATTGCTGTAAAAGAACAGTATGCTGATGAATGCTGGTACTTGAGACTGTACCTCACTTGGGGTTTGACTCACAACCTAATGACCTGAATGTCCTGCTACACCACCAGGTCTGTGGGCATGACGGAGATTGGCACAGATTTAATGTCAAGAATACATTTTTGCACTATGGAAAAGGTTGATTAAGAATCAAGTCAACAATTGTCAGATTATCTGACAACACCAACATGAAAATAGCAGTGCTCAGCGACTTGATATTTTTTCATTTCTTTTTATTTTTTTTAAAACCTTTTTTAAGTAGGCAAGTCAGTAGGCAAGTATGTAAAGTGTGCATGAATGCTTTGCAGATTTGACCTTGCAGATTTGACCTTGCGGAAGTGCATTAACGTTACAGCAGTGCTAACAGACTAATCTTTATTTCCAACAACATACTGTGGGGTCTGAAATGATTGACACCCTTGATAAAGATGAGCAATAAAGACTGTATAAAATAATTCAAATACTGAGCTATATTGTATTCTCCACAATTGCTCAGAGAAAGTGATTTTGTTTAACAAGTAATGCATTTTTTAATTAAAAGGGTAGGAGAAACACATTTTGAAGAGTCCACATAAAATGCTGAAAAGGGATATTTCAGAATGCTCTCCAGAGTATCCCCACCCTGCTGGGAAAAAAAAACCCATACAGTAAAAAAGGGAAATTGAATTGAATAAATGGTGAATTTTTATCTGAACAGAGTTCCAGTAATAGCTAGTAGCAGGACTGAAATCATATAAAACTGCCTCACGTCAATGGTCGCACGAGTTAGTTCCTGCCTTAAGATAATCATCCACACCATTAAGAGTTTCATAGGTACTGCCAAGACATTTATTCTGCAGAGTTGAGAGAGAAAAAAGTCAGCCAACGCTATAAACAAATCAAGTATAAGCCTGCTCATCTTGGCAAGTCTAGGAGAAATAGTTAATTACTTAGGAGAAAGACTAATGTCTGCCGAACCATAACTGTTCAGGCTCAACACTGTTATTGAAAACACTGTTGGATGATTGCGCAATGCGGTAACCAGCTCTAAGGGGGTTTATGATAACCATGACGTAGCAGACCCAGCCATTTTTCCAAACAATGTTACATAATCTACTCTAGGATGCATTTCATGGAGGCATGAAAATAGCTCCAATGGTGCCATGTATTGATTAGGATGCTAAAATATGGCACACATACAATACTATCCATTTAGTCATTCAATTTAGTCATAGTGTATAAACTGCTTTACAATTCAGCTCTTAGAGTTCATGCATATGTTTATGAGCTGAAGTTGTGTGATTATATACATCCAGATTCCACACCCCGGTCTGAAATAACTCTCCATATAATGCATAGAGCTACAGTATTAGATAGCAAACCTGGCCAGCGATGTCAGAAGTGTAACACCAGTGCACTGTGTTCTTGGACACAAGTTCCCGTGTGTTGAAGTACGTGTCCATCACCGGAGGTTATTGGCACCTTAATTGGGGAGGACAGGCTCGTGGAAATGGCTGGAGCGGAAGTTGTGGGATTGTATGTTCTTGGTTTCACATTGGTTGGGTGAACAAAGCCACACATTTTCCACCGTTTTTAAAAAAATTCAGAGAACAGAAGTGAACCTTTTGCCTGTTCTGGGAACATTTATTTTTAGGTTGCGAAGCTGTTAATTTCAGTCTATTCAAACAGAGCCCATTTCAATGGAAACAAGCAGTCAATAAGGTCAGGTGTGGCCAATTAGTGGATGCGGCCAAGGCACCTGAATACACTTTACAAGATAGAGGATAGAGAGAGTTTTGTTGATGCTGTGAACGGAGACACCCATCTGTCAGAACCTTCCCCCCACTCAATCACAACAAATAAACCTCCTGCAGGTTGAGTTTAATCACTACTGTACATGCAGATGTATGGTGAGATGCAGGAGGAAGCTTTGAATAGGTCAGTAGCCTACAGAGTAATATGAGAATACAATTGCTGAATTCATGTAGATATTCTAAACTAAAGGTTGAGAGCCATGCGTCCTCCGATACACAACCCAACCAGACCACACTGCTTCTTAACACAGCACGCATCCAACCCAGAAGCCAGCTGCACCAATGTGTCAGAGGAAACACTGTGCACCTAGCAACCTGGTCAGCGTGCACTGTGCCCGGCCCGCAACAGGAGTCACTAGTGCGAGATCAGACAAGGATATCCCTTCCGGCCAAACCCTCCCTAACCCGGACGACGCTAGGCCAATTGTGCATCGCCCCATGGACCTCCCGGTCCTGGCAGGCTACGACAGAGCCTGGGCTCAAACACAGAGCCTCTGGTGGCACAGCTAGCACTGCGATGCAGTGCCTTAGACCACTGCGCCACCCGAGAGGCCGTTTTGATAACTTTTAAATGTAGTAACAGGTCCACGTAGAATTAAAAAAATGTTACATAATACCATAGAAGAAGTGTTCTGCTAATATAACAATGTGCATATTTTCATTTTCATTGTCATTCCTACTGTGCAAATTGGAATTTTGTCAGGTGGTAATGGGGCTGACTTGGAAAACATGTCAGAGTGGTCATACCTTCCTTTATGGTGTCCCATATACAACAGGAGTTCCCTGATCCTGGTGCAGAATACAAAGGGTTTCTCCCTCCCCATGTTGACTGATACCATTTAATTCAAGAATAAAAAAGACAATACAAGTAAAAGTTGTCTATTCCCAATGTCAAACCAGTTGGAGAACGTTCCTAGAACATTACCAACATATAAAATTCAATGTAGCCGTGTGAACTTTTAGGAAACGTTCTGTTAAAGTAATGAAATACCCCAAAATACGGCCCTGTGTTAAATGCTTAGCTGTGTTGCATGCGTAGTGAGTGACTGACTCTATTGCTCAAACTGCTTGGCTCCCACCTCCGGCAGTAATGGGTGGCTGTTAATAAAACCGCAGTCACAGAATTGAAGTGGAACGTTAATAAAGCCACAGCCACACTGAGACAGAGTTGAGTGCGACTGGAACTGAATAGGGGGAATAATTTCATTTGGATCTCAGTTTACAGCTTGTCAACACGTACGTAGGACCCTATTTCACATCCAGTATAAAAGTCAGCCAGGCACTGGAAGGGGGACTCCTATACACATCCCTTCAATGCATTAACACTTGACTGTCGGCTTAAAGTGCTGGCCTCTCCCCTGCCACGACCTGCTTGGCTTCAGCGTGTGACATTCCCGTTGTGACGTCTTTGAGCACAGCAGCAGCCACCTCTAGTAAGATCATAGGGAAAACACATGGTTTGCAGAACAGTGTTGACAACAGTTACTGAGGGGTAGGAGTGTGACAACTGCAGCAATTAGTGGGCAGAACTGATATGTTGGCACTTTTAAGTACAGTATTTACCATTGATTTAATAACCGAGACAGTGATGAATATAAAGGCAATGACTGCCTGTTGTCATTGTGTCTGAAAAGAGATGTTCCCCACTCCCAAGCATGTTTTGTTTTTTGTTTTTTTCTGGACCCATTCAATGTGTTTTCCATTTGCTTACGTTGCAGAAAGCCAGTCATGAAACATTTTGTGCTGAACTGCCCATTCACCCACACAGTTAAGGTTCTTGTTCACAAACTGACTCACCCTATTCCAATGTAGTGCAATTCTACAGTATGACTGAGTTGTTATGGGCCCTACAGGATGTCCTGTTCTTACGCTGTGAAATTCTGCCTTTCTTCACGTGATCTAAATAGTCAAATGTATGAAAAAGTAATGCCTCTGTTACTTTGGTAACTAATCTGTGTGACACAGAAGAAAACAGAGACTGCATAGGACATGCACATTAGGCCTGTATTTTTGTTTTCAAGCACTCAACAAGCAATTAGTTATGATTCCCAAATGTTATGGTGAGAAAAAGTTGTCATAAAAAGCACTGGTCACTTTCATTTAAATCTGGAGCGGCCAAACAAATATTTTAATTACATTTCCATCGCTTGTAAAAGAAGCCAAATACAGAGACAATACTTTTTGGTGGGGAAACATAATGTTTAGAATGTGCTTTGCTTGGCCTTGATGGCTGTAAAACAGTAAACACACATTTTTTTTCTCCAGAAAGTCTGGTCTGACCTCTCTAATTCCTCAATGTTAGGGAGCTTCTCCCATGGCCTTTGATCAGCCCAGAGCTATTTTTCTTCCCATAGCCATGCCACTGACGGAAGTGGAGCCATTTGAGGACATTGGGGACAAAGGAGCAACGTGCAGGGATTTAGGGAGATGTCGCAGACACACAGGGGGACATGCACGGTCACTCACACACAGGCACACAGACACACAGTTTCAATTTCATGGTTCAAGTTGTAATGTCACATGCACAAGTATAGGGAAATGCCTTTCTTGCAAACCCAAAACTCAACAATGCAATAATCAATAATGTAATACTAGAAAAAAACACGTGAGAAATAAGAAATGTGAACACACACCAGTGGAGACTGGTGACTTGAAAAATTGAGGAGGATGGGAGACCCGCGGTATAGGTGTAGAAGGCATGGAGACGACAAAGTGTGTTTCAAAAATCGTCAAAAATAATTTTAACCTAAAGCATTTAATAAAGACATTTATAGTACAATAGTATGGCGAATTGGAATGAGAGGGCTACTAACAGTGTAGGAAAGGGATCATAGCAGTAATTGAACGAGGGTATGAGGCATGAGTTGAGGTGTTTAGAGGCTTGACCAGTGGAGGACAGGATTTTACATAGAATACAAAAAACAATCATGATGTATGTTTTTGTGTATGTGATTGACTCTACATACAGTAATGAGAGAAAATTGATAGGGCTACTCCCAGTGCTTGGAGAGGAAACATGCAATGTGCCAGTGGATGAGAGGGCACATGAGACATGGCTTCAGTTCATGTCAGGAGAGAGTTGACAATGATAGTGGAGTGGAGTGGTCATCACCTCTTAATCAGGGAACAGGATAGCAGATACAGCTGCGCCATCGTAGGTTTGAACATGATGTTAAACTCAGACATCTCAAAATTCATGAAGTCAAACACAGTCAAACACTGCGGATCTCGCCCACTTGACACATCAAAGTAGCTCAAGGAACGTTCCTGAAGCCCTAATCATCCACACACCTGATGATAACTAACACCTGCAATGCAAGCAGTCTGGTGGCACCAAAGGTCCCAAAGTGGTGGGGAATTTTTTACCTCCTGGTGCCTGGAGTTTTCCCTTATCTGTTAACCTGACCAGGAAAACTGTGGACCCTATAAGGTATGCCAGTGATTGATCAGTTGTTAAAATGGTTTATAGGGGCTATGATGGGACCAGTTTTTCCTAATCAGGTCACATGGTTTAAAAAAACTCCTGGCCCTGGAGGGATGAAAACCCTGTCAAACTGCAGCTACCTTATATTTGTTCATATACATTATATTTAGACTAGAATAGTAGGGGGATTTCCTCTACCCAGCCACATAGACAACAACTGATAGACAATAGAGCTCACAGGGCTGAGCTTGTTTTTTTGCATGTTTGCAACTGTAGGCCTTGTAAAAATGTACTCACATCTGTCCACATCTGTATTATGTTGACTGATTAATTCCAGCTCATAATTTTGGATTAAAAACATATACGCAGCCTAGCCAGCCCAATCTTGAATATAAACAACATTTTATCACGTTCACATTCTCTCCTGACACACAAATGGACTATAAATACATAACATTACCAATGAGTTACCCTGACCAGATGGACAGAGCACATAGGCTGTATACAGCTGCCCTTGTTAGTAGTCTTCAGTTGATCAGACGGAAAAATTGTCTCATTTTCATCCCACACAGCATGTCAGATTTCTAATGTTTAGGTGTAACCTAGGCTACTACAACATTTATGTCATGAGTTGTTGCTTGTGTCTGTCTGGAGTGACTATGTGTCATCATCTTTGATAAATAAATACCGGAGGAAATGCGCTGTGTCAACCTCTCTTTTTAATAAAACATTTAATGGATGATGCAATGGAAGCTATCAAATCATTCGGAATTGTTTTCTACATCCTAGAAAAGACATTTGAAAGTTCGATATGTTCAGTAAGTAAAGCATAGTAACATGCAATGGCCTCTGCAAGCTCCTTGTAGTTGCCCTTGTTGGTGGAACTTTCCCTACCAAACCAACTTGTCCTACCAATGCAGCTTTTTCCCAGAATCTTGAATCTGATGTGGGCATTTATATGCTCCCTTCTTTTGTTTTGCCGTTTATCTGAACGATCGATGTTCTTCAGGTCACTGTACCCACCAAGGCTCAGACTTTCCAAAAGGCAGGCAGGGCCAGCAATACAGGCGGCTTGATGAAAGGCTCCCTGTTAACCAGCTATACTTTTTTTTTTATATCAGTTGGTATTGAACGTCCTCACCTTTCCATCCTTCTACTTGAAACTGATGTCAGGCAAAGGTCGACTCTTGCTTTTAATTCACACCTTTTCCGTGTACCTCAGAGAATGCAAGGCTAACTTAGATTTTTTTTAAATAAATTGCCCTAACTGGATACAATTTATTTATTCCAAAACCAGGGTATATGCCTACTTCATCTCCTGTAATGTGAAAAAAACTATTTGAATTGAATAATATCCCAAAAATGCTCAACTATCACTCTTCACTCTTAATCCAACAATGTCATCAAGCTTCTCGACAGATAGAACCCCCATAATGCTCTGTGGCACAGTCCCAATACAACACACTAGGATCGTTCTCTGATCCTAAATCTATGATTAGATGAACAACATGCTAGTTCTTACTGCAAAAGCTTTGATTGGTTGTAGGACGTCCTCTGGAAGTGTTCATAATTACCATGTATGTCTATGGAAGGGGGAGGCTTACAAGCCTCTTAGGTTTTGTATTGAAGTCAATGTAGCCAGAGGAGGACGGAAGCTATCTGTCCTTCTGCTACACCATGGTGCTACCCCAGAAGTTACTGTAGACCTTCATTGCAAAACAATCAGTTATTTGGTGACATACAAATATATTTAGTATAGTTTTATCGAAAAATGATAACTTTTTTAATGTTTCTAAGGTTTTTATTTTTATGAAATTTAACTGAGGTGGATGGTCCTCCCCTTCCTTCTCTGAGGAGCCTCCACTGACACACGCACGCACACACACACAAACACACACACACACACACACACACACACACACACACACACACACACACACACACACACACACACACACACACACACACACACACACACACACACACACACACACACACAGAGCACAGAGCACAGAGCACAGACACAGAGCTAAGCTCTGTCTTACTACACAAGGCTCTAAGAGGCAGACGGATAATTATGATTCCAAATGTCCACCTTGCAATTGAAACTTGTCTGGAGTAGCTCCAGAAGACAGTGCTGAAGCGCACAGCTGAGGAACTGCTGAGGCAGACTAAATCACTTTTTTGCCCGCATTGAGGACAATACAGTGCCACTGACATGGCCTGCAACGAAAACATGCGGACTCTCCTTCACTGCAGCCGAGGTGAGTAAAACATTTAAACGTGTTAACCCTCGCAAGGCTGCAGGCCCAGACGGCATCCCCAGCCGCGTCCTCAGAGCATGCGCAGACCAGCTGGCCGGTGTGTTTACGGACATATTAAATCAATCCCTATACCAGTCTGCTGTTCCCACATGCTTCAAGAGTGCCACCATTGTTCCTGTTCCCAAGAAAGCTAAGGTAACTGAGCTAAACGACTACCGCCCCGTAGCACTCACTTCCGTCATCATGAAGTGCTTTGAGAGACTAGTCAAGGACCATATCACCTCCACCCTACCTGACACCCTAGACCCACTCCAATTTGCTTACCGCCCAAATAGGTCCACAGACAATGCAATCTCAACCACACTGCACACTGCCCTAACCCATCTGGACAAGAGGAATACCTATGTGAGAATGCTGTTCATCGACTACAGCTCGGCATTCAACACCATAGTACCCTCCAAGCTCGTCATCAAGCTCGAGACCCTGGGTCTCGACCCCGCCCTGTGCAACTGGGTACTGGACTTCCTGACGGGCCGCCCCCAGGTGGTGAGGGTAGGCAACAACATCTCCACCCCGCTGATCCTCAACACTGGGGCCCCACAAGGGTGCGTTCTGAGCCCTCTCCTGTACTCCCTGTTCACCCACGACTGCGTGGCCACGCACGCCTCCAACTCAATCATCAAGTTTGCGGACGACACAACAGTGGTAGGCTTGATTACCAACAACGACGAGACGGCCTACAGGGAGGAGGTGAGGGCCCTCGGAGTGTGGTGTCAGGAAAATAACCTCACACTCAACGTCAACAAAACTAAGGAGATGATTGTGGACTTCAGGAAACAGCAGAGGGAACACCCCCCTATCCACATCGATGGAACAGTAGTGGAGAGGGTAGTAAGTTTTAAGTTCCTCGGCATACACATCACAGACAAACTGAATTGGTCCACTCACACAGACAGCATCGTGAAGAAGGCGCAGCAGCGCCTCTTCAACCTCAGGAGGCTGAAGAAATTCGGCTTGTCACCAAAAGCACTCACAAACTTCTACAGATGCACAATCGAGAGCATCCTGGCGGGCTGTATCACCGCCTGGTACGGCAACTGCTCTGCCCACAACCGTAAGGCTCTCCAGAGGGTAGTGAGGTCTGCACAACGCATCACCGGGGGCAAACTACCTGCCCTCCAGGACACCTACACCACCCGATGTTACAGGAAGGCCATAAAGATCATCAAGGACAACAACCACCCGAGCCACTGCCTGTTCACCCCGCTATCATCCAGAAGGCGAGGTCAGTACAGGTGCATCAAAGCTGGGACCGAGAGACTGAAAAACAGCTTCTATCTCAAGGCCATCAGACTGTTAAACAGCCACCACTAACATTGAGTGGCTGCTGCCAACACACTGACTCAACTCCAGCCACTTTAATAATGGGAATTGTTGGGAAATGATGTAAAATATATCACTAGCCACTTTAAACAATGCTACCTAATATAATGTTTACATACCCTACATTATTCATCTCATATGTATATGTATATACTGTACTCTATATCATGTACTGCATCCTTATGTAATACATGTATCACTAGCCACTTTAACTATGCCACTTTGTTTACATACTCATCTCATATGTATATACTGTACTTGATACCATCTACTGTATCTTGCCTATGCTGCTCTGTACCATCACACATTCATATATTTTTATGTACATATTCTTTATCCCCTTACACTGTGTATAAGACAGTAGTTGTGGAATTGTTAGTTAGATTACTTGTTGGTTATTACTGCATTGTCGGAACTAGAAGCACAAGCATTTCGCTACACTTAGCAATTATCATCTGCTAACCATGTGTATGTGACAAATAAAATTTGATTTGATTTGATTTGGTTTGATTTGGTGGACAGTGCACACTCCCCAAAGGCTTTCACAGACACGTTACGTACGTCAGCACTCAATCACAACCAGAGACGCAGGAAATCAGACACATGATTGCCATGTCTGGCGTGTTCACAGGCTGCAAAGATACCACCTGTAACGCTGGAAGAGTGATGGGTGTGGAGTCAGGCGCAGAGAGTGATGGGTGTGGAGTCAGGCGCAGAGAGCAGAGGATTCGGGAAAACGCTTTATTGTCCGTATAGTAACAGCGCACAAACGGGTAATGCCGAACACAGGTGTAAAACAACCTAATCAAGTACAAAACTGGTACATACGCTGGACAGCGATAATCCCAACAAAAACAGGAAAACTCTTAGACAAAACAGCAAACAAGCCCGCACGAACACAGGCGGGCTAATAGAACCGTTAATATTTCATTTTGCTGTAATAATGCTTCTATTCCATGGAGGTATCATTGTGAATGGCCTCCCAGGGAACTATGCAAGCCAGGAATGTTGGGAGAGTTATAACCGAGACAGAGTAAGGGTGAGAAGGTGCTCTCCCCTCCTGATAAGATCTCATGGAAATTAGTTATCAATAGTGTATACTTTCAACAGAAATATGTCATTGTCCAATTTGGTAATGCACAAAATGTCTCAACCCTCATAGAGTTATTGCAATGGTGGTGACATGTATTGTGCTAGATATTAATGCAATTAATTAAAAGCACGATGTTGTCACTAGTAAACACCATTACACATAATAACAATTCAATTCTAATACACATAGTGTGGCATATTGTTTTTACAATCATAAAATGACAGAAAATTGCTACAAAACACATCGTCGGCTGCCAAAAGTAGTTTTACAGGCACAGTAAGCACATATGATTTGAATTTATCTGGTTATTTACAGCCCAAATAATCCATTAGGGAATGAATCTCATTCTGATCTGATTTGGACTGCTAGAGACCGAAGGAGAGTTGTTGTAACAAAGACGCCCAACACGCAGAGTAAAAAGGTGCAATAGCAGCCTATGTTTATGAAACAGACTACCCTGCTGTAGGATAACTGTTTTCACAGTGATATAACGGCAGACGGGTGGATCCCACCCTCTCTTAGGCCGTACCAGGATGACTGGGGTTAGTGTTATCATGTTGATTCACATTTCTCCCTGTTATTTCATATCCCTGATGCCTGTTGGCTGCAGCACCAGGGGGCAGGGATACTGAGGGACAGATCTGCCATGCCCAGTAATATGAAACAATATTATTCAACCACATATTTCTTTTTAGAACACCATCCATTGTTCAGTCATGAGTAGGGCCAGGAGTTTTGCTGTCCACGTAACATGTAACCTGAGGACATACGCACTTTGAAAAAAAGCTGCCATCTAGAACCTAAAAGGGTTCTTCAGCTGGCACACATGTAGAACCTTTTCCCAAAAGGGTTCTACCTGGAACCAAAAAGAGTTCTACCGGGAACCTAAAAGGGTTCTGCTATGAGGACAGTTGAAGAACCCTTTTGGAAGCCTTTTTGTTGAAGAGTGTAGCCAATAGCTAATGCCCATTCTGGTCAGCTCACATGGTCAGGAAGAACTCTTTCAGTTCTGGATACTATAAAGTGACAATTAGTGGCATTGGCTGAACGTGGATGAATGTGTTCTTTTCTAGTTGCTGTTGGTCTTGTTTTGTTGTTGTTTATCTGCGTGGTTTATGGTTTGCTTCTTTTAGAAGCGATGTCCACTTCATAATCACGTTTCTCTCCCATCAAATGAGAACATGGAGCCTCCGCATCTGTCGCACCCTCCTCTTAATGTCTCCTGATCTGTTATTTGTGGCATTTCTATCTTCCGCAGGATAATTGCATCTTATGATATGGGTGACTTTGCAAAGCTTTATTTATTATTTTAAGTCCAAAATTGTCCACATGCTTTAGATTTGCTATTTATACAATTTTGGGGCTGGGTTTTGTCTCAGTGATTTGGTAAATACCATAGTCTTAGCCTTTCTGACTCTCAGACCTCACTTAGAGGGCCAGAGAATAATGATAATCATTGTGACACTCATGACAGTAATAAGTGTTTTGTACTAACATTTCAAATGACTTGGCATGTGCAGGTATTGTGGTAATTGTCGGTTTGAGTCTGAGGAAGGTAATTCATATCAAACTAGCTCTCTGGAGAGTATCACGGCCACCCATAGCTGATTTAACTGTGTTATTACTGACAGCTAGCAGACACAAACACAGACACAGAGCTCAGCTTAAACACACCCTGAGCATGGGATATGTCACCAAGAGCTTTCAACACCCTTCTGAAAGGCCATTTTCAGTACCTTGTGTTGTGACAATTTACAGGAAAACGTAGGAATTATGGCACCTACCCTGAAAACCAAAATGAGTCATTAGGACTCGCCCGGAACATCTCCGAGGACATTTTTAGGATGTCCCCGAGGACATTTTTAGGATGTTCTTGGGACATTGTGTCATAGTCCCCTGGAAGTTTTTGTGTAGTTCCCAGGTTGTCCCGTGGACGTCACCTGATGATCGCAAACAAACTTCATTACACATCATCCCTTGTAACTGTTGCCAACCCCATCAAGGCCATGATTGGTGAACCACTGAGCCATTCACACAGCTCTTTGTCTTTTAGCAATGCTAGGCACACACAAACAGTGCTTTACACATAGTGATTTCAACGTACATATTTTACTTACTTTGATGTACGATTACAGTCCTCACCTGGGATTTGAACTCACAATCTCTCAGTTCACGGCATTCCAAACGTCCTGCTACACCACCATGTCTGTATCAATGACTGATTTCACCTGTAGGCCTATTCCTACACTTCAAAGTAAATCTCAACTCTGTTAAAAATCCATTCAAGAAAAACTATTATATTTATCATAGTGATTCAGGAGCAACGTTAAAACAGAATAATATGCCCCACCAACATTAGACAACTACAGTATACTGAAAATCCAAACTCAAGTTGCTCAAATAAGTACATGAAATCAATGAATAATAATCAGATTAACGGATAACTAAAATAGCTGGGCAGGTGGTACTATTTTGCTGAGTGCAGATGGGTAATGAATGTGTAAGGGAAATTCTACAGACTTTATGGTTCAGCAGAAAGATCAGCATACTCCAAATCCAGAGGTTAGGAGTTCAAATCAGTACTAGGATTAAGTCAGTACTAAGATTAAAGATATTTAGACTATTTTAGCTGAACAGCACACCACTTACCTTAAACCCCCGATACCATTTCATTACTTTACTTATAATGGTTTGGGACACCTGGGAACATCCCGGGACATAAATGTCCAGGGGACCATGACACAACATCCCAAGAATGTTCAGGAGACCTTCAGGGGACCATGACACAATGTCCCAAGAACGTCCTCGGGGCAAACTGGGAACGAGATAAAACCTCCAAGGGACCATGACACAATGTCCCAATAAAGTTAAGGGGATCTTCAGGAGACCATGACACAACGTCCCATGCACATTCTACAAACGCTCTCAGGGACAACCCCATGACAAACCGGGAACTAGACAAAACCTCCAGGGAACCATGAAACAACGTCCCAAGAACATCCTAAAAATGTCCTTGGGAACTTTCCAGGGAAAAACCTTAGACAAAACCTCCAAAACCTCCAAGGGGCACAATGTCCCAAGAACGTCTTAAAAACATCAGCCACGCTCAAGGTTCTAAACGATATCATAACCGCCATCGATAAGAGACAGTACTGTGCAGCTGTATTCATCGACCTGGCCAAGGATTTTGACTCTGTTAATCACCACATTCTTATTGGAAGACTCAACAGCCTTGGTTTCTCAAATGACTGCCTCGCCTGGTTCACCAACTACATCTCAGACAGAGTTCAGTGTGTCAAATCGGAGGGCCTGTTGTCCGGACCTCTGGCAGTCTCTATGGGGGTGCCACAGGGTTCAACCCTCAGGCCGACTCTTTTCTCTGTATACATCAATGATATCGCTCTTGCTGCTGGTGATTCTCTGATCCACCTCTACGCAGATGATACTGTTCTGTATACTTCTGGCCCTTCTTTGGACACTGTGTTAACTAACTTCCAGACTAGCTTCAATGCCATACAACTCTCCTTCCGTGGCCTCCAACTGCTCTTAAATGCAAGCAAAACTAAATGTATGCTCTTCAACCGATCGCTGCCCACACCTACCCACCCGTCCAGCATCACTACTCTGGACGGTTCTGACTTAGAATATGTGGACAACTACAAATACCTAGGTGTCTGGTTAGACTGTAAACGCTCCTTCCAGACTCATACTAAGCATCTCCAATCCAAAATTAAATCTAGAATCGGCTTCCTATTTCGCAACAAAGCATGTTTAATTTGTCATACTGTAATAATTTTGCCACTTTGCCACTCATTTGCACACACTGTATATAGACTTTCTCTATTGTATTATTGACTGTATTATTGACTGTAATTTACCCAGTTATAGTCTGTTATAAGTTATAGTAAGTTATAGTCTGGCTTTGTTTATTTGCATTATCTTTTACTTGAGGTTTTATGAGCATCAACACCCTCTAATCATAGCCTTTCATTGATGCTATAGCCTTCTGTTGATTTATTCATGTTTTTTTTCAGACTTTGCCCAAAACGAGTGTGAATGTTTCCTGGAAGTCATCTCCACCCCTAGAGAATGTAACTTTATTTGAGTACAATTTAGATAACTATTATTCACAGGCCAATGTGTCAGAATACAGGGAGTTAGGATATTTTTTATATAAATCTAATAATGAAAGTTATATTTCTTTAACTCTTCCCTGCAGTCAATGACCAAAATACGCTAGCTCTGAACTCATGGGTGGAATGTTATTAATATTTTTCAGAATTTCAGAATTAATAACGATTTTTTTATTAAGATGAAAATCCAGTGTTTCTGACATCTACTTTAACAAAGTGCAGGACAAACAATTGACCATGATGTATATAATCTGGAGTATCAGTCGTTATCTGAAACAGATGTTGTTTTAGCTCATTTTCTTTTTTTAACTACAATTTTGGACTCGGTTAGTGTTTGAACGTTGACCTTTCAGTCTTTGTCAATGTGCTGCCTGAGCCAGAGAGACATGCAGCACTTGTTGCTGGGGGGGCGGGGGGGGGGGGGGGGGGGGGGTGGGGATTGTTTGGCCTTATTTGTTGCAGGAGGTCCTCTTCAAGGCCTTGCTTTGAGAACTGTAAACGCAGACACGGGTCACTTCCTGGTGTAATTACTTTCCCGACTCCCTGCTTCAGGAACTTCCAATTCCGGATTATTAATAGCTGCGACTGTTGAAAGGCATCATTAACTAAGAACAAAGAGGGAAGGAACAACACACTGTGCAGATGTTTTCTGTTTAACAATGAGATTGTTACAGTTATACTGAGTGGCAGATTCCACAGGGGGTTGTCATCGTCAAGAGGTGATCGACGTGGGAAATAAGGTCGCTACAGTACACTGTTTCTGCATGAGATGTCTGTATTTAAGATAGCATGTGCTGTGTAATGAAAAATGTTATTGTGCCCTTCAAAGTCATGAACAGTTGAAGTCGGAAGTTTACATACACTTGGGTTGGAGTCATTAAAACTAGTTTTTCAATCACTCCACAAATTCTTGTTAACAAACTATAGTTTTGGTAAGTCGGTTAGGACATCTACTTTGTGTATGACACAAGTCATTTTTCAAAACAATTGTTTACAGACAGATTCTTTCACTTATAATTCACTGCATCACAATTCCAGTGGGTCAGAAGTTTACCTACACTAAGTTGACTGTGCTTTTAAACACCTTGGAAAATTCCAGAAAATTATGTCATGGCATTAGAAGCTTCTGATTTGAGTCAATTGGAGGTGTACCTATGGATGTATTTCAAGGCCTACCTTCAAACGCAGTGCCTCTTTGCTTGACATCATGGGAAAATCAAAAGAAATCAACTAAGACCTCAGAAAAATAATTGTAGACCTCCACAAGTCTGGTTCATCCTTGGGAGTAATTTCCAAATGCCTGAAGGTACCACGTTCATCTGTACAAACAATATTACTTAAGTATAAACACACTGGGACCACACAGCAGTCATATCGCTCAGAAAAAAGACGCGTTCTGTCTCCTAGAGATGAACGTACTTTGGGGTGAAAAGTGCAAAACAATCCCAGAACAACAGCAAAGGACCTTGTGAAGATGATGGCGGAAACATATACAAAAGTATCTATATCCACAGCAAAACAAGTCTTATATCGACATAACCTGAAAGGCCGCTTAGCAAGGAAGAAGCCACTGCTCCAAAACCGCCATAAAAAAAGCCAGACTACGGTTTGCAATTGCACATGGGGACAAAGATCATACTTTTTGGAGAATTGTCCTCTGGTCTGATGAAACAAAAATAGAACTGTTTGGCCATAATGACTATCATTATGTTTGGAGGAAAGGGGAGGCTTGCAACCTGAAGAACACCATCCCAAGCGTGAAGCACGGGGGTGGCAGCATCATGTTGTGGGGGTGCTTTGCTGCAGGAGGGACCGGTGCACTTCACAAAATAGATGGCATCATGAGGGGGGGGGGGGGGGGGGAATTATGTGGCTATATTGAAGCAACATGGGTCTTCCAACTGGACAATGACTCCAAGCATAC
Organism: Oncorhynchus mykiss; assembly: GCF_013265735.2. Taxonomy (NCBI): domain Eukaryota; kingdom Metazoa; phylum Chordata; class Actinopteri; order Salmoniformes; family Salmonidae; genus Oncorhynchus; species Oncorhynchus mykiss. The sequence continues at coordinate 20,587,074 of NC_048572.1, read as the reverse complement.
TTCCAAAGTTGTGGCAAAATGGTTTAAGGACAACAAAGTCAAGGTATTGGAGTGGCCGTCACAAAGCCCTGATCTCAATCCTATAGAAAATTTGTGAGCAATCTGAAAAAGCGTGTGCGAGCAAGGAGGCCTACAAACCTGACTCAGTTACACCAGCTCTGTCAGAAGGAATGGGTCAAAATTCTCCCAAATTATTGTGGGAAGCTTTTGGAGGACTACCTGAAACGTTTGACCCAAGTGAAACAATTTAAAGGCAATGCTACCAAATACTAATTGAGTGTATGTAAATTTCAGATCCACTGGGAATGTGATGAAAGAAATAAAAGCTGAAATAAATCATTCGCTCTACTATTATTCTGACATTCACATTCTTAAAGTAAAGTGGTGATCCTAACTGACCTAAGACATTTAATTTTTCCTAGGATTAATGTCAGGAATTGTGAAAAACTGAGTTTAAATGTATTTGGCTAAGGTGTATGTAAACTTCTGACTTCAACTGTATAACTGTGTGCTGTGCTGTGCTGTACTGTCTTGCCTGCTGTGGATATTCCATCAGGCCTGCTCGGTGCTGGGTGGATTCCAATGTATGGATAGATAGAGAGGAGATTTCCTCTTCTTGGGTTTTATTCAAGGGGGCTAAACAAACACTGTGTGTACTCAGCGTCTGGCTGTATATTAACAGTATACGAAAAACATGGCTCATAAGGAATCACAGGAGCTTAATGTAGACTGGGTAATTTGTGGCTGGCTCCAGACAGTGGACATTACATCTTCCAGCCCAGTGACCGCATTGACGCCTGTGTGGAGGCTTTGTTATCCTACCCTGGCTCTGCTGCTTATGCCCTGTAAATACAGTGAAGTTGGGCCGCATTATGTACACAGTAAGCAAACAATTACTAAGACAGCAGTATGAAGCCAGTAAATGTATTTCTTTTGTGTTTGTTTTTGGATGTGGGATTTTAACATGATATACTGCATTTGGTGCTGTGTTTTGTCTTAATATTATGTATTGAAAGATCAGTCACGCACACGTCAACACTTTCAGAGACACACAGACATATATGCATGGAATGTCGTCCAGGAGTCTTCCAGAAACATTAAATTATAAAATTCAACCCCCCCCAGTGTACAGTGTGTCGTTTGCTTGACCTCTCTGTAATTTTCCTGAAGGACATCCTGAAGAGGAACAATAGCGGAGAACAAAGTGGAGCGGCAGTTCCCAAGCTTTTCACGCCATTGTTCATCTCACAATGGTACCACTCAGTCTACAGCGCCATGACACCTGCACTTCACAGTAAATCCCATCAAACAGTGTGCCACACATTCAACACCACCCACTTGACGAGAACTTGAAAAGGGGGAAAAATATTATGAATTTAAAGTCATGACTGGGGAAACAGACAAAATGTCAAAGTCAGAAAGGCTTACAGCAGTCCCACTGCAAGGCAGAGTGTCTGAATCCCTAGAGCAAATGATGTAAGTAGTGGTAATGTCAATCCTGCAATACCTCAAACAGGCAATAAACCTTCAAATAGGATATAGATGGATATGTTTTCCCTTGGTTATTTTCCGATGTGCACTGCTGGGCTTCCTCCCCAAAATGTACAGTACACATTGTTCCGGTGGTTGATCCGCTGACAAAACTCCAATCTGTTAACAATAAAATGTAACAAACCACCCATAATTCTGTCCAGAGCCACGTCTATTTGTCAGCACATGTTTGTGAGTAAACAATCAGGACACCTCTGGTGGAAGCTAAACACATACACGCCTGGAAACAGCTCTCTGAGCTGGAGGAAGTGAGGGAGGCATGACCGCACTGCCACTCCCCTGAGCTCTGGGATCTCTTTATAAACTACCAGGGAAGTCTGCGTGCCTTCCTGACATAGGCAACTAGCACACTGGAGACCATTAGATTAAGCAAAATGTACAATGCTCATGGGGAATGGACCAGTTATGTTTTTAACAATGTAATAGCTTTGCTTTAAGAACAAATGACAAATGTCTTATTAATTGTTGTTTCCTGCTTATAATTATTATAAATGTTCTAAAGAGATAGGGCTATAATGGCCATCATTGTTAATTCTTCTCATCTGGTTAAACAAGTTCCAGAAGGTTTATTGATATAAAGATAGACCCGTTCTGGCCGAGAAGCACATCAAGCATTGTTCAAATAATTTACAATATGACAACAAAAACAGAAAGGTGAATACTTGAAGTGACTTGAAAAACATATTTGGGTCATTCAACTTTGCCCCTGCACAATACTGAACAATGTGCACTTGATCTGGCCACGCAGCATGTGGACCAATATGGAGAAGACGGACAGCTGTTCTCACAGTCAGAGAGGATCAAACATAATATATACAAGCTATTAGGTTCCTGTGTTGATAATACCACATTGAGAGATGTAGAGGACATCACCTTATATAACGTCTTATGGTATTTTTTTGCAGTCCTTATATGATTATATGACATATTTTGTAGCTTACCTCTCTAGAAAATACATATTTTACACACTATTTAAGTAGCTTCTGTAGGTTATTACCCATCTCCGTTACAGCCACACATATCCTGAAAAAATCAACTTGGGGCCTCTGAGAACGAACTGGCAGGAAGGATAAGAAAGTTAATTTGCTTCCTCTGTTGTTATCCTTCACAAAGGCTTTGTGAGCATGCAGAATGTTGAGACCACAGACAGGGACAAACAGTAGGCTTCCCATTATTGTTTTTCAGGGTGAGACATTGATCCACGTCCCTCCGTCACCCCCAGGGGCCCCTGCCCTCCGGAACCCCAGGTAGTGACCGTGAGAGGCACATTTTTTAATTCTGTTCGGACAAAAGGTCGGGTAGAGGAATTCCCATTGGAATCCACACACTCATTCTGTTGATCTCAGCTGTGTATGATTGTCTTTCTTTCTCCTTACTGTGCGAGGGCGGCTTTCAATTTTAATCTTCTCTTCAGCAGGCATAGGTCCAGGGAAAAGGGGCACACAATGGTGGGGGATGACCATGCTGGCACAAAAGCCAATATAAATCCAAATACACACAGCCCATCTGGGTTCTGCATGCCATTGAGCACTTCTTTCTCCCTTTTCTCTCCCTCAGCATTTCATTCTGATTCAGCGTAAATCACGTTTAAAGTACAGAGAGAGGATAGGCACAGCTGTCAGATTAAACTGCCCTTTTTCATTTCACCCTGACAATCCACGCCCTAGGGAAGGGAGCCTGGAGACTTTCTTATGTTAAGTTAAGAAGAGGATCACCATTGTGTGAGGTAGGCTAGGCCTCTCAGGGGTTCACTGCTGGCTGATCGCATCACCTGTCCAGTAGGAGCGGAGCAAACCCGTTACATTGGCTGACTCTCAGGTTTCCACAGCAACACAGCTTGAATTCCATCACAGAAGCTCTGAACTTTCTTTTTTATTCATGTGGGTTAGATCTAGTGATGCATTCTGGGGATGTTGGTGCGTTTTAGGTTGATTTAGGCATTTCAATTGCGATGTGAACCTGACTTATACTTGATTCACATCTTTTATATTTTTTATATTTTGATGATTAACAAACCATGATACAATAAAGCAATCTAACATGCTTGTTCATGTTCAGCCATTGAGGAGGCTGTATTTCATGACTTGGATTGTTCAAAATCTTTAATGTGAGGGATTAGAAATGGCTCAGCAAACATTTTCATGGGAAATTGAACTGAGAGAAGTAGGTACAAAACCTCCATTGACACAAGCTTTTCTCTGCTGCAAATAGACTGTGGGTTCTATCAATGTAATTGATATTCATCTTTAACCCCTTATTGTTATCATTAGATCAGATTTTTAAAGCTAACAGTTCAATGGCCTTAATAAATAGGTATGGTGACAGAGGGCAACCTTGTTTTACACCTCTTGACAATTCAAAGCTCTCAGAGAAGTAACCGTTAGTAATTATTTTACATAAAGGATTGTTATACATTACCTTTACCTATTTTATGAGAGATTCTCCAAAGTTGAAAAAGTCTAGGCACTTATAAACAGATTATAGTACTGTATCAAAGGCTTTCTCAAAATCGGCTATAAAGATTATACCTGGTTTCCCTGCCTTCTTATAGTTTTCCATTATTATTGTCACGAACGTTGGTTGAATTATTGGACCAAGGCGCAGCGTGCATAGAGTTCCACATGTTAATTAGATGAAACTCACAGAAAATAATAGTGCAAAAACAAAATGTGAAGCCAATGTAGTGCTATACATAGACAAGATCCCACAAAAACCCAGTGGGAAAAGGCTGCCTAAATATGATCCCAATGATAGACAACGATAGACAGCTGCCTCTGATTGGGAACCATACCAGAAATGAATAACATAGAAATAAAAAAACTAGACTACTCACCCTAGTCATACCCTGACCTAACCAAAATAGAGAATAAAAAGGATCTCTAAGGTCAGGGCGTGACAATTATCTTATATTGTCTCCAATATATCTTCCTTTTAAGAATCACATCTGATTGTGATGAACAATGTCTGGAAGGACCTTTTTTATTTTATGAGAAACCATCCTTGATGTGGAGAATGTGTGACTGCACTCACAATTCGTTTAAATGTTTTATTTATTTCACCTTTATTTAACCAGGTAGGCCAGTTGAGAACAAGTTCTCATTTACAACAGCGACCTGGCCACGATAAAGCAAAGCAGTTCGACAAAAACAACAACACAGAGTTACACATTTACAGTGTGTGCAAATGTAGTAAGATTAGGGAGGTAAGGCAATAAATAGGCCAAAGAGGCGAAATAATTACAATTTAGCATGAACACTGGATTGATAGATGTGCAGATGATGATGTGCAAGTAGAGATTCTGGGGTGCAAAAGAGCAATTTTTTTTAACAAAAACTAACAATATGGGGATGAGGTAGTTGGGTGTGCTATTTACATATGGGCTGTGCACACTATTACAAACATACATAATATACTAGCATAATGACCCAATAAATACTCAATCTAAAAAATATTGATTCTTCATCTACTATAGTCCCACAACATTTCTATATACTATATTTAAATTGTTTTAAAATAATGTTTAAATGTATATATTGAAAGGTTTCTAGTTTGCTCAGTTAATTTATTCAATTTCTGTATTGCTCTAAATTGAAATGTTATTATTCCTATTTCTCTTTTCTGTCTGGATGTCATAGATGGTGGACAATCTATTCCTAGTATTTACGGAATGTCTGTCCCTTACCAACTGAATACCGTTGTGAATAGAACTTGGCCGTTTTAAATGATGTATATTATAAAATAAGCATGTTTTTTTCAATTACCTTGTCGATTGATGACCAACCAAGAACACCCCGCATGACTGCAACAGAAGAACCATATCTCCACCTTAAAACAATCCTTGCTGCTTTGTTCTGTGCATTCTGCAGCCTCCTAACTTCACTTGATGATGCATTTCCCCAGACCACCGAACAGTAGTTCACCTGACTCTCAATTAATGCTTGTGTTATTTGCTGAATGATTTTCCCTGGTAAATATTTAGCTATCCTTCTGATTATGCATGCTGTATTAATATTTGTTTGACATAGATTAGTTATTTGAGATGACCATGATAAGCAGCTGTCTAGCTTCACTCCCAATAGTTTGGTTTCTGCCACTTCTTAAATTTGTACTCCTCCCATACTTAATTGTATCCCATGCTGTTTTGGCCTTTTCCTAGTTGAACAGACCAACATAACTATGGTTTTCTTGGTGTCTAAAACAAGTTTGTTTTGGCAAACCCACTTCCTGATATTCTCCAAATCTCCAGTAAATCCTGCTGTACCTGTTGAACTGATTGTCTTGCTGCATAAATTGTAGTATCATCTGCAAATATAGTAGATTTAGTTTCAACCAAGGCATATGGAAGGTCGTTGGTATATATAGACTACATCCAATTTGCTGAGTAGAGTGTTGGAGGCTATTTTGTAAATTACATCGCCGAAGTCGAGGATCGGTAGGATAGTCAGTTTTACGAGGGTATGTTTGGCAGCATGAGCGAAGGAGGCCTTGTTGCGAAATAGGATGCCGATTCTAGATTTCATTTTGGATTGGAGATGCTTAATATGAGTTTGGACGGAGAGTTTACAGTCTAACCAGACACCTAGGTATTTGTAGATGTCCACATATTCTAAGTCAGAACCGTCCAGAGTAGTGATGCTAGTCGGGCGGGTGCGGGCAGCAATCGGTTGAAGAGCAACCGATTTGATCAGTTTGATCAATTGGCCAATTTGTTTAGTGTCAAAACAACCCAATCACCTTATCTGACCTGAACATGTTTTGAATATTCATACGCAGGTGGTATGGGCATCCTAAATGTATATCACATTGTTCGGATTACAAGACTGCGCTTGATCTAAAGCATCCACCCATGCAGCAAAACTTGAACAAAGACAAAAGCTAACCCAAAATCCCCCTGGCCTGGCTGTTTGTTTAACTCCATGCCTCACACCTTTCTGATTTCTGGAGGCGTGTTTTGACTTTGTCCAGAGGAATGTTCGGATGAGCCAGAGACACAGAAATAACACCCACATTCCTCCCATCTACTGAGGAGGAGGGAATGCAATTAGCACATATTAGAGAGATTGGAGCAAGGCTGTCAGGACACAGGCTGGAGTACGGTACAGTAAGTCCACAACCCATCCTCTCAGCCCGCCACTCTGTACCACTCTGGCCCCATTGGCCCCAGAGAGCAGTGGCTCTGCAAGTCCCTGCCCACATTGTAGCCTTTCTGCTGGGGGAAGACTGAATGATTTGACCCTGGAGGAAATGTGAGCTAATGCTCTGCTTCCTTCCAAGCCCTCAGTCTGTAATTAAGTCTTCAAAAACTGCATTCACATGACAAATAATGTATATGGGTCAACATGGACTTTACAGTCATCAAATGCTTGTGTTTTTAGGAGCCCCCACCAGCCCTCCATGAAGAAAGTAGGAACACATTGATTTTGATGCCAGTTCAACTCATTCAGCTGGTGTTTTTATTATAACCACACACTTCTGAAATTTAGATAATATGTTTAATTTAAAACGTTTTATTACATTTGTTACTTGAACTTGTATCTGTGATTTCATGACATAATTTGTCCTCCCAATTACAGCAGCAAGATAGGCAGGAACCAACAGAAATAGGACTAAAGAACCATTACGCCGACCACTGTCACTGACCACAAAATAAGTGTATTTGGGTGGTAAAACATGGTGTGATGAATCAGTCTACTAGTGTAGTCTAGTGTATCTACTGTGGCTTGTTAAATGTGAGAGACCAAATTGAGTACCTGATAGATCCTTGGATAAGGCTGCAAAACCCATATCTAATGTTCTATGACCACCATCCCTCATGATTCATCACTACAAAGCATCAACGCTTAGTGAACTGGATTTTCCCTGTAACACTTGAATATGGAAAGGAATAGATAGCCACATAATATCATTAGTTATATCGAAACACGTGTGGATAGCAACACTGTTTACTCTCTTGTTATGGGTGTTGGCTCCAACAAGGCTTACCATATCATCACCTTGTAGGAGCCGTGGCCCACTTCAGATCGGAAACATCTGTCTCAAAGCAACGTGTTGCGTGTTGCCGGGGGTAAACATGCATATTTATGAAATGTGGCTGTGCTTGACCTTCTTTAAGGGGAATTCATTATTGGTGAGTGGTCTTGAGGAGATGCCCATGTGGTGATGTGTTTGTTCACACTTGTAAACACAGCTGGGAAGACCAAACAGCAGACAGAGAATTCCCCATCTTCCCTCTGTCTCCCATCCCGCCTGCTTACCTTCACTAATACACATACATATTGCACACACACTACATACGCCCACACACACATGACATGGGCACACATGCATACTGACTCCACACACACTCCCAAACACACGTTTATACTGACAACATACGCTGCTGCTACTGTCTATTATCTATCCTGTTGCCTAGTCACTTTACCTCTACCTATATGTACATAGCTACCTCAATTACATCGTACCCCTGCACATTGACTCGGTACTGCTACTTCCTGTATATAACCATGTTATTTCTACTCGTTATTGTCATTCACTGTGTATTTATTTCTCTTCACAATTTTTATTTATATTTTTAACTTTATCTTTAACTTTGCATTGTTGGAAAAGAGTGAGTAAGCATTTCACTGTTAGTCTATACCTGTTATTTATGAAGCAGTTGACAAATGAAATGTGATTTGATTTGAAAGCCATGCCATATTGCTTTTAAAAAGATGCCACGTCATTTTGGAGTCAACCTACTTCAAGATTGATGTTATGGAAAAAGGCCTTGCACCTTGTGTGTTTGGTTAACTTCAGGACCCACGACAGACTCCCTATTTACTTAGTGTAGGACATCTAAACTCTTAGGGTAAGGTTCCCCTGATTCCTCTGAGGTGCAGTTTCAAGAGGCTGGGAGACAGCATAGCCCTTGGATTCTCAAAATCACTGTGCCGCTCCTCACTTTGTAACATAAACAAACACAACATGCAAGGTCCAGTAAACCGAGCGGCAGCCACATTAACAAACTTAGGCTTTAAGCAAATTTGTCAGAAGCTTTTAAATGACTGCTAAATGTGTCTTTCCACACAGGAGGGAAAACTTATTCTCGAAGTGTATTGTAATGCTTTCCAAATCCTGCTTGAACCTGATTACTGTTAAATAATTTATTTATATAAATCCTTCTGTTGAAATGTAATCTGATAAAGAGCAATCTGGTCTGTATACATGGATTAACTGGCTCTAAACCCTTCTGAATCTCTCTAGGTCAACAACAAAAAATTGTGCTAATGGTGCATTTCCTATTCCAAAGAGAAATCTGTTTCAGTATATCGGAAGATGCCATGTGTAACGAGTTTATGGATTATTTGTGGAGGAAAAGAATATACGCTAGACTTAAAGCATAAAGAGTATCTGTATCCATGGACCGCAGGAAGCAAACCTATTTGGCAGCATTATACTTTGAAAAGTTCAATGGACACTATGATGCTCAGTATGGCAAAATGCCAAAAGAACTGCTGAGAACACATGTGGAATTGTGCACACACGTGCATGCACGCACAGACACAAGCTTAAGAATGCATACACGCACATATACATACAGTGGCAAGAAAAAGTATGTGAACCCTTTGGAATTACCTGGATTTCTGCATCAATTTGACATAACATTTTATCTGATCTTCATCTAAGTCACAACAATACACAAACAGTGTGGTTAAACTAATAACACACTAATTATTGTATTTTTCTTGTCTATATTGAATACATCATTTAAACATTCACAGTGTAGGTTGGAAAAAGTATTTTAACACCTAGGCTAATGACTTCTCCAAAAGCTAATTGGAGTGAGGAGTCAGCTAACCTGGAGTCCAATCAATGAGATGAGATTGGAGATGTTGGTTAGAGCTGCCTAGCCCTATAAGAAACATTCGCAAAATTTGAGTTTGCTATTCACAAAAAGCATTGCCTGATGTGAACCATCTCAAAAGACCTAAGAGTAAGAATTGTTGACTTGCATAAAGCTGGAAAGGGTTACAGAAGTATCTCAAAGTCAGTCCACAGTAAGACAAATTGTCTATAAATTGAACAATTTCAGCACTGTTGCTACTCTCCCTAGGAGTCGCCGTACTGTAAAGATGACTGCCAGAGCACAGCGCAGAATGCTCAATGAGGTTAAGATTTACAGAAATCTCTGGAAGATGCTAACATCTCTGTTGTCAAGTCTACAATACATAAAACACAAAAAAAGAATGATGTTCATGGGAGGACACCATGGAAGAAGCCACTGCTGTCCAAAAAAACTTTGCTGCACGTCTGAAGTTCGCAAAAGAGCACCTGGATGTTACACTGCGCTACTGGCTAAATGTTCTGTTGGACAGATGATACTAAAGTTGTGTTGTTTGGAAGGAACAAACAACACTATGTGTGGAGAAAAAAAGGCACAGCACACCAACATCAAAACCTCATCCCAACTGTAAACTATGGTGGAGGAAGCATCATGGTTTGGGGCTGCTTTGCTGCCTCAGGACCTGGAATGCTTGCTATCATTGACGGAAAAATGAATTACCAAGTTTATCAATATATTTTGCAGGATAATGTAAAGCTTGCTGTTCGCCAATTGAAGCTCAACAGAAGTCAGGTGATGCGACAGGACAACAACCCTAAAGACAGAAGTAAATCAACAACAGAATTGTTTGAACAGAAGAAAATACGCCTTCTGGAGTGGCCCAGTCTGTCCTGACCTCAACCCGATTGAGATGCTGTAGCATGACCTCAAGATAGCGGTTCACACCAGACATTCCAAGAATATTGTGGAACTGAAACAGTTGTGTAAAGAGGAATGGTATAAAATTGCTCCTGACCATTGTGACGGTCTGATCCGCAACTACAGAAAACGGTTGGTTGAGGTTATTGCTACCAAAGGAGGGTGAACCTCTTATTAAATCCACGGGTTCACATACTTTTTCCAACCTGCACTATGAACGTTTACATGGTGTGTTCAATAAAGACATGAACAATTATAAGTGTTTGTGTGTTCTTAGTTTAGGCAGACTGTGTTTGTCTATTTTTGTGACTTAGATGAAGCTCAGATAAAATTTTATGACCAATTTATGCAGAAATCCAGGTAGTTCTAAAGGGTTCACATATTTTTTCTTCCCACTGTACACACAGACCATGCAGGAAAGATAAACAAAAACAAATGAGGACTTATATCCTTGCTCTGGGTTTGAACATAAACATTTATCTTTATGCTTGTTTTCTTTTCTGAACATTATTAATTGTACTGCTTAATAAACACACTCCAGATGTTTAGGGCATAAACCAAATAAACTCACTTTCTGAAATACTAAATACATGCATTTGAGTGTATGTCTCCTTCCCAGGTCCCTCTTTGCCTCAGTTGTATTTTAGTTGTTGGAACATGTTGGATTTATAGACTGATGCTGTCAATAAACACACGCCAAGTACCTGCCTTTCAACTGCTTTATTCATAGTTTCAAATGATTCTTGCTCGTTGTTGCACATCTAACAAAGACTTACATGATTACATTTTCCTGGGTGATTAAACTCTTGTTTGGAGGGGCCTCCTGGGTGGCGCAGTGGTTAAGGGCGCTGTACTGCAGCGCCAGCTGTGCCACCAGAGACCCTGGGTTTCCGCCCAGGCTCTGTCGCAACCAGCCGCGACCAGGAGGTCAGTGGGACGACTCACAATTGGCCTAGCGTCGTCCGGGTTCAGGAGGGCTTGGCCGGTAGGGATATCCTTGTCTCATCGCGCACCAGCGACTCCTGTGGCAGGCCGGGCGCAGTGCACGCTAACCAAGGTTGCCAGGTGCACGGTGTTTCCTCACACATTGGTGCGGCTGGCTTCCGGGTTGGATGCGCGCTGTGTTAAGATGCAGTGCGGCATGGTTGGGTTGTGTATCGGAGGACGCGTGACTTTCAACCTTCGTCTCTCCCGAGCCCGTACGGGAGTTGTAGCGATGAGACAAGATAGTAGCTACTAAAACAATTGGATACCATGAAAAAGGGGTAAAATAAAAAAAATACATAAAAAATAAATAATAATAAAAACTCTTGTTTGGGATATACAGTAAGCTGAAACAGACAGTAGCCTATCATGACACCTGACAAGATTCCAGTTTCCTAACAATCTTCTTCCCATGTATGAAAAATGTACATGACGTCGGGCCTGAAAACAATGGCCCCGAGCGGGATTAACGTGTCACTCTCTCATGCTATGGAGAACGCTGGGGGAGAGAATGTGGAGCTGCTCCTGGTATAGGGCTTCCAACATCAGCAGGGACTGGAAGAGCAGACTAATGAACAGAAAGTCCACCTCCAAATAGGCCGTTAGCTAGCTGCCTTCCTCCACAGATGCCGGGCCGGGCTGGTAGCCAGGGCATCCCTTAATAGACCCCTGAAAGCAGAAACTTTCTCAATTAGTCGATATACTCCTGCCGGGAAACTTCCAGGATGTGAACATGTTTCTCTGCAATTATTATTTACTTCAGATTGGCGTTCTCCGCCTTAAAGGAAAACTCCACCCCAAAATTATATTTGAGTATTTCCCTCATTAGTCGATGTTTGTCTAGTCCCAAAATGTTTTGCATTTCAGCAATCAAGTTTTCAAGTTGCATATCTTGAAAACTTTTGCCAAGATTACTAGACGATTCAGATAGCTGGCTAGACTGACTTACCAATCAAATGTTTTCGCTGACATGCTAATTGTGTGACAGTCAGTGACTGACATAACAACAAGAAAAACTGCTGATGCACAACCAGATTGGGGGCCCCCTAGCAGTCGGGGGACCAAAGTGACCACTTATGCTGCTTGTGCCTGGAGCCAGCCACACCTGGAATTAAGGAATAGAGGACAGCTCTTCCTGTGTTCCCCCCCCCCCAAAAAAAAATTATTGGTCACATACACGTTAGCAGATTAGCAGATGTTAGTCCGTGCAGTAATATCCGACCGTGCAGTAATATCTAACAAGTAATCTAACAATTTCACAACAACTCCCGTACATATAAATATATGGATGAGCGATGGCCGTGCGGCATAGGCAAGATGTATTATATGGTATAGAGTACAGTATATACATATTTTTTATTTTTTTATTTTACCTTTATTTATACAGGTTTTTTCTCATTGAGATAATATCTCTTTTCCAAGAGAGACCTGGTCCAATAGCAGCAGGGGGAACAACGTTTCAGACATAACAACTTACACACACTAACACAACATTAAACAAAACTATAAACACACATACAGTACAACAATTACATATTACATTAAAAACACAAACATCTTGACTAAAAACAGCTGGCTTAAAAACAATTACACTCTTCTATGATATATACATCGATCAAGTCTAAACTCCACCAACGAAACTAGATCATCACATTTTAAAATGTTCAGGAGAGACTTCCAGGACCATAGTGCTAAATAACTAAAACTATTTCTACCATGATCTGTTCTAATTTTTGGTACTGTTAGAAGCAAATCAGAATGGGACAGTAATTGATATTTATTTACTGACCAGACTAAAAAAGAATAGAGGTAAAATGGCATTTTACCCAATATGGCCTTATAAATCAGTGTATACCAGTGTTTAAGCCTACGCAATGTCAATGACGACCAGCCAACAGTGCTGTAGAGATCACAATGATGTGTTAGACATTTCTGATTTGTAAAGAACCTGAGGGCTGCATAATACACTGAATCAAGTGCTCTCAGGGTAGTGGCTGAGACCTGCATGTATATAACAGTAACATACACCGTACCAGCTCCTTCCTGGCCTCAAAATAAAAACAAGCCTTATGCCGGCAATAAAATCCTATTTTCAGCTTGAGCTTCCTTATCAAGTTCTCTACATGCACAGTGAAATTCAGCTTATCATCAACCCACACACCCAAATATTTGTACACTTTAACTTGCTCTATAGTATGTCCAGCCAATGTAGCAATGACATGATTTGTAACATGCCTAGCATTTGAAAATACCATGCATTTTGTTTTACCCGAATTTAGAATCAGCTTTAAATCATACAGATTCTGTTGTATGATGTTAAATGCTCGTTGGGCATTTTCAAAAGCTAAAGATAAACTACTACCACTTGAATAAAGAACAGTATCATCTGCATAAAAATTAACATCCGCTGTTTCAATAAGATCCCCAATGTTGTTGATATACAAATGAACAACAGTGGGCCCAAAATAGAACCTTGCGGAACACCTGAGCACACCTCTATGGACTCAGATTTACAACCATCCGCCATTACACATTGTGTATGATTTGATAGGTAATTTATAAACCAATCTAGAGCATGACCAGTAATTCCACAACATTTTAACCTTTGCACTAACACAGCATGGTCCACGGTGTCAAAAGCCTTCGACAAATCAATAAAAACAGACATAAAATGTAACTTCTTATCAAGAGCACATTGGATGTCATTTAAAAGCTTCAATGTTGCTGAAACAGTGCTGTGGCCAGACCTAAAACCTGATTGCATTCCATTTAAGATGTTGTATTCTTGGAAGTAGGTATTTAGATGCCTACTAACTAAGGACTCCAGTACCTTTGACAGTACAGACAATTTTGATATGGGTCGATAGTTGTCAAGTAGCGAGGGATCTCCAACTTTCAGGAGAGGCAGTACAAAAGCAGATTTCCATAACTTGGGGATTGCCTTAACATCAAGCATAAGGTTAAAAATACATGTTAAGGGGGAGCAATGATGTCTGTGGCTAGGTGTAGGAGGTGCATTATATTTTAAACAATTGCATGTAGTCTATCTAGGTCTTTAATGACCTCGTTTTAAAAGAACAATCCTGTATATATTTCTTAATTTCTAGTTCATCAGGGCCAGGGGATTTTTTAAATCAATTTCTTTCAGGGCTTTACACACTTCTTAAACAGAGAAGGCTAAAAAGGAGAACCTGGTGAAGGAGTGCACAGGGGTGTCAGGTAAATTTATAGGGGGCTCAATTATACCTTTGACGTTTTCAAATAAACTGCCGGCATCTAAAAAATGCTGGTTCAAGGCTTTCAGAATGGAGGTTCTCTCAGTTACATTCTGTGTGTCGACCAACAATTGTTTAGGAAGCTGTGTATCTCATATGAGATGAGTAATGTAGGGTATGTAAACATTATATAAAGTGGCATTGTTTAAAGTGACTAGTGATACATTTATTACATTACATTTTTAATTATTAAAGTGGCTAGAGATTTGAGTCAGTATGTTGCACCTGTACTGACCTCGCCTTCTGCATGATAGCGGGGTGAACAGGCAGTGGCTCAGGTGGTTGTTGTCCTTGATGATCTTTTGGCCTTCCTGTGACATCGGGTGGTGTAGGTGTCCTGGAGGGCAGGTAGTTTGCCCCCGGTGATGCGTTGTGCAGACCTCACTACCCTCTGGAGAGCCTTAAGGTTGTGGGCGGAGCAGTTGCCGTACCAGGCGGTGATACAGCCCGACAGGATGCTCTCAATTGTGCATCTGTAAAAGTTTGTGAGTGTTTTCGGTGACAAGCCAAATTTCTTCAGCCTCCTCTCTGTGTGGGTGGACCATTTCAGTTTGTCCGTGATGTGTACGCCGAGGAACTTAAAACTTTCCACTTTCTCCACTACTGTCCCGTTGATGTGGAAAGGGGGGTGCTCCCTCTGCTGTTTACTGAAGTCCACGATCATCTCCTTTGTTTTGTTGATGTTGAGCGTGAGGTTATTTTCCTGACACCACACTCTGAGGGCCCTCACCTCCTCCCTGTTGTTGTTGGTAATCAAGCCTACCACTGTAGTGTCGTCTGCAAACTTCATGATTGAGTTGGAGGTGTGTATGGCCACGTAGTCATGGGTGAACAGGGGGTAAAGGAGAGGGCTGAGAACACACTCTTGTGGAGCCCCAGTGTTAAGGATCAGCGGGGTGGAGATGTTGTTTCCTAGCCTCACCACCTGGAGGCGGCCCGTCAGAAAGTCCAGGACCCAGTTGCATGGGGCGGGGTCGAGACCCAGGGTCTCGAGCCTGATGACGAGTTTGGAGGGTACTATGGTGTTAAATGCTGAGCTGAAGTCGATGAACCACATTCTTACATACGTAGGTATTCCTCTTGTTCAGATGGGGTAGGGCAGTGTGCAGTGTGTTTGCGATTGCGTCGTCTGTGGACCAATTTGGACGGTAAGCAAATTGGAATGGGTCTAGGGTGTCAGGTAGGGTGGAGGTGATAGGATCCTTGACTAGTCTCTCAAAGCACTTCCTGATGACGGAAGTGAGTGTTAAGGGGCGATAGTCATTTAGCTCAGTTACCTTCGCTTTCTTGGGAACAGGAACAATTATGGCCCTCTTGAAGCATGTGGGAACAGCAGACTTGGATAGGGATTGATTGAATATGTTCGTAAACACACCAGCCAGCTGGTCTGTGCATGCTCTGAGGACGCGGCTAGGGTTGCCGACTTGGCCGGCGGCCTTGTGAAGGTTAACACTTTTAAATGTTTTACTCACGTTGGCTGCGGTGAAGGAGAGCCCGCAGGTTTTGGTAGCCGGCCATGTCAGTCGCACTGTATTGTCCTCAAAGCGAGCAAATAAGTTGTTTAGTTTGTCTGGGAGCAAGACATCGGTGTCCGCAACGGGTCGTTATCATGGACAGAGCAGGTTCATCTAACAATGGTTTTATACCGATACATTTGTGCTACTTTTCTATTAAGAGCAGATGGGGAGAGCAAACCAAATACTGTATATCAAGAAGACAATTAAAATCTAAATAACCCAACCCATCAGTTACTGGAATAGATTTATCTATGTTGCTTTTTCTCCCTTAATTTTCTAGCCACGGTTTTATTTTGAGCAGTAAAGGAAGGGCTTATATTATCTATGATACTGAAAATATGGATTATTCAGTGATTTATGTAGTTCCCCTTCGGCTTTTATGATTTTGCTGACTAGAGCTTGTAATGTTTGAGATGTTGAGATGTTGAAAAACAGCGTTTGGTGTTAAAGTTTTTGGCCAGCTACAGGAGTTGAACACTATTTGACAGACCATGTCATCCCCTCTGAGATATAGTGCTATTGAAATGTGTTTCTCACAATCTTCTAACTCTCTGGCAGCTAGAGAACAATATTGTGATGAGAAAATCATCCCTGCTCAGTAAATCTTGAAGTGTTGCATTGTAAACTGTCGTCAAATTATTCTTCTGCATGCCATTTTGACTACATACAATGGACTGCCTTGCCATTTGTGTCCTTATTTTGGCTATAGTCCTTTAGCTATACTCAAAACACACTTCAAATTAAAGATCCAGAAGAAAATCCATGAAATACATAATGAATTCCAACCATATTAATAGCACTTGAGATCAGAGTAGGGTGTCAAATTGTACGAAAGAAGAGTCATGGGTGAGTGGATTGACATGAAATTTGGTCAGGGTGGTCCAATCATACACTTCAAGATTAAGGTTTCGCATTAATGGACATTTTAAAAGATTGTAATAGAGTTCAGCTGTATTTTTCATAAATGTTTGATATTCGCCACCACAGAAAGTCCAACACCATGATGGAGACTAGATCTGCTGCCTATACACCATATTTAATTAATGAGACAATGAATGCTGTAGTATGTGCATTTTTATGAACTACTGTGCTTGTAGTGCATGACTTGGGTCTGCATTGTAAATTCCACAGGCCTATATTAATGTATGTTTGAAGTAATTGCCAGATGGATTTGTGATGGAGACTATAAAAAAGGACCATAAAAATCCAAACATTTGTAATGTAAAATGAAAGACTCAAAAGAGGCCAGATGTACAGCAGAAGTTCTCAGTTCAGTGGCAGACTCACTGTGTTTTAATGAGAGATATTTCTGTGGCATTTTTTGCACTAATTACCCTCCCTACATCAGACTCAGGCTTCCAAAGGTTCCCCTTACTGTTTCCTCTATGTCCAAGTCCCTCAACTATTCAGAGCGGGCATTACTCAAATGAAAGAACGGACAAAACTCATTGCTTTAGACTGAGGTGTGAAGTAACCTGATGTTAGCGCTGATGTGGGCTAACGTGAAGCCGTTAATGATTATTTTATTTTAAAAAAGGAAAAAATTAAATGATGTAATTGAAAAATAAATGTGTGACAGGTAGTACCACTCTCAACACAGCTTTGGGACCAGTCTTTTTAGAACCTTCTAAATCTCACACATGCTTTACACACGCAGACCAACTCACAGAAAAGTACACATTCCCTCGCAAATTCATGTTCTTTCACCAGTGTTAATGAAATCAATACTCAGGTTAATAACAATACACTCCCCGCCATTTAAAATAAAATGTTACATGCTGTAGTGTAGGCTATTGAGTGCAATATACACTGCCGTTCAAAAGTTTGGCGTCACTTAGAAATGTCTGTTTTTGAAAGAAAAGCATTTTTTTGTCCATTAAAATGACATCAAATTGATCAGAAATACAGTGTAGACATACCCGATATTTAAAATGTTGTTCTGCGCTGTTCTGTGAAAGCAGTAGTACACAGCATCATACCAGATCTTCAGTTTCTTGGCAATTTCTCGCATGGAATAACCTTCATTTCATAGAACAAGAATAGACTGATGAGTTTCAGAAGAAAGTCCTTTGCTTCTGGCCATTTTGAGCCTGTAATCGAACCCACACATGCTGATGCTCCAGATACTCAACTAGTCTAAAAAAGGCCAGTTTTATTGCTTCTTTACAACAGTAAAGAAGCAATAAACAGTAAAGAAGAACAACATTTTTTAGCTATGCTAACATAATTGCAGAAGGGTTTTCTAATGATCAATTAGCTTTTTAAAATTGTAAAGTTGGATTAGCTAACACTGTATTTCTGATCAATTTGATGTTATTTTAATGGACAACAAAATAGCTTTTCTTTCAAAACAAGAACATTTCTAAGTGACCCCAAACTTTTGAACGGTAGTGTACATTCAGAGGTCTCTGACAGTGAAAGTGCCTCCTTCAGACGTACATACATTCTGCAAAGAACCTGGAGACGTTACCTTCAAATTGAAATATTTCCACATCTTTCCAGAGTGAGATTTAAGCTAGATTGTAAAGATAGGTCCAAAATGTAATTGCTTGGTAATTGTTAGCATTATTATTCCCAGCAGAGCCATTGACTCCTTAACGCAGTAAATACACATACTGTATCAAGTAACTCTGAAATAACTTTGCATGTAACGTATACCAGAGCAGTGGCCAAGAAATTGTAATAAATTATAATATTTTGGATTATATTTCCATTTGGGGAAAACAGAAAACAATCATTGGGTTCCATCCAGCTTTTTTATCCTGGTTATTTTAACCTATTAGTAATTCATTGCTGAGTGAGAAAGTAATTTTATTGTTGAAATGACACAATCACTCATTTTGTCAATGACTGAAAATCCCACTGAGTGAATGTTGAGGCTTGAGCTCTTCATACTTTTAGAGTTCAAATGAGGTTGTCAGATTCTTCCTTATTAAAAAGAGATATTGAACCGCAAAGTCCTATTTTAGTACAAAATCACATTCATGCCAATGTAATTGAACTATTTCATATGATTGCGGCATGCTAGGGTAGTTTTTCTGTTATTCTCCCAAGACACAGTAGGCTAATGGCAAACATTGAAAATAAAATAAAAGAGAGCCGCACACTCTTGGAGCTCAGATGCAAAAATGTAATACCAACGTTTCGACAGCCAAGCTATCTTCTTCAGGGTATAATCACAAACACTGCGGGATGACTCGTTTATATAGTGTCAAAAGACACAGGTGTCTGTAATCATGGCCAGGAGTGGCCTAATATCATTGGTTAATAATCAAATATTAAAATGTCATACAAAGAACAGCATACAAACAAATGGATAGCATACGATCATAGATTAATTTGACTATACAAGTTTACACACAATTACAATGGCAAAGTCACAATAATCACAAGAATGGCTTCAGATCAAAGTCTACGTTGAGACCGAAGGGCGCAAGGGTCTTTAAATTAAAGATCCAGGCAGCATCTCTGCAAACATTAATTCTGATACACATGTATTACTAACTGTTATGTTTGTGAAAGATTGTCTTCTTGCTATTTATTCAATGTAATGTTTAAAGCTCATACTGTAGAAAGAACAGTTCTGTACTTTACACAATACAAAGCAGGATAAAATCGTTAACATGCATCTGGCAACACTTCATGAACCTACAAATGTGCTTAAATTCAGTCAAATAATTTGGCTGACTTATACAGTGTAAACCTATTCGAGGTAATGTTCTAAAATGACTAACAGTAAGTATATTAGTCAAGAAGTGTTTTATTGCGGTACTAGAGATGAATTGGTCTTAAAGGAAGAAAGAAGGAAGCGTTCCTTATTTGGACTTACTATCGCTTCAATCAGTTTTATCCAGACAATCTGGATGCCCAGTATACAGAAGTCAATGCGTGTTCTTGTATTCTAGGTCAACTGGACACTACATATTGGAAGCATACTGTATTCAGAGCATGGTACTGCAGACAGAAACATTGCCACGCATTTGGCAATTCTCCCACACACAGGCAATTGCAAATGTAAGCAATGCAGTGCTATAAATGACAACTGTGCCTATTTAGCCTTGAATTACTGTCGTTGAGATGCATTGGTGTAGGGGGTTGTATACAGTACAAGAAAAGACAAACCGTCTTCTTCACCTTTAGTTCCCATCTCTAGCATAGCAGAAAATCCTTCCTCAGTTATAATATGCTCCAACATTTGTCAGTAGTGGGTGACATGAAACACTCACCTCCTGCAAGGTCTCTGCAATTTAGGGCAATAGGAAATGAACAAAATATTATTGTCTGAAGTGTGCATGTACCACATCTATTACCCTAATTTATGGTCAGAAAAAAACTCACTGACACATTTAGAAACCTGAGGACACTTAAATTCACCATGACTTTGTTTTGAAGTCAAGCTGCCATAAATCACAGCCAAACAGGCACATTAATATACATTCAACAGTATTTGGAACAGATATCCTGTTTTGTATGAGGAAAAGATTGGCTTCCTTTCACTTTATAGATACAGTAGATGGGTGTGAGTCATAAGCCTTGTGTTGTAAAACGGGTTCAAACCAGGACATAGGCCTACTATTGCACAGACCTCAATAAAGGAAGAATGAGTAATACAACAACACAGTCTTGTAGCCTTCCATTAGTTCTCCAATAACAGCCGTTAAAGCATGTTTTGTTTAA
This sequence comes from Oncorhynchus mykiss, assembly GCF_013265735.2. NCBI lineage: Eukaryota > Metazoa > Chordata > Actinopteri > Salmoniformes > Salmonidae > Oncorhynchus > Oncorhynchus mykiss. Next base: position 20,566,330 of record NC_048572.1, on the reverse strand, counting down.
AGGAAAACTCTTTGGGTATTTTTTTCATTAGTCCACTGTTGATTCAGTCCCTGTTTTCAAGATATTGGATTTTCAAGAAGCAAAGTGCCACATCCTCATGATGAGTTTTGCATCATATGATGCATTTTGCATCATCATGATGATGTGGCATTGGACACTTTGCTTCTTGAAAGTCCAATATCTTGAAAACCTGACTGCCGACATGCAAAACATGTTTGGACTGTATTAACAGTGTACTAATGGAAAAAAATCCCCAAATAAAGTTTGTGTGGATTCATCTTTTAAACTTATGCATATGTTAGATTTTTGTCACATAACAATGCTTTAGGATTTTGCCAACCTTAGCACCCTGCTCTCTGCTGGTTATCATGTGAAGCTAAGCAGGTTTGGGCGTGGTCAGTGCTTGGATAGGAAACCACCTGGGAAGGTAAAGCTCCTACTAAAAGTGGAGGGTACTTATCCTTCTGGTCCAAGAGCCCAAAACCTCAGGGTGAGGGTACATTGTCCTTTCTTGATGCATTTTCTCAAACTTAGCTCACAACAATGCATTTGGGCAGCAGAAACGGACTCTCTTAAACTAGCTAGGCTGTTCCATGCCTTGTGTACTCATTGTTGTAGCAACTTCCATAATTTTTTATTTATTTTATTTATTTTATTTTACCTTTATTTAACCAGGTAGGCAAGTTGAGAACAAGTTCTCATTTACAATTGCGACCTGGCCAAGATAAAGCAAAGCAGTTCGACAGATACAACAACACAGAGTTACACATGGAGTAAAACAAACATACAGTCAATAATAAAGTATAAACAAGTCTATATACAATGTGAGCAAATGAGGTGAGAAGGGAGGTAAAGGCAAAAAAGGCCTTGGTGGCTAGGTAAATACAATATAGCAAGTAAAACACTGGAATGGTAGTTTTGCAATGGAAGAATGTGCAAAGTAGAAATAAAAATAATGGGGTGCAAAGGAGCAAAATAAATAAATAAATTAAATACAGTTGGGAAAGAGGTAGTTGACAGGGCTAAATTATAGGTGGGCTATGTACAGGTGCAGTAATCTGTGAGCTGCTCTGACAGTTGGTGCTTAAAGCTAGTGAGGGAGATAAGTGTTTCCAGTTTCAGAGATTTTTGTAGTTCGTTCCAGTCATTGGCAGCAGAGAACTGGAAAGAGAGGCGGCCAAAGAAAGAATTGGTTTTGGGGGTGACTAGAGAGATATACCTGCTGGAGCGTGTGCTACAGGTGGGAGATGCTATGGTGACCAGCGAGCTGAGATAAGGGGGGACTTTACCTAGCAGGGTCTTGTAGATGACATGGAGCCAGTGGGTTTGGCGACGAGTATGAAGCGAGGGCCAGCCAACGAGAGCGTACAGGTCGCAATGGTGGGTAGTATATGGGGCTTTGGTGACAAAACGGATTGCACTGTGATAGACTGCATCCAATTTGTTGAGTAGGGTATTGGAGGCTATTTTGTAAATTACATCGCCAAAGTCGAGGATTGGTAGGATGGTCAGTTTTACAAGGGTATGTTTGGCAGCATGAGTGAAGGATGCTTTGTTGCGAAATAGGAAGCCAATTCTAGATTTAACTTTGGATTGGAGATGTTTGATATGGGTCTGGAAGGAGAGTTTACAGTCTAACCAGACACCTAAGTATTTGTAGTTGTCCACGTATTCTAAGTCAGAGCCGTCCAGAGTAGTGATGTTGGACAGGCGGGTAGGTGCAGGTAGCGATCGGTTGAAGAGCATGCATTTAGTTTTACTTGTATTTAAGAGCAATTGGAGGCCACGGAAGGAGAGTTGTATGGCATTGAAGCTTGCCTGGAGGGTTGTTAACACAGTGTCCAAAGAAGGGCCGGAAGTATACAGAATGGTGTCGTCTGCGTAGAGGTGGATCAGAGACTCACCAGCAGCAAGAGCGACCTCATTGATGTATACAGAGAAGAGAGTCGGTCCAAGAATTGAACCCTGTGGCACCCCCATAGAGACTGCCAGAGGTCCGGACAACAGACCCTCCGATTTGACACACTGAACTCTATCAGAGAAGTAGTTGGTGAACCAGGCGAGGCAATCATTTGAGAAACCAAGGCTGTTGAGTCTGCCGATGAGGATGTGGTGATTGACAGAGTCGAAAGCCTTGGCCAGATCAATGAATACGGCTGCACAGTAATGTTTCTTATCGATGGCGGTTAAGATATCGTTTAGGACCTTGAGCGTGGCTGAGGTGCACCCATGAGCAGCTCTGAAACCAGATTGCATAGCAGAAAAGGTATGGTGAGATTCAAAATGGTCGGTAATCTGTTTGTTGACTTGGCTTTCGAAGACCTTAGAAAGGCATGGTAGGATAGATATAGGTCTGTAGCAGTTTGGGTCAAGAGTGTCCCCCCCTTTGAAGAGGGGGATGACCGCAGCTGCTTTTCAATCTTTGGGAATCTCAGACGACACGAAAGAGAGGTTGAACAGGCTAGTAATAGGGGTGGCAACAATTTCGGCAGATAATTTTAGAAAGAAAGGGTCCAGATTGTCTAGCCCGGCTGATTTGTTGGGGTCCAGATTTTGCAGCTCTTTCAGAACATCAGCTGAATGGATTTGGGAGAAGGAGAAATGGGGAAGGCTTGGGCGAGTTGCTGTTGGGGGTGCAGTGCTGTTGACAGGGGTAGGAGTAGCCAGGTGGAAAGCATGGCCAGCAGTAGAAAAATGCTTATTGAAATTTTCAATTATGGTGGATTTATCAGTGGTGACAGTGTTTCCTATCTTCAGTGCAGTGGGCAGCTGGGAGGAGGTGTTCTTATTCTCCATGGACTTTACAGTGTCCCAGAACTTTTTTGAGTTAGTGTTGCAAGAAGCAAATTTCTGCTTGAAAAAGCTAGCCTTGGCTTTTCTAACTGCCTGTGTATAATGGTTTCTAGCTTCCCTGAACAGCTGCATATCACGGGGGCTGTTCGATGCTAATGCAGAACGCCATAGGATGTTTTTGTGTTGGTTAAGGGCAGTCAGGTCTGGGGAGAACCAAGGGCTATATCTATTCCTGGTTCTAAATTTCTTGAATGGGGCATGTTTATTTAAGATGGTTAGGAAGGCATTTAAAAAAAATATCCAGGCATCCTCTACTGACGGGATGAGGTCAATATCCTTCCAGGATACCCCGGCCAGGTCGATTAGAAAGGCCTGCTCGCTGAAGTGTTTCAGGGAGCGTTTTACAGTGATGAGAGGAGGTCGTTTGACCGCTGACCCATTACGGATGCAGGCAATGAGGCAGTGATCGCTGAGATCTTGGTTGAAGACAGCAGAGGTGTATTTAGAGGGGAAGTTGGTTAGGATGATATCTATGAGGGTGCCCATGTTTAAGGCTTTGGGGAGGTACCTGGTAGGTTCATTGATAATTTGTGTGAGATTGAGGGCATCAAGTTTAGATTGTAGGATGGCTGGGGTGTTAAGCATGTTCCAGTTTAGGTCGCCTAGCAGCACGAGCTCTGAAGATAGATGGGGGGCAATCAGTTCACATATGGTGTCCAGAGCACAGCTGGGGGCAGAGGGTGGTCTATAGCAGGCGGCAACGGTGAGAGACTTGTTTTTAGAGATGTGGATTTTTAAAAGTAGAAGTTCAAATTGTTTGGGTACAGACCTGGATAGTAGGACAGAACTCTGCAGGCTATCTTTGCAGTAGATTGCAACACCGCCCCCTTTGGCAGTTCTATCTTGTCTGAAAATGTTGTAGTTTGGAATTAAAATGTCTGAATTTTTGGTGGTCTTCCTAAGCCAGGATTCAGACACAGCTAGAACATCCGGGTTGGCAGAGTGTGCTAAAGCAGTGAATAGAACAAACTTAGGGAGGAGGCTTCTAATGTTAACATGCATGAAACCAAGGCTATTACGGTTACAGAAGTCGTCAAAAGAGAGCGCCTGGGGAATAGGAGTGGAGCTAGGCACTGCAGGGCCTGGATTCACCTCTACATCGCCAGAGGAACATAGGAGGAGTAGAATAAGGTGAATGACCTTGTCAAAATGCTTCAAAGGACAAACCTTAGACATAAAATATTTATTTGTGGGAGAAAACTTACTGCATGATGAGTATCTTAGCTTTTAGTCGTGGAAACAGACTATAAGTGGAAAGCATTTACGGAAATGCAATTCTTTCAAAGTAAAATAATTTGTAAAATGTCTGAAGAGAGACAACATTTCTTTCTGATTAGCAAACATGAAGGTAACAGTGTTTTCCTGGTAACTAAGACAGGACACTGACTTCATAAAATATTGGATAAAAAGTAGAAGGGCCAGTTATAGACCAAATATACAACGTTTTATGGACACGATATCAGACAACTTTCTTTGAACTTATCTCAAAGTCCTGAGTGACTTAAAAGGCAATGAAACATATGCTGCCGTAATTTCAATTTTGGGATGAATCCACATGCTGTCCCCAAGCTTTCCAATCCATTGTCACAGAAATAACAAACCCAATGGGAGGTTCATCATCATAGTTATTACTCATTTAAACTACAGCACCCGGTTTCACAGGAAGGCCAAGAAGATCATCAAGGACCTCGAGCCACCTGAGCCACGACCTATTAACCCCGCTACCATCTAGAAGGCGGCGACACTGCAGGTGCATCAAAGCCGGGTACTACTTCGGATTCTGGAGATAGAAACTGAAAAACAGCTTCTATCTCCAGGCCATCAGACTGTTAAATAGTCACTACTAGCCGGCCTCCGCCCAGTACCCTGCCCTGAACCTCACATGCTGACGTTGCAAAATAAATGTACACATACATGTTATTCATTCATTGCACCCATTGCATCTATTTTAGCCAGGCGCTAAAATAGAACTTGGTTGTATTTGTGATGCTTGATGTGCTGCAAGTCCTGCCTCTCCCATCTCCTCATTGGTTTTTAGAGCATATACCCACGTGCCATCTCCTCATTGGTTTTTAGGAGCATATACCCACGTGGGTGATTGAAAGATGAACTGAGGTCTACACTCCAGTCCAGTTGGTTGTGATAATGCACCTTAAAGTTGGTTGCCAACCGCCATATAAAGTCCAAAGAAGAAGAAGAAGAAGAAGCCTGAAATAAGAGATTACTAGAAGCAAACTCAGTTTTATCTGTGGATTAATTGTTGGAGTAGAAGAACTTGTGCAACTCTGGTGACAGTTCCCAGTCCAGAGCTTACGGCAACGTTTCACAGTCCGGAACCTCCAACAACGGTCCGCGGTCCGGTGCCTCCGGCGACGATCTGCGGTCTGGTTCCTCTGGTGACGATCCACGGCCCGGAGCCTCTGGCGACGACCCACCGCCCGGTTCCTCCAATGACGTATCCACGAGCGGAGTGGGTACTTCGCCCCGCATCGGAGCCGCCCCCCTTGGGGGAGGGGGGTGTACTGTCACGCCTGACCATTGAGAGCTGTTTATTCTCTATGTTGGTTAGGTCGGGGTGTAGGGTGGGTTATCTAGGGGAATTAGATGTCTATGTTGGCCTGGTATGGTTCCCAATCAGAGGCAGCTGTTTATCATAGTCTCTGATTGGGGATCATATTTAGGTAGCCATTTCCCCATTGTGATTTGTGGGATCTTGACTATGTTTTTGTGTAACTGCTTATGAGCAACCCAGAGCGTCACGTTTTGTTTTTTTCTTCTGTTTTTTTTGGTGAGTTTATTCTTCATTAAACATGTGGAATTCTACGCACGCTGCGCCTTGGTCCAATCATTATAACGATCGTGACACCTGTACTCTAACCTGCATCTAACCTGTACTCTATCTTGCATCTAACCTGTACTCTAACCTGTACTCTAACCTGCATCTAACCTGTACTCTAACCTGCATCTAACCTGTACTCTATCCTGCAACTAACCTGCACTCTAACCTGTACTCTAACCTGCTTCTAACCTGTACTCTAACCTGCATCTAACCTGTACTCTAACCTGCATCTAACCTGTACTCTAACCTGTACTCTATCCTGCATCTAACCTGTACTCTAACCTGCATCTAACCTGTACTCTAACCTGTATTCTAACCTGTACTCTAACCTGCATCTAACCTGTACTCTAACCTGCATCTAACCTGTACTCTAACATGTACTCTAACCTGTACTCTAACCTGCATCTAACCTGTGCTCTAACCTGTACTCTAACCTGCATCTAACCTGTACTCTAACCTGCATCTAACCTGTACTCTAACCTGCATCTAACCTGTACTCTAACCTGCATCTAACCTGTACTCTAACCTGCATCTAACCTGTACTCTAACCTGTACTCTAACCTGTGCTCTATCCTGTACTCTAACCTGCATATATCCTGTTACCTAACCTGCATCTTAGAAACTGTTGCCCAATTGTTTTGTGTTGTTAGGTATTGCTGCTCTGTTGTCGCTAGAAAGATAAGCATTTCGCTACACTTGCAATAAAATCTGCAAAAAATATGAGTACGTGACCAATACATTTTGATTTTCTTTTATTTGAACGTGTGTCATAGAAATACTCACTGCCTCTTTCTAATGTATCTAGATAAAAAGGCATCAATTCAAAGTCAATGGTCAGTCAAAGGTCATATTCAAGTTAGTTCCATTACATCCGTAACAGTGAGAGACACAGACGACAGAACCAACTCGAAAGTAGCCTCCTACAAGTATTCAAGTCTCCCTGCTTGGCTCCTGCAGCCAGTTGCCACTGCATGCAAGTTAGAGTACGCTCTTTGGGCGGGAGAGTGGGGAATGTTCAACGATTCAAAAGCTTATGAAATGAGCTAATTTGATGTGCAATTCGTTACATTTAACATTAAAAATGAAAAGAGTCTCAAAATAAAATGTGAAAGTCATTCATAAAATAAAATCCACAAGATGTGAGGGCACTTTATTGTTGGTCGGCAAAGGGCAGGTGCTCAGGCACTGGTTGAGCCCTATTTGTGCAAATGCCTGGCAATGTGCAACGCAAAGTTTTACACATAGTTTCTTTAGGGGTGAGCTATTTGATTTAGAATGAGTTTTCATTCTTGTTATTCCTTGAAGGAGAGTAGTTCTGCTTGAGTTGTGCACCCGAACTGAACAAAAGCACCATGGGATTTTGTCTTCGGCTGGGAAAACGTGAAGAGCACACTGAGGACTGGGACCTTCATGCTGCCTCCATTGAGACCCTCCATGGCTTGCAATTGTGCCAAAATTGGAATAAAAAGCTCATTCTGCTTCTCCCAACAGTGATTGAGTGCTCCCTCCTTACCCGGAGCCCTGTTTAAAGCCCTGAAAGTCAGAGTATTCTCCTTTATGAAAAGGCAACACACTCCAACGCTAACTGGAGCAATTTGGCATTGGTTGTAATTCTTTTATTATTTAGAATTCAGGCTATGTGAGCTGGTATATTAGTAGTGTGATGTTCAAAAACACACTTCCACATTGCTTCTCTTATCTGGGAAAAGGCCTAGCTTTTCAAAGAAGCTGACATGATAACACACAGCCAAGGGGTATATGAAAAATGAAGTCTGTACTGAGGGTCAAATTGGGGCTGAAGTATAGTACTAGACATTGGATACGGTGGGAATTGAATTGATTGCTGTTAGAAAATGATCATGGTGTAAGGAACCAAATTGGAGTACAGCTGCTTGACACAGCCTACATATTCCCCACGAAACCACTTGTAGAATCACAGACACAAAACAAGTCTATTTTCATTGGTAGGATGATTGTTGATGATTCCCAAATACTCTTTGTGAGGCAGGTCCTGATGGAAATCACCAGATCAATTAAAGGGTGATTTACAGTATCTCCCTGCATCAATCTCCAGTTAATACATCACAGCTGTGTTGTGACCTTTGTATTACTTAACTTCATTTGGTTTGTGTCAAACTTGTTTTAAAACTAACTGAGCGATGGTTCATGTTTAATGGAGACCTATTGTGTCTATGGAATGAAAGCTTGAGTTGGAAAAGGATTCTAATGATTTGATAATGTACGGGTTGTTTGTCTCCTGTAGTTTATTGTAACTCTGCTGAATTGTGGTTTCTGGCAAAGAAACGTATTTTATTATTTATTGAAACTTTTTAAAGACCTGACAAATATTGCACAGACATGAAACTTTTTTTTGACCCAAAAACCTAAATCATTCTTACAGAGCCTTGTTTCTCATTGTTCTAGCATAAAAGTATATCATCGTGAACAAAACACAAAGGCGTATATCCTGGATAACTGCATACTGTATCTCTTCATGGTGAACAGCTAATCACTCTGCTGATCCTGTAAGAATCATAGGAGACATACAGTATCAAGAGGACATAGTGTTCATTTGATCCCAGCGTGATTGCCTGCTGTGGGACTCATCTTGTTGCAGTGTCCTCACTTGGCCTTGCCCAGCAAAATAAATTACTGGGTTTCAGCATACCCATGCCAACAGCAGTCCTTATAACCCAACCTGTGTGAGACATCCAAGACTCGTGCTTCCACAGGACTGTTTAAGGAGTAACAGGGTGCTTCAGTTCTGGTCAGAGCAGGGGTACTCATGTCAATCAGGGCTCTTTGCTGCTAAAGCCTGAATGCTCTCTCTCCCCTCCTCTTTCTCATGCCTACCCTCTTTTTCCTCTCTGCCCATCTCTCTCCATATGCATCTCTCTATACATGTATATTTTAACTCACTAATTCACTCCCCTCCCCTCCCCTCTCTCTCTTTCTCTCTCTCTCGCTCTCTCTCGCTCTCTCTCTACCCTCCCCACCTCTCTCTCTTGCTTACCCTCTTTTTCCTCTCTCCTGATCTCTCTCCATATGCCTCTTTCTATGCATGTATGTCTTAACTCACTAATTCACTCCCCTCCCCTCTACTCCCTCCCTCTCTCTCTCTCTCTCTCTCTCTCTCTCTCTCTCTCTCGTTCTCTCTCTCTCTCTCTCTCTCTCTCTCTCTCTCTCTCTGTCTCTCTGTCCCTCTGTCTCTCTCTCTCTCTCGGCCTCCTCCATCTCCCTCTCACTTTCTCCTCCTTCCTCCCCCAGAGTCATGGCAGGTTCCTAGCCTCCCAGGGGCTGCAGGGCTGCAGTAGGAGGTAGCTGGGCGGTTTGCAATGCTCCCATCGACCCTTTCTGACTGTGCGTAGCTTAGCCGCTTGTAAAGCCCTGTCAGCCGGACATGCCATTCAGACTGGCATGCTAATTGAAAACAGCACTGTTCCTGGGTTCCTGGGTTTTCACCCCCTTCGAGAGTCCCAGAACACATGCTGTAACGCGGTAACAGCTTGAAAATAGCATTGTTAGGTACGCAGTAAAATTGTTCTTTATACCCAATTTAGCGTTTTAAAATATAGAGCCTTGGTGCATTCCCCTGGTTCACTATATACCAATAAAGTCTACCTCTATGTGGCATGGAGAGAGAATTAATAAAGACTGTATTTTCCAGAATCCTATTTATTTTAATAGTCTGATTATTTGGTGCCGTTGTTCGAATGCAGCAGTGATCTGCCAACGCGCTGTACCTTTTGTGCGTCCAAACTGAAAAGTGATACATACACTTAGAAAAAAAGGTTCTATCTAGAACCTAAAAGGGTTCTTTGGCAGTCCCCATAGGATAACGCTTTGGGGAACCCTTTTTGGTTGCAGGTAGAACCCTTTCCCAAAAAGGGGAACGGACTGATTGGGGGCCATCCCTCAGATTGCATATGAACATGTCATAAGCCATGGCAAAATGTTTAGAATTACAGGAAATGTGCTTAAAAACGGCAACATTTTCTCTCTGCCCCATGGCAAAATCCGTGGAAGGGGGAGAGCTCATGAAACTACGGTATGTCACTGTGCCATTTCATGAACTTGTTCAATGTACTGTAGTTCCAAGGATTTCCCAAAGTGTTGTGTTTTTACATGACTTCTGTTACTAAAGTGCTCCTTGTTTAAGAAGTGATAAAAACATTAAGTAAACACTTTAAAGATTACAAGATAATTGTATGAATAAAGACTAACTCCGGCAAATGGTTTATTATTTTGGAGACAAGAACTGGTGCGAAGCAGCAGAGACCTTAGACTGCACCAATTCAATTCTGCAACAGAGTAACAGACACCTCTTTGCAAGTGCTATAACAAATTATTGTTTATTTTAATTTTTTATTTCACCTTTATTTAACCAGGTAGGCTAGTTGAGAACAAGTTCTCATTTACAACTGCGACCTGGCCAAGATAAATCAAAGCAGTGCGACAAAAACAAAAACACAGAGTTACACATTGAATAAACAAACGTACAGAAAAAAAGTTGATATACAGTGTGTGCAAATGGCGTGAGGAGGTAAGGCAATAAATAGGCTATAGTAGCGAAGTAATTACAATTTAGCAAATTAACACTGGAGTGATAGATGTGCAGATGATGATGTGTAAATGGAAATACTGGTGTGCAAAAGAGCAAAAAAGTAAATTAAAACAATATTGGGATGAAGTAGGTAGATTGGATCGGCTATATACAGATGGGCTGTGTACAGCTGCAGCGATCGGTAAGCTGCTAATATATCTGATGTTTAAAGTTAGTGAGGGAGATATAAGTCTCCAACTTCAGCGATTTTTGCAATTCGTTACAGTTATTGGCAGCAGAGAACTGGAAGGAAAGGCGGCCAAAGAAGGTGTTGGCTTTGGGGATGATCAGTGAGATATACCTGCTGCTACAGGTGGGTGTTGTTATCGTGACCAGTGAGCTGAGATAAGGAGGAGCTTAACCTAGCAAAGACTTATAGATGACCTGGAGCCAGTGGGACTGGCAACGAATATGTAGCAAGGGCCAGCCGATGAGAGCATACAGGTTGTGGTGGTGGGTGGTATATGGGGCTTTGGTGACAAAATGGATGGCACTGTGATAGACTGCATCCAGTTTGCTGAGTAGAGTGTTGGAGGCTATTTTGTAAATGACATCGCCAAAGTCGAGGATCGGTAGGAAAGTTCGTTTTACGAGGGTATGTTTGACGGTGGGAGTGAAGGAGGCTTTGTTGCGAAATAGGAAACCGATTCTAGATTTAACTTTGGATTGGAGATGCTTAATATGAGTCTGGAAGGAGAGTTTACAGTCTAACCAGAAACCTAGGTATTTGTAGTTGTCCACATATTCTAAGTCAGAACCGTCCAGAGTAGTGATGCTAGTCGGATGTGCGGGTGCAGGCAGCGATTGGTTGAAAAGCATGCATTTAGTTTTACTAGCATTTAAGAGCAGTTGGAGGCCACAGAAGGACTGTTGTATGGCGTCGAAGCTCATTTGGAGGTTTGTTAACACAGTGTCCAAAGAAGGGCCAGATGTTGTTACGGTGAGTGAATGAGGACCCAAAAGCGAACTAACTTAAACAGAGCTTCTTTAATAACCAAACATAGGTAGGCTCAGATAGACCGGCAGATTCCGACAGGACAGGACAAGGTTACAGCAAACATGACGATAGTCTGGCTCAGGCATGAAACACAACAAACAAGAATCCGACAAGGACAGGAACAAAAACAGAGAGAGATATAGGGGACTAATCAGAGGGAAAAGGGGAACAGGTGGGAGAAGGGGTGACGAGGTAGTCAAGAGGAGACAAGGAACAGCTGGGGGAAAGCGGGGGAGAAAAGGTAACCTAATACGACCAGCAGAGGGAGACAGGGTGAAAGGAAAGGACAGAAAGACACAACATGACAATACATGACAGTACCCCCCCACTCACCGAGCGCCTCCTGGCGCACTCGAGGAGGAAACCTGGCGGCAACGGAGGAAATCCTCGATCAGCGCACGGTCCAGCACGTCCCGAGAGGGAACCCAACTCCTCTCCTCAGGACCGTACCCCTCCCAATCAACGAGGTACTGGTGACCACGGCCCCGAGGACGCATGTCCAAAATCCTGCGGACCCTGTAGATGGGTGCGCCCTCGACAAGGATGGGGGGGGGGGGAAGACGAGCGGGGGCGCGAAGAACGGGCTTAATACAGGAGACATGGAAGACCGGGTGGACGCGACGAAGGTATCGCGGAAGAAGAAGTCGAACTGCGACAGGATTAATGACCCGAGAAATACGGAACGGACCAATGAACCGCGGGGTCAACTTGCGAGAAGCCGTCTTAAGGGGAAGGTTCTGAGTGGAGAGCCAAACTCTCTGACCGCGACAATATCTAGGACTCTTAGTTCTACGCTTATTAGCAGCCCTCACAGTCTGCGTCCTATAACGGCAAAGTGCAGACCTGACCCTCTTCCAGGTGCGCTCGCAACGTTGGACAAAAGCCTGAGCGGAGGGGACGCTGGACTCGGCGAACTGAGATGAGAACAGCGGAGGCTGGTACCCGAGGCTACTCTGAAAAGGAGATAGCCCGGTCGCAGACGAAGGAAGCGAGTTGTGGGCGTATTCTGCCCAGGGGAGCTGTTCTGACCAAGACGCAGGGTTGCGAAAAGAAAGACTGCGTAAGATGCGACCAATAGTCTGATTGGCCCGTTCTGCTTGACCGTTAGACTGGGGGTGAAAGCCGGAAGAGAGACTGACGGAAGCCCCAATCAAACGGCAAAACTCCCTCCAAAATTGAGACGTGAATTGCGGACCTCTGTCCGAAACGACGTCTGACGGAAGGCCATGAATTCTGAAAACATTCTCGATGATGATTTGTGCCGTCTCTTTAGCAGAAGGAAGCTTAGCAAGGGGAATGAAATGAGCCGCCTTAGAGAACCTATCGACAACCGTAAGAATAACAGTCTTCCCCGCTGACGAAGGCAGTCCGGTGACAAAATCTAAGGCGATGTGAGACCACGGTCGAGAGGGAATGGGAAGCGGCCTGAGACGGCCGGCAGGAGGGGAGTTACCGGACTTAGTCTGCGCGCAGACCGAACAAGCAGCCACGAAACGACGCGTGTCATGCTCCCGGGTGGGCCACCAAAAACGCTGGCGAATGGAAGCAAGCGTACCCCGAACGCCAGGGTGGCCGGCTAACTTGGCAGAGTGAGCCCACTGAAGAACGGCCAGACGAGTAGGAACGGGAACGAAAAGAAGGTTCCTAGGACAAGCGCGCGGCGACGGAGTGTGAGTGAGCGCTTGCTTTACCTGCCTCTCAATTCCCCAGACAGTCAACCCGACAACACGCCCCTCAGGGAGAATCCCCTCGGGGTCAGTGGAGGCTACTGAAGAACTGAAGAGACGAGATAAAGCATCAGGCTTGGTGTTCTTAGAGCCCGGACGATAAGAAATCACGAACTCGAAACGAGCGAAAAACAGCGCCCAACGCGCCTGACGCGCATTAAGTCGTTTGGCAGAACGGATGTACTCAAGGTTCCTATGGTCAGTCCAAACGACAAAAGGAACGGTCGCCCCCTCCAACCACTGTCGCCATTCGCCTAGGGCTAACCGGATGGCGAGCAGTTCGCGGTTTCCCACATCATAGTTACGTTCCGACGGCGACAGGCGATGAGAAAAATACGCGCATGGGTGGACCTTGTCGTCAGAGAGGGAGCGCTGAGAAAGAATGGCTCCCACGCCCACCTCTGACGCGTCAACCTCGACAACGAACTGTCTAGAGACGTCAGGTGTAACAAGGATAGGAGCGGATGTAAAACGATTCTTGAGGAGATCAAAAGCTCCCTGGGCGGAAACGGACCACTTAAAGCACGTCTTGACAGAAGTAAGGGCTGTGAGAGGAGCTGCCACCTGACCGAAATTACGGATGAAACGACGATAGAAGTTTGCGAAGCCGAGAAAGCGCTGCAGCTCGACGCGTGACTTAGGGGCGGGCCAATCAATGACAGCTTGGACCTTAGCGGGATCCATCTTAATGCCTTCAGCGGAAATAACAGAACCGAGAAATGTGACGGAGGAGGCATGAAAAGTGCACTTCTCAGCCTTCACAAAAAGACAATTCTCTAAAAGGCGCTGGAGGACACGTCGAACGTGCTGAAGATGAATCTGGAGTGACGGTGAAAAAATCAGGATATCGTCAAGGTAAACGAAAACAAAGATGTTCAGCATGTCTCTCAGGACATCATTGACTAATGCCTGAAAGACAGCTGGAGCGTTAGCGAGGCCGAAAGGAAGAACCCGGTATTCAAAGTGCCCTAACGGAGTGTTAAACGCCGTCTTCCACTCGTCCCCCTCCCTGATGCGCACGAGATGGTAAGCGTTACGAAGGTCCAACTTAGTGAAAAACCTGGCTCCCTGCAGGATCTCGAAGGCTGAAGACATAAGAGGAAGCGGATAACGATTCTTAACTGTTATGTCATTCAGCCCTCGATAATCTATGCAGGGGCGCAGAGACCCGTCCTTCTTCTTGACAAAAAAAAACCCCGCTCCGGTGGGAGAGGAGGAGGGGACTATGGTACCGGCGTCAAGAGCTACAGACAAATAATCCTCGAGAGCCTTACGTTCGGGAGCCGACAGAGAGTATAGTCTACCCCGGGGGGGAGTGGTTCCCGGAAGGAGATCAATACTACAATCATACGACCGGTGTGGAGGAAGAGAGGTGGCCCTGGACCGACTGAACACCGTGCGCAGATCGTGATATTCCTCCGGCACCCCTGTCAAATCACCAGGCTCCTCCTGTGAAGAAGAGACAGAGGAAACAGGAGGGATAGCAGACATTAAACATTTCACATGACAAGAGACGTTCCAGGAGAGGATAGAATTACTAGACCAATTAATGGAAGGATTATGACAAACTAGCCAGGGATGGCCCAAAACAACAGGTGTAAAAGGTGAACGAAAAATCAAAAAAGAAATGGTTTCGCTATGATTACCAGAAACAGTGAGGGTTAAAGGTAGCGTCTCACGCTGAATCCTGGGGAGGGGACTACCATCCAGGGCGAACAAGGCCGTGGACTCCCTTAACTGTCTGAGAGGAATGTCATGTTCCCGAGCCCAGGTCTCGTCCATAAAACAGCCCTCCGCCCCAGAGTCTATTAAGGCACTGCAGGAAGCTGACGAACCGGTCCAGCGTAGATGGACCGACAAGGTAGTGCAGGATCTTGAAGGAGAGACAGGAGTAGTAGCGCTCACCAGTAGCCCTCCGCTTACTGATGAGCTCTGGCTTTTACTGGACATGAAGTGACAAAATGACCAGCAGAACCGCAATAGAGACAGAGGCGGTTGGTGATTCTCCGTTCCCTCTCCTTAGTCGAGATGCGGATACCTCCCAGCTGCATAGGCTCAGCTCCCGAGCCGGCAGAGGAAGATGGTAGTGATGCGGAGAGGGGGGCAACGGAGAACGCGAGCTCCTTTCCACGAGCTCGGTGACGAAGATCAACCCGTCGCTCAATGCGAATAGCGAGTTCAATCAGGGAATCCATGCTGGAAGGGACCTCCCGGGAGAGAATCTCATCCTTTACCTCTGCGCGGAGACCCTCCAGAAAACGAGCGAGCAAAGCCGGCTCGTTCCAGCCACTGGAGGCAGCAAGAGTGCGAAACTCAATAGAGTAGTCTGTTATGGATCGATTACCTTGACATAGGGAAGACAGGGCCCTGGAAGCCTCCTCCCCAAAAACAGATCGATCAAAAACCCGTATCATCTCCTCCTTAAAGTCCTGATACTGGTTAGTACACTCAGCCCTTGCCTCCCAGATTGCCGTGCCCCACTCACGAGCCCGTCCAATAAGGAGAGATATGACGTAGGCGACACGAGCAGTGCTCCTGGAGTAAGTGTTGGGCTGGAGAGAAAACACAATATCACACTGGGTGAGGAACGAGCGGCATTCAGTGGGCTCCCCAGAGTAACACGGCGGGTTATTGATTCTGGGCTCCGGAGATTCGAAAGCCCTGGAAGTGGCCGGTGGATCGAGGCGGAGATGGTGAACCTGTTCTGTGAGGTTGGAGACTTGGGTGGCCAGGGTCTCAACGGCATGTCGAGCAGCAGACAATTCCTGCTCGTGTCTGCCTAGCATCGCTCCCTGGATCTCGACGGCTGAGTGGAGAGGATCCGAAGTCGCTGGGTCCATTCTTGGTCGGATTCTTCTGTTACGGTGAGTGAATGAGGACCCAAAAGCGAACTAACTTAAACAGAGCTTCTTTAATAACCAAACATAGGTAGGCTCAGATAGACCGGCAGATTCCGACAGGACAGGACAAGGTTACAGCAAACATGACGATAGTCTGGCTCAGGCATGAAACACAACAAACAAGAATCCGACAAGGACAGGAACAAAAACAGAGAGAGATATAGGGGACTAATCAGAGGGAAAAGGGGAACAGGTGGGAGAAGGGGTGACGAGGTAGTCAAGAGGAGACAAGGAACAGCTGGGGGAAAGCGGGGGAGAAAAGGTAACCTAATACGACCAGCAGAGGGAGACAGGGTGAAAGGAAAGGACAGAAAGACACAACATGACAATACATGACAGATGTGTTCAGAATGTTGTCGTCTGCGTAGAGGTGGATCAAAGAATCACCCGCAGCAAGAGCGACATCATTGATATATACAGAGAAAAGAGTCAGCGCGAGAATTGAACCCTGTGGCACTCCCATAGAGACTTCCAGAGGTCCGGACAACAGGCCCTCCTGTTTGACACACTGAACTCTATCTGTGAAGTAGTTGGTGAACCAGGCGAGGCAGTCATTTGATAAACCAAGGCTGTTGAGTCTGCCAATAAGAATACGGTGATTGACAGAGTCGAAAGCCTTTGCCAAGTCGTTGAAGACGGCTGCACAGTACTGTCTTTTAACGATGGCGGTTATGATATGGTTTAGTACCTTGAGCGTGGCTTGGGTGCACTCGTGACCAGCTCGGAAACCGGATTGCACATCAGAGAAGGTAAGGTGGGATTCGAAATGGTCAGTGATCTGTTTGTTATCTTCGCTTTCGAAGACTTTAGAAAGGCAGGGCAGGATGGATATAGGTCTCTAACAGTTTGGGTCTAGAGTGTCACCCCCTTTGAAGAGGGGGATGACCGTGGCAGCTTTCCAATCTTTAGGGATCTCAGACGATACGAAAGAGAGAGGTTGAACAGACTGGTAATAGGGGTTGCAACGATGGCGGTGGATAATTTTAGAAAAAGAGGGTCCAGATTGTCTAGCCCAGCTGATTTGTACGGGTCCAGGTTTTGCAGCTCTTTCAGAACATCTGCTATCTGTATTTGTGTGAAGGAGAATCTGGGGAGGCTTGGGCAAGTAGCTACGGAGGGTGCAGCGCTGTTGGCCGGGGTTGGGGTAGCCAGGAGGAAAGCATGGCCAGCCGTAGAGAAATGCTTTTTGAAATGTTCGATTATCGGTGGTGACAGTGTTTCCTAGCCTCAGTGCAGTGGGCAGCTGGGAGGAGTTGCCCTTGTTTTCCATGGACTTTACAGTGTCCCAGAAAGTTTTGGAGTTAGAGCTACAGGATGCAAATTTCTGTTTGAAAAGGCTAGCCTTTGCTTTCCTAACTGACTGTGTGTGTTCGTTCCTGACTTCCCTGAAAAGTTGCATATCGCGGGGACCATTCGATGCTAGTGCAGTCCGCCACAGGATGTTTTTGTGCTGGTCAAAGGCAGTCAGGTCTGGAGTGAACTGTTCTTAGTTCTACATTTTTTGAAAGGGGCATGCTTATTTAAGATGGTGAGGAAATTACTTTTAAAGAACAACCAGGCATCCTCTACTGACGGGATGAGATCAATATCCTTCCAGGATATCCGGGCCAGGTCGATTAGAAAGGCCTGCTCGCAGAAGTGTTTTAAGGAGAGTTTGACAGTGATGAGAGGTGGTCGTTTGACAGCGGACCCATAGCGGATGCAGGCAATGAGGCAGTGATCACTGAGATCTGGATTGAAAAAAGCAGAGGTGTATTTGGAGGGCAAGTTGGTCAGGATAATATCTCTGAGGGTGCCCATGTTTATGGATTTAGGATTGTACCTAGTGGGTTCCTTGATAATTTGTGTGAGATTGAGGGCATCTAACTTAGATTGTAGGACGGCCGGGGTGTTAAGCATATCCCGGTTTAGGTCACCTAACAGAATGAACTCTGAAGATAGATGGGGTGCAATCAATTCACATATGGTGTCCATATGGTGTCCAATCAAAGCAGTGCGACAAAAACAAAAACACAGAGTTACACATTGAATAAACAAACGTACAGAAAAAAAGTTGATATACAGTGTGTGCAAATGGCGTGAGGAGGTAAGGCAATAAATAGGCTATAGTAGCGAAGTAATTACAATTTAGCAAATTAACACTGGAGTGATAGATGTGCAGATGATGATGTGTAAATGGAAATACTGGTGTGCAAAAGAGCAAAAAAGTAAATTAAAACAATATTGGGATGAAGTAGGTAGATTGGATCGGCTATATACAGATGGGCTGTGTACAGCTGCAGCGATCGGTAAGCTGCTAATATATCTGATGGCTAAAGGCTATCAAAATTGGTTGTCTAGTGCATTGGGAACAGAGAATAAAAGGAGCAGATTTCTGAGCGTGGTAGGATAGATTGAGGGCATAATGTACAGTCATGGTAGAGTGCGGGTACAGCGGAAGTAAACCTAGGCATTGAGTGATGATAATAGAGGTTGCATCTCTGGATGCATTAGTTATGCTGGGTGATGTCACCGCATGTGTGGGAGGTGGGACACAAGAGGTATCTGAGGCATGTTGAGTGGGACTAGAGGCTCTGCAGTGAATGAAAACAATGATAACTATCCTAAACAACAGTATACAAGGCATATTGACATTATAGAGAGACATAAAGCGAGGCATAAAGCAATCACAGGTGTTGATTGGGAGAGCTAGCTAAGACAACAGTGGGTAAGACAACAACAGCTAATCAGCTAAGACAACAACAACAGGTAAAATGGCGATGAACTACACACAGGGCCTGAGTTCAAGGCTGGGGCCGACAGATAAAGAAAAATAAACAAAATGGAGTACTGCGATTAATGAACAGTCCAGCAGGCATCAGCTATGTCGCCAAGGGATCATATTGTCCAGTGAACATCAATAGATGAAACAGGGAAGCCCCTTGGAAGTCGTTACTACGCTAGCAAGCGGAAGACACGTCTTTCAAAAAAATATATATAGATTTTTAAAAACAAACAATTGTAGATTCTCAGCAAGTGGACATCCTTCTTCCAATTGCTATGAGGGATTTTCTACATGCGTGGTTATGCTGTACGGTTTCTGCAGGATGCTTTCGATTTTTCAGCAATTCATATATTATTTACCTCAGCGAAGGACCAAGCCATCAATTAGCTTTTTACCTCTAATCCAAAGATGGCAACGGATGGCATTTAATTATACTGGGATCAACTCTTTGATTAACTCAAAACACTTAAAGGTCAACTTTGAGGACTTCATCTGGTTAATCAAATGTTCCATTGTGCTGGTCCTGAAGTTTGGCGTGTTTTGTTGTTCTTTGTTTGCTATGGACAACCTAATTACATTTTCATTGATTTAAGTTGGCAGCATTCTCACCTTCTCTAAATTATAGCTGGGGTTTCATCACAAACATCTAACACACATATACAGTGCCTTCAGAAAGTATTCATACCGCTTAACTTATTTCACATTTTGTTGAGATACAGCCTGAATTTAAAGAAAATTATGCCATCTACACACATAATGACAAAGTTAAAACATGTTTTTAGAAATGCTAGAAAATGAATTTAATATAAAATACAGAAATTGAATTTACATAAATGTTCACACCCCTGAGTCAATACTTTGTAGAAGCACCTTTGGCAGCGATTACAGCTTTGAGTCTTTCTGGATCAGTGTCTAAGAGCTTTTCACACCTGGATTGTGTAGCATTTGCCCCTTATTATTTTCAAAATTCTTCAAGCTTTGTCAAATTGGTTGTTGACCATTATTAGACAAACATTTTCAGGTCTTGCCATTAGATTTTCAAGTACAGTGCATTCGGAAAGTATTCAGACCCCTTGACTTTTTCCACATTTTGTTACGTTACAGCCTTATTCTAAAATTGATTAAATAAATGTTTTTACACATCAATCTTCACACAATACCCCATAATGACAAGTTTTTAGACATTTTTGCAAAATGTATTAAAAATAAGAACCAAAAATATCTTATTTACATAAGTATTCAAAATTGAGCTCAGGTGCATTCGGTTACCATTGATCATCCTTGAGATGTTTCTACAACTTTATTGGAGTCCACCTGTGGTACATTCAATTGATTGGACATGATTTGAAAAGGCACAAACCTGTTTATATAAGGTCCCACAGCTGACAGTGCATGTCAGAACTAAAACCAAGCCATGAGGTCAAAGGAATTGTCCGTAGAGCTCCGTGACAGGATCAAATCAAATCAAATGTATTTGTCACATACACATGGTTAGCAGATGTTAATATGAGTGTAACGAAATGCTTGTGCTTCTAGTTCCGACAATGCAGTAGTAACCAACGAGTAATCTAACCTAACAATTCCACAACTACTACCTTATACACACAAGTGTAAAGGGATAAAGAATATGTACATAAAGATATACATGTATGAATGAGTGATGGTACAGAACGGCATTGGCAAGATGCAGAAGATGGTATCGAGTACAGTATATACATATGAGATGAGTAATGAGATGAGTAATGTATGTAAACATAAAAGAGGCATAGTTTAAAGTGGCTAGTGATACATGTATTACATAAAGTTTTTTTATTTTTGTTTTTTATTTCACCTTTATTTAACCAGGTAGGCAAGTTGAGAACAAGTTCTCATTTACAATTGCGACCTGGCCAAGATAAAGCAAGGTTGCAATTGTAAATGAGAACTTGTTCTCAAAAGGCACCTAAATGACTCTAAGACCATGAGAAACATTGTCTGATGAATCCAAGATTGAACTCTTTGGCCTGAATCCCAAGCGTCACATTTGGAGGAAACCTGGCACCATTTGTACGGCGAAGATTCACCTTCCAACAGGACAACAACCCTAAGAGTACAGCCAAGACAAAGCAGGAGTGGCTTCGGGACAAGTCTCTGACTGTCCTTGAGTGGGCCAGCCAGAGCACAGACTTGAACCCAATCGAACATCTCTGGAAAGACCTGAAAATAGCTGTGCAGCGATGCTCCCTATCCATCCTGACAGAGCTTGAGAGGATCTGCAGAGAAGAATAGTAGAAACTCCCCTAATACAGGTGTGCCAAGCTTGTAGCATCGTACCCAAGAATACTTGAGGCTATAATCGCTGCCAAAGGTGCTTCAACAAAGTACTGAGTAAAGGGTCTGAACAGTTATGCAAATGGGATATTTAAGAATAAGACTGTAACGTAACAAAATGTGGAAAAAGTCAAGGGGTCTGAATAGTTTCTGAATGCAGTGTATATTTAAGTCAAAACTGTAACTTGGCCACTCAGGAACATCTTCTTGGTGAGCAACTCCGGAGTAGATTTGGCCTTGTGTTTTAGGTTATTGTCCTCCTGAAAGGTGAATTCATCTCCCAGTGTCTGGTGGAAAGCAAACTGAACCATGTTTAACTATAGGATTGTGCTTAGCTCCATTCTGTTTATTTTTTATCCTGAAAAACTCCCGTCCTTAACGATTACAAGCATACCCAGAACATGATGCAGCCACCACTATGCTTGAAATATGGAGATTGGTTCTCAGTAATGTGTTGTATTGGATTTACCACAAACATAACACTTTTTATTCAGGGCAAAGGGTGTATTTTTGCAGTATTACTTTGTTTTACCTTGTATTACCTTGTTGCATACAAGTGAAAAAAATCTCAATTTAAGCCATTTTAAATTCAGGCTGTAACAGAACAAAATGTCGAGGGGTGTGAATACTTTCTGACAAAAGCAGTCAGTGGTCGAGCAACCAGTGATTCATTTGAGTACCTGGTATCCTAGCGGTTAAGGGTGTTGGGCCAGTAACCCAAAGGTTGCTAGTTTGAATCCCAAGCTGACTAAGTGAATAATCTGCTGATGTGCCTTTGACCAAGGCACTTTACCCCAATTTCTCCAGATATGAGGCTCTTCTAAATTATGTAAATGTAGGCAATGCTCTAAACATCCTTACATGCTCAGATAGGACGTTGTACCCAACTAGGGCATCAACACGCAAGGACATCAACATGCAAGGGCATCAACATGCAAGGGCATCAATATGCAAGGGCGTCAACAGGCTAGGGCATGAACAATCATGAAAAACAGAGAGCACTCCTAAGCAACTCTTCCTTAGGAAGTCATAGTCTCTCCACTGAGTAGCCAACATTGGAGTTAAAATTACTCTTCTTCATCAACTTACAAACACTCAACAACAAGCATCTTATCTGCAGCAGTATGAGTCATTGGCAGAATAACATGGCACAGATTCTCTGATAACAAGGCTGTGTTTATCTCTCAGACGTTTGTTTTAACAGCCCTTGGTAGAGGCCAGGAGTGATGCTGCTAACACAGACTGATGAAGGTCATAACATGAAATATACCTCAGTGGAAACAGAAGTACAGTTACTAAATCTTACTGTCAGAATTAGTCTGATGATAAGATATTTATTTTCTCCCCCCTTTCTATTTTCCCATTAAAAATCATTCTCTACAGCAAATCTTACTGAAGCCGTTGGAAATGTTGGATTGTAGTCCTCTGATGAAGCGGCACGTCTGTTATTATTCACCATGTCAGGGTTAATGACTTAACCACCCAGAGAAAAGCCTGTTGTTTTCTTAATGAAGTCACCCATCAAGGGCATCGTTAGACCGGCCTTATTTGGCTTTGAATAATAAAAGACAGTCACACAAACACACAAGCTGTTCCACTCAGTTCAAGGTGAAGATAGACAGTGAGAGAAAATGACTGTTAAACCTAACAGCCAGTGGTTTACCAAAATACTTATTTGGCCTGGTACAGTATGTGACCAAGATGTCATGAAATGGGTATTTTAGCATGTATTGAGGATAACCCCCTGCCGACACGTAGCCAATACATTATCTTCTATGAGTTTGACCTACAGTGCCTTGCAAAAGTAGTCCGACCACTTAGATTTCTTCACATTTTATTGTTTTACAAAGTGGGATAAAAAAAAAATGTAATTGTACTTTTTGTCAACTATGTACATAAAATACTCTGTAATGTCAAAGTGGAAGAAAAAAACACACATATATATGTATATATATATATATATATATATATATATTATTTTTTTATAACCCCAAAATATTCGTTGCATAAGTTTTCAGCTCCCTGAGTCAATCAATACATGTTAGAATCCCTTTGGCAGAGATTACAGCTGAGTCTTCTTGGGTTCGTCTCGAAGAGCTTTACACAGCTGGATTGTGCAATTTTAGCCCATTATTCTTTTAATAATTTTTCAAGCTCTGTCAAGATGTTGGGGATCATGGTTTGACAGAAATGTTCAAGTCTGTCCATATATTTTCAAGCAGATTTTAAGTCCAAACTTGGCCACTCAGGAACGTTCACTGTCTTCTTGGTAAGCGACTCCAGTGTAGATTTGGCCTTGTATTGTAGGTTACGTTTTTTATGTTTCTTCCACTTGGACATCTATTTTGTGTAGATTGCTGATAAAACAATACAATTAAATTCACTTTGTAAGACAATAAAATGGAAAGAAATTCAAGGGGTATGAATACTTTTGTATATACTGTATATAGGCTGGGCCCTGCGTAGTGCGTACTGTGACTGTAAACTAGCGCTCACAGACTCACTTTAAATTAAGTATTTATCATGTTGTTTTAGTAGCACTTGTTTGCTCAACAGATTTGAAATGCCACAACAGGACACCACAATTAGCCTTCTTGCTCTTTCATTTCCCAATCATCAATGTTACTGGTGTAACAGCATGTGTCATTGATGATTGGGAAATTAAAGCGCAAGAAGGCCAACTGTCAAAATGGGTAAATTAACATGAGGTAATGACAACATTGCTAATTACATTTACATTGTTGTGTGAAGTCTCCTTTGGCAATGAATTAAGAATATAATTGTTGTATTGGGTTTCTTGAGAGTCCAATTAGTCAAAAATTGCCACAAAACCAAACGTTCTGATGCTGTGATTTATTTAGTGACTTGTGGTATTTCAAATCAGAGGTGGCTTGAAGTTAGTGCACTGTTCCAATGTACCAAACACCCAGTGAGGGGGGTCAGTCAATGTACCATGATGGGGGGTTCTGGACTGGGGTTTGAAGTGCCATTCATTCCCAGGCATGTGTCACTGTTCAGGGGCTCATTACAAGGCTCTCCTTGGAGGCTTGTACCAACCAAAGGCATGCTGACTAAGCACTTCATTTCAGGAAACTGGGCTTGCTCCGGCCCACTCAGCACAGAGATCTCTCTCTCTCGCTCTCTCGCTCTCTCTCTCTCTCTCTCTCTCTCTCTCCCCCTCCCTCCCTCCCTCCCTCCCTCCCTCCCTCCCTCCCTCCCTCAGAGTTGGAGGGCCCAGGGCCCACTCAACCAACCAATGCTGACATTGTGCAGTAACAAAACTAATCTGTAATCAGTTTTGTGTGCTCTGAGGCTGACGTGCTGCCGCTATCTCCAAAGAACATCTCCTAATTGCCTGCAGACGTTTGCAGATCTACAGTACAGACAGTTAGAATACTGTTAGTATGCAACATGTTTGCTGGCTGGTTGTGATCCCTTTAATTTAAAAAAAAAAATGTTCTCTACTGCAGTTATGCCCAAGATTCCATAGAAATAGAAATGAATAATTGCCCCACATTTTCTAATAGAACAGTGATAGAACAGTGAACAGACACAATCTTGTTTTATCCTCCAATTCCAGAGTGGTTTCTGTCTCACTGTTTCCACATTCCATGTGATTATATTCAAGGACTTGACATAACCAGTTGCCATTTCATTGGCTGTGTGGTGGTTGTTTCGATTTTTTCATTGCTGGTCAGTTTGGCTAAAGCAATGTCTCCAGGACTTCCTGGCATTTCTGGTGAATCACAGACACACTAAACACAGTGAACACAATGAGGTGCCTGCCCAGGTTTCCCCAGAATGATGAACAGGAAGGGATGGGACGACGGGCGTTGTACAGGATGTGGCCCGTGCACAATCATCTGGAGAGGGTATGTGTTAAAGCTGTTATAACAACCATGTTCCATAGACTACTCTGCTGACGTATGTGTGCCACTGTGCCCAAATGGGAATGAGACCTTGCAATAATAACAAAATTATGGTGGCATTTGGCTGGCAAGAGAGTTAAACTAATACTTGTTATCATTCTCATGCTACAACTTGGATACCAGACACAATCTGAAATAGGACATTTTTATTTTGTCTCTCTAAACTAATGCAGTATAATTTGTTTGGTTTTGAAGCGATAATCAGCATCTGGATGCCATAGGGCCACGGAGCAGTCCTTTGCCGTGCCGCTCTCTGATACTGTAACCTCTCCGGGTTACACCTTGTATTTGTGCCTAAGGTCAGAGAGCGCAGGAGAAACTGGCCTGGCACAGCACAGAAAGAGGCATTAGATGCTCATAGAGATGCGGAAGGGGCCTATGTCACGTTTTGGTCAGACTACCCTGCTCATTATTTCCTCCTCCACTGCTTCTCGGTTGGGAAGTGAATAGTGAGTGACTGAGGGAGGTTGGGTTACACCTCTTATAGAAGGATGTCATGATGCCGCTCCTCCCTTCCTCTTACTCACACAAACCTACAGACGGACTCTGGAAAAAGGAAAAGAAAGTAAGAGAGAGAGAGTGGTTGCATCCAGTACCTTTCTACATGTCTGTTTGACAGGATTCTCAAACGAGTGTTTGAATGAGTGTGTACGCTTGTGTATGTATGTCAGCCCACTGAATAAGGCTCCAGAACCTCAGGGCTGACAGGGTTCTGATTCCTCCTCCTTACACAGTTCCCATGGTGAACAGTTCCTGTAGTTCCACAATGGGGGATGTTTCAGCACCAGCACAGGCTGTAAACAATGTCTGTCGCTAGTGTGTATGTATGATAGCATAAACATGCTCTTGCATGACATGCAGAAGCAGTTCTATAATGACTTTAAGCCTCCCACGCCATTTTTGCCGCTTTGCAGGATGTTTGCAGTGAGAGCTGTGGGTAAGGACCACTCAGCACGTGCTCACAATGTTGAAACCAGTTGAGCTGGATCCACGTGTTACAGTGCTCTCCAAAAGTATTGGGAAAGTGACTCAATTGTATTATTTTGGCTCTGTACTCGAGTACTTTGTATTTGAAATGATTCAATAACTATGAGGTTAAAGTGCAGACTGTCATATTTAATTTGAGGGTATTTTCATCCATATTGGGTGAACCATTTAGAAATTACAGCACTTTTTGTACATAGTCTCCAGATTTTAGGGGACCAAATTTATTGGCCCAAATTCCCTTATATGTGTATTAAAGTAGTCCAAAGTTTAGTATTTGGTCCCATATTCACAGCACCCAAAATCCTGTGACTCTACAATCTTGTTGGAAACATTTGCTGTTTGTTTTGGTTGTGCTTCAGATTAGTTTGGTTAATAATGTATTGTGTCATTTTGGAGTCACTTTTATTGCAAATAAGAATAGAATATATTTCTTAACACTTCTACATTAATGTGGATACTACCTTGATTAAGGATAATTGTGAAAAATTATAAGAAAGTTACAGGCGCACAAATATCATACTTCTATATATACTAACCTCACCCTGTTATTGTAATGGTGATAGGTTAGTTAGCGTGTCTTGGGGGTATGATATTTATGCTTCTGTAACTTTCTCACTCATCATTATTCACGATTCCCCCCTTTTGCCCCCAGAACAGCCTCAATTCGTCAGGGCATGAAACCTACAAGGTGTCGAAAGCGTTCCACGGGAATGCTGGCCTATGTTGACTCCAATGCTTCCTACAGTTGTCTCAAGTTGGCTGGATGTCTTTTGGGTTGTGTGAAAAACCCAGCAGCGTTGCAGTTCTTGACACACAAATCAGTGTGCCTGGTACCTACTACCGTAGCCCATTCAAAGGTACTTAAATCTTTTGTCTTGCCCATTCACCCTCTGAATGGCACATATACACAATCCATGTCTCAATTGTCTCAAGGCTTAAACATAATTATTTCATCTGTCTTCGTCTACAGTGATTGAAGTGGATTTAACAAATTAAATCCATAAGGGATCATAGCTTTCACCTGAATTCACCTGGTCGGTCTATGTCATGGAAAGAGCAGGTGTTCCTAATGTTTTGTACACTTAGTGTAAATCCACACATTGCGCTAACATGCAAGACTCCTGCATCATCTACGACCATAAACTGCACTGTGAACTTGATGACCAGTTGAACTGATGTTACGTACACAGCAAATTGGCCAGTGTTACCTAGTGTTGATTTTTCAGTGTGACATTTCCAGTGTTGATTCAGAAGGTAAATTAACACTCAATAGTGTAAAATAACCCTGTGTTGGTGTTAATAACCAGAGTTAAACCAAAACCATGCCCTTCATATTTCCCAGCATACCCAATTGCAGGTAGATTTTTTGTATGTACGTTACTTGATTAATTAATCTTATACTTCTCAAATATAAATAACATACAAACATGGTCTTGTTTCACCTGTTACTGAAATGGTTGTTCCAGTTTAGACGTCTCATATCTTAATCTTCCCAAGCCGACAGTCATTCAGAGTGCAGGTTGCAGGTGAATATTTGCAGTGGGATATCCCCACTCTGGCTGAATTCCATTAGGAATTACACATCACTTTGCAAGCCAGCAGGGCTGATGTTGCCTGTAAACCATGAGTTTCAGGACACTGTATTAGGGTAAAACTATGCCCTCAAAATAACATTTTAATTATAATATATTATCTTAGGATCTCACTAGGTGAAGGCCACAGGCCTGAAACTGGATGAATGCAAAAACCTTGTATCTGTCAATAACAAATACAGTTATGGGTGGTAACTTTTACAAAAACACTTTCTGAAAAACACTTTCCAACACTTCGCTGCCACCAACTGACTCTAAGGCAGTTGTGCTCTATTTGTGTTCCAACTCTAGCTGCGGAGGTCCTATATTAGGTTGGCAAACCTGCGTTCATTAGAACCTGACTGCTGAGACACAAATCAAATCTCTGACAATGCTGCTGCCACTGATTCAATAGAAGAGGGATGACTGAAAATGGCCGGCTGGCTGCTATGGCCCAATAACACCTCATGTTTTTACATCGTCTTGTGCATTACAAACAGGGCCCGTTAGAGTTCAATCTGGGCAAGGCAGATGCACAATATCAATGCTGGTCCAGACACTGGAACTGGTTTGATGGATTGTTGGATATAAACAAATTATGTTGCGTGCCTTTTCTACTCAAACGACCTTGAGGCATGAAAGCAACTGGTTGTTTGGGATAATACATTTGAGTTATTGGATTTTATTCTGCCACACATATATTAATATATTTAATGTAAGGAATCTTAACAGAAGGTTTACCTAAAGTCCCCAGTTTTAAACATATATATATGTTATATATGTATATATATGCTTGTCTAGTTGTTATTAGCAGTATTTTCAGCATAATGGCCTTTTGTAATGTCATGCCATAGACATTTATTTAATATCCGATAAGACCAGCTAGCCTTAACACACCCAGGAACTCACAAATTACTACCTAATTGGGGAGCAGTTTGTCCTTAAATTAAATCAAAGTTTTACAGTGCACTCTTGACCTTGGACTCTCTCCTAAGAGCTGCCCTGAACAGCCTTCTTAAGTCCAAGTGCAATAAAAAACTAGATTTGCCTGTGTTTTATATGTCTATTTCCACACTATGAATTTGGAATAACACTGTGAAATTGTGAAAATTATGATAATGCCCTTTTAGTGTAAGAGCTATTTGAAATGACCATCTGAAATTTCAGCCTGTTTTGGTGGGATTGAGTTTTGGCCTGCCTGGTGACATCACCATGGGGTAAGTTCGTTAATCGACCAATAAGAAAGAATTTCAAACCACTCTGCCATTAGCTAGTTTTTAGTTTTCCAATCCCCACTTAGATCACTCCGAGATAGTCCTAGCAAAATTCTTGCTTGACAAATTGCTCTTTGTCAAGCTATTTTTATTTCTTTTTTAAAATCATTTTAATTTAAAACAATCACTGTATGGTACTTAATTGTTACCCAGAAATTATTTGATATTGAGATTTTTTTTTTAATGGCTGCATTGGGCCTTTAACAGATAATAATAATTGATAGATACACATTTTGACGGAGTGAAATTTCTAAATTACATGCACACTTAAAATTATAGTTCAGATAATATAAGAATCTGAAATATTGACTTAAAGTCTGGTAAAGTCTCAAATCGCATACCAGGTCATGTTTCTACACTGACTCTCACTGGCCGCATAAACAACTATTGGTAGCTAGTGGCACACAAGCATTGTTGGGCCGCTCTAGAGATGTGATTGTGGATCTATGGTACATTACCATTTCCACGTGATGTTTAATGTCAGAACCGACAATGTGGCACTCGTAAACAAACAGGCTGCACCGCTGACCCTAAAAGCTAGTTTATTTTCCAGACAAATGTCAGCACATCGGACAGCCTGTTCCGAGGCTGGGGCAGCCTGTTCTATGTCCGGGCCCTGGCCCAGGCTAGGCAGAGAAACAAACTCCTATGCCCCTGACACACAATTGAAAACATGGGAGTTGTGTTTGTTTTCACTCAACATGAGAGGTAGAGTGAGAGTTCAGAGCTCCAGTTCACTGCCACGCTATACGCCAGCAGTCCAGATGTGAACACTTCCTGCTCTGGAGGTTGTGTGG
This sequence comes from Oncorhynchus mykiss, assembly GCF_013265735.2. NCBI lineage: Eukaryota > Metazoa > Chordata > Actinopteri > Salmoniformes > Salmonidae > Oncorhynchus > Oncorhynchus mykiss. The sequence continues at coordinate 20,536,779 of NC_048572.1, read as the reverse complement.
GACTGAATGGGACTGGGACATGCTGCTGATCGCTCAATCGTTTTCATCAAGGGGAAAGATCGCCGTGTGCAGTGATGGAGTTTTCAGACTTGAGTCATTAGGGGAATTGCGGTCTGCTTGATATAGGGCCTAGTAAAATAGGAAAGGAAACCAGCAATAGATCATACAGGAATTCTGTTTGCACTTGTCGTCCACTGCAGGAAAGGGAGGAATGTTGGGATTCTGTTCATAATGTTGAAAATTTTTAAAGGCTTTTCAATCTTTCATGTACTTTTATTTATTTCTGCAGATGATGAATGTCTCTTCCTCCGCTGCATATAGAGACTGTGTTTGAAGCAGAGCATGTGTGGAAGCAATTGCCGTAATTCACCCATGATCTGATCATCTTGTCTATTCTGCCTGATCGGGTCTTCTTGAAGATATGGTGGACCATACGAAGAAAACTGGATACAGAGTTCTCCCAACAAACTGTCACTCTGAGGCTGTATGCTGATGTCACACTGCTTCAACCTGTACTTTCAGAATATTCAAAATTGTATTCACCATCACCACCACCACCACCTCCTCTACAAATAAACAGTCAATCAGTCAATGCCCTCCCCAGACTGGACGGAGAGGCCTGTAGAGGCCTGTGTGAGTCATGCAGCTTGTCAGCCCAGGCACAGGGACGGGACACTTTGAGAAGATCCAGTGTCTCTTAATGAGTCTCCCAGTCTGTGTACGTTCTCACAGGGACAGATGTTTCATTCATACCAACTGGCATCAGACAAGACGGAAAGCTTCATTGAAGAATATATTGCATAGAGAAAATATATCTGGTACTGTATGTGCATGTGATATGTATGTACACTCTGTGTATTTTTTAATACATATTTGACTTATTTGTTTCGTTTTGTGAATTTCTCTCGGTCTAGTGGCAGACATTATGCAATATTCCTATTCGAGAAGAAAGGTAATTCTGAAGATCACCGATAGTCTCTAAGGTCAACATCAACATAGCATTAACCTCTTTGTTTTTGGAAGGCCCTTGGCATGATCTGTGTGTTTTCTGTAGACTCTGCAGTCTGCCTGTTTGACTTGCCTCAGATCACATTGTCAGCTGAACAGCAACTCTCCCACCAGGGCCCGGGGTCAAACCAACTGAATCACCACATTCACTGGGAATGCATTTCATAGAATGAAGAAACAATACTCCAAGCCACAGTTCTATACTACTTGTCAGACACAGAGAACCGATACTATATAGTCGTTGTTGGGTTAGGATTGACATGGAGTGTGGAGGGTCTGTAGGTGGTTTTTGACCATTCCTTTGTATTCCTCGGGTCTAACTCATTGTTAGAAAAAAGTTTGATACAATTCTGATCTTAGGTACTATATTTACTGAATTTTATATGAATCTTATCAATTCAATGTATTTCTCAGAGATCAATTTATATTTAAACATAATAATATTGCAGGAATGCTAATATTATCTGTTTCTACAACAGAAACGATTTCAGAACAATCTGTCAAAATCATTTTTATTGTGCTTTTTGAGGTGGAACGACTCACATGTTGCTGGACGTGCTGAGCAGACCTGATTTAGCCATCTCATGCAACGTCTCTGTGAACATCTGTGTTTTGGTGTCAGGCAGCAGGAACTGATAGAGAAAGGAGCATGAGTTCACACAGCATCCTAGGATGGAGCAGCCATAGCCCCTGCCTTCACCCTGGCATGGACAGCACTGCACAGCCAAGACACAGGCAGCTTTAGGAGGCAGAGTAGAGGGCCTGCTAATAAGGTGGACTACCCGCACACCCTCTGAGTTTAGCACCCTCTACACCGGACCTCATACGCATAAACATTTACATATCTATCTGTACAAAACACGTCCAGAGAAATAAACAAAGCAATTACACTTCACAGAACATTGCTGCTCAGTTGTATTGTAGACACATCACTCTTTCCTGGTGGTGGTGGAAATGATGTCTGGATGAAGTAACCTGTGGCCAGACGGACTGGCAAATATTATGGTTACCATGTGTTCACCACGCACACATGCCTCAGTGCTGGAAACGCACTCAGTAGTCACGTCAGCCCTCACCTAAGCAAAGCATCGTCTTACTATTGTGAAATAAAATATTGTATCTTCACATGTTTATTTTGGATGAAGTCGGTTTTGTTGTGAAATACATCACTGACAGCACACAGGCGTCTCCAGACGGAGCAGAGTAAAAGCATAAACCCAAGCTGCGTGAGAGAAAGAGTAAACTTTGAGGGAGGACCCAGCTCAGCCCATCGCATCAATTAAGAGGCTAATATGACAATCTATTAGAAATGTTTACAGATGGCAGGCTCTACTGAGTCACAAGTGTATGCATACAGGAATCAGCTTCATTGTTCTAATGCTGGTATATGAGCAGGAAAAAGAAGGCTCTCACATTGCAGTGGGGATACATTTATCTGTACTTTAGTTCTTCCACGAGGCTGTGAGTGCTCCCCCCCCCCACCTTCTCCTAACATCTGCAGAACACATGACAATGCAAGGTATTTCAACACCTCCAACACCACCACATCTTTTAAAAGGTGAGAAAAAACACACTCCCAAATTTGTTCTGGACAGAAAAAATGTCTACGAGAGTGTGCTGTCTCACGTCAAAATGTTCCAGAATATTTTTCAGTCTGTGGGCCTTGCACAGACAGTACACCCACCTTTTCCCTTTTTAACTCTAACCAGGGGTCCAGTAATGGGAAATGATGATGGGAGAGCCACCGTAGATTTGACCAATGTGATGTAGGCCTACGTGTGTTCTCATCCTCATCTTGTCTCCTCCAATGAAAGCTGATCTAAACTTAGCCCAAATATTGATATGACAAAGATGAGTGCTGTTTGGCCCCTGGGGTGATGTGTATCTATGTGGCGTGGAGGGGAGGAAGGCCATAGGAATGCACCAGGCTCTATTTCCTTTAGGTTACTCCATTAGGGCCAAGTGGTGTCCTGAAAAGACTCCCGGGTACTGACCTCCATTCCCTTTTCATAATGATTGTGGATCAATCACCACAGTGTTTACTGCTTGTGACATCAATAGTTATACATTGACAATAATGTAAAGGTTTAACACTATAAATGGACGTTTAGTGAATTCCTATGACAAAGTTAAACACACAGTTGGGTCTGTTTCAATCATAGAGGAGCTTTGGATGTTCATCATGTCCTTCTCATTGTGTTATAAGCCGTACCAGATCCAAACTCTGGATGGAACAACTCCCTCCATCTAGGGGATATTATTATATGTCTCACTTGTGGTCACAAGTGGTTACTAAGGCTCACTTCCCCAAATATGCAATATGATATAAATAACCCAGTCTGACAGGGCTGACCATCACATACTAAGAGTTATTGAGAAGGCATGAACTTATGAGGGGGTGAGTAAAACCTTGGCTTGTCTGTCAAAGCTGGTTGTAGCCCTTTGTATTTCTGTTCAACACATTTAACTTACAAATAGACATGCCTACTAAAAATGCTGCCAGGAAGACAAAACCGTTGATACACTGATACTGACAGAGATCAAAGATTCATGTGATACCTTTTCATGCACTTACTGTAATGTACTGTAATGTTTCATGATGGCAGAAAATAAGTCATCCACACAGTAAGTAATCCAAAGAATTAGTTAACACAAAATAAGTATTACATGTAATAGGGTCACGCCAATACTATTGCATGATGCTTAGTCTGCTTTAAAACAGTGCCACGGAGATGTCCAAACAGTGGTGCTAGATTATGCACATAGGCCCATCTGCATCTGCATTCCCAATAGATCTGCGGGATGATAGAACATTGAGTACTAGTTCATTATCCACTTATCCAGTCACTACGCTGCCATAAATTACGTGGCGATTTATCCACTCTGGAAATAGCAACGCTCTGTTCTTCGCTTCCCATCTCCTCTTTAAAGAGACTTGATGGAAGATACAAAGCAGGGCAAGCTGCTGCTCCACACTGACATTTGTGTGTGTGTGTGTGTGTGTGTGTGTGTGTGTGTGTGTGTGTGTGTGTGTGTGTGTGTGTGTGCGCGTGCGTGCGTGTGTGCGTGCAGATAAGAGCGTCTGCTAAATTACTCAAATGTAAATGTAAAATGTTTGTGGACCCTGAAGCAGGGACATTAAAGCGACAGTACATGCCTTTGGAGACCAGCCGCAGATGATATTCTGATTTAGGAGGAAATTATGGCGCCGGAGGGTAGGGCTGCCGTCTTATCAGCTCTCTACCAATCATGCTATTTTGTTTGTTTTTTCACGTTGTTCGTATCTTGTTTTGTACATAATGTTGCTGCTACCGTCTCTTATGACCGAAAAGAGCTTCTGGATATCAGAACTGGGATTATTCACCTCAAATTGGACGAGGAGTTCTTCTTCAATGAGTCGGACGCGAGAGATATACTGCAGACACCCGACCAGCGTGATTCGCCGGAGAAGGAAACTGAGATTTCAAGGCAAAAAAATCAGGGTGCCTTGCGAGGATCAGGCGACGAGTGGCTAATCTGCCCTTGCCTTCCGTTCTGCTAGCTAACGTTCAATTGCTGGAAAATAATGGGACGAACTGAAAGCATGTATATACTACCAGCGGGACATTAAAACCTGTAATATCTTATCTTTCACCGAGTCTTGGCTGAATGACAACATTAAGAACGTACAGCTGGCAGGTTATACACTATCGGCAAAACAGAACAGCAGCCTCCAGTAAGACACAGGGCCGGGGCCTATGCATTTATGTAAACAACAGCTGGTGCACGATATCTAAGGAAGCCTCAAAGTTTTCTTCACCGGAGGTAGAGTATCTCATGATAAGTTGTAGACCACACTCTCTCCCTAGAGAGTTTTCAGCTGTATTTTTTTAGCTGTCTACATACCACCACAGAGCGAGGTTGGCACTAAAACCGCACTCAAGGAGCTGTATTCAAATCAAATCAAATGTATCTATAAAGCCCTTCTCAAATCAACTGATATCTCAAAGTGCTGTACAGAAACCCAGCTTAAAACCCCAAACAGCAAGCACGGTGGCTAGGACAAACTCCCTAGAAAGGCCAGAACCCAGAAAGAAACCTAGAGAGGAACCAGGCAATGAGGGGTGGCCAGTCCTCTTCTGTCACATTCTGACCTTAGTTCCTTTTTATGTCTTTGTGTTAGGTTGGTCAGGGCGTGAGTTGGGGTGGGTAGTCTGTTATTTTTTCTAGGTTGTTATATTTCTATGTGTTTGGCCTAGTATGGTTCTCAATCAGAGGCAGGTGTCGTTCGTTGTCTCTGATTGAGAATCATACTTAGGTAGCCTGTTTTCCCCATTTTGGTTGTGGGTGTTTACTTTCTGTTTAGTGTCTGTTCACCTGGCAGAACTGTTTCGCTTTCTTATTATTTTGTGTAGTGTTAATTTGTAATTAAAAATATGACGAACACTTACCACGCTGCGTATTGGTCCGATGCTTCCTACTCCTCCTCAGAAGAGGAAGACGAAAACCGCTACAGAAACATCCACCAACCAAGGAAACATCCACCAACCAAGGACCAAGCAGCGCAACAGGCACGAGAGGCAGCCCCCAAAAAATGTTTGGGGGGGGAAACGGGGAGTGTGGCACACGGGGAGTGTGGCAGAGTCAGGTTGGAGACCTGATCCCACTCCTCGTGCTTACCGAAAGCAGCGTTGTACTGGTCAGGCACAGTGTTATGCGGTTAAGCGCACGGTGTCGCCAGTACGCGCTCATAGCCCGGTGCGCTATAGGCCAGTCCCCCGCAAGTGCCATGCGAGAGTGGGCATCCAGCCAGGGCATATTGTGCCGGCCCAGCGTGTTTGGTCTCCGGTACGCCGTTTCGGCCCAAGGTATCCTGCACCGGCGCTGCGTGCTGTGTCTCCGGGGTGCTGGGAGGGTGCAGTTCGCCCTATGCCTGCGCTCCATCCGTGCCGGGTGAATGTGGGTATTGAGCCTAAGGGAGAGGTGTGAGTGGTATGCACCAGATCTCCAGTGCTCACCCACAGCCTGGTTCAACCTGTACCTGCACTCTGGAGGGTCTGGGCTAAAGTGGTCATCCAGCTTGGAGGAGGGGTGCCAAGGCTGCGCACCAGGGCTCCAGTGCTCCCCCACATCCCGGTCCATCCTGTGCCTCCTCCAAGCACCAGGACTCCTGTAGGTCTCCCCAGCCTGGTGGGTCCTGTGGCAGCCCCATGCACCAGGCTGTCTTTCCGTCTCCTCCCTCTAGGTTCTTTCTCCAGGCCAGAGCCGCGCGTCTGTCCTGAGCTGCCAGAGCCGCCCGTCTGTCCTGAGCTGCCAGAGCCGCCCGTCTGTCAGAAGCTGCCAGAGCCGCCCGTCAGTCAGGAGCTGCCAGAGCCGGAGTCTCCCGCCTGTCCGGCGCTGCGGGAGTCTCCCATCTATTCGGGACCAGCTGCAAGGGTCCCCAGTCCGAGGTCTGCGGCGAGGGTCGCCGCTCCAAAGGCGCCACTTAAGCGGGCAAAGACTATCGTGGAGTTGGGTCCACGTCCCGCGCCAGAGCCGCCACCGCGGACAGACGCCCACCCAGACCCTCCCCTATAGGTTCAGGTTTTGCGGCCGGAGTCCGCATCTTTGGGGGGGATAGTTCTGCCAGGTGTCTGTTCACCTGGCAGAACTATTTCGTTTTCTCTTCATTATTATTTTGTGTAGTGATCAGTTTGTTCAATTAAAACATGACGAACATTTACCACGCTGCATTTTGGTCCTCCTCTCCTTCCACATCTTCTGGCTGTGCCGGGTGGAGATTATAACAGAACATGGCCAAGATGTTCAAATGTTCATAGATGACCAGCAGGGTCAAATAATGATAACAATCCCAGTGGTTGTCGAGGGTGCAACAGGTCAGCACCTCAGAAGTAAATGTCAGTTAGCAGATGTTCTGAAAGAGCTGCAAAACCTGGACCCGTACAAATCAGCTGGGCTAGACAATCTGGGCCCTTTCCTTCTAACCTATCCACCGTCATTGTTGCAACCCCTATTACCAGCCTGTTCAACCTCTCTTTCGTATTGTCCGAGATCCCTAAAGATTGGAAAGCTGCTGCGGTCATCCCCCTCTTCAAAGGGGGTGACACTCTAGACCCAAACTGTTACAGACCTATATCCATCCTGCCCTGCCTATCTAAAGTCTTCAAGAGCCAAGTTAATAAACAGATCACTGACCATTTCGAATCCCACCTTACCTTCTCCGCTGTGCAATCCGGTTTCCGAGCTGGTCACGGGTGCACATCAGCCACGCCCTAAACGATATCATAACCGCCATCGGTAAAAGACAGTACTGTGCAGCCGTCTTCATCGTCCAGGCCAAGGCTTTTGACTCTGTAAATCATCGGCAGATAAGGAGATCTGGTTTTTCAAATGACTGCTTTGCCTGGTTCACCAACTACTTTGCAGACAGAGTTCAGTGTGTCAAATTGGAGGGTATGTTTTCCGGACCTCTGGCAGTCTCTATGGGGATACTGCAGAGTTCAATTCTCGGGCCGTCTCTTTTCTCTGTATATATCAATGATGTCGCTCTTGCTGCGGGCGATTCCCTGATCCACCTCTACGCAGACGACAACATTCTGTATACATCTGGCCCTTCCTTGGACACTGTGCTAACTAACCTCCAAACGAGCTTCAATGCCATACACCACTCCTTCCGTGGCCTCCAACTACTCTAAAACGCTAGTAAAACCAAATGCATGCTCTTCAACCATTCGCTGCCCGCACCCGCACACCCGACTAGCATCACCACCCTGGACGGTTCCAACCTAGAATATGTGGACAACTATAAATACCTAGGTGTCTGGCTAGACTGTAAACTCTCCTTCCAGACTCATATTAAACATCTCCAATCCAAAATCAAATCTAGAATTGGCTTTCTATTTCGCAACTTCACTCACGCCGCCAAACTTACCCTAATAAAACTGACGATCCTACCGATATTTGACTTCGGCGATGTCATCTACAAAATTGCTTCCAATACTCTACTCAGCAAACTGGATGCAGTCTATCACAGTGCCATCCATTTTGTTTCCAAATCACCTTATACCACCCACCACTGCGACCTGTATGCTCTAGTCGGCTGGCTCTCGCTACATATTCATCGCTAGACCCACTGGCTCCAGGTAATCTATAAGTCTATGCTAGGTAAAGCTCCGCCTTATCTCAGTTCACTGGTCACGATAACAACACCCACCCGTAGCACACGTTCCAGCAGATATATCTCACTGATCATCCCCAAAGCCAACACCTCATTTAGCCGCCTTTTCTTCCAGTTCTCTGCTGCCAGTGACTGGAACGAATTGTAAAAATCGCTGATTTCTATTTCCCTCACCAACTTTGAACATCAGCTATCTGAGTAGCTAACCGATCGCTGCAGCTGTACATAGTCCATCTGTAAATAGCCCACCCAATCTACCAACCTCATCCCCATACTGTTTTTATTTACATTTCTGCTCTTTTGCACACCAGTATCTCTACTTGCACATCATCATCTGCTCATTTATCACTCCAGTGTTAATCTGCTAAATTGTAATTATTCGCTCCTATGGCCTATTTATTGCCTACCTCCTCATACCTTTTGCACACACTGTATATAGACTTTCTTTTTTTTCCTACTGTGTCATTGACATGTTTATTGTGTTATTGGCTTGTTTGTTGTTTATTCCATGTGTAACTCTGTGTTGTTATCTGTGTCACACTGCTTTGCTTTATCTTGGCCAGGTCGCAGTTGAAAATGAGAACTTGTTCTTAAGTAGCCTACCCGGTTAAATAAAGGTGAAATAAAAAACAATAAATATTTTTTTGAAGTCTCGGTCCAAGAGGCTTCTAAACAGCTTCCACAACCAAGCCATAAGACTCCTGAACAGCTAATCAAATGGCTACCCAGACTATTTGCTCTCCCTGACATGTTTTGATCAGATGTATGATGTAGAGACATATCGGTATTCAAAGCCACATGTCCTGCGAACAGAGCACTATGTTGTTAGGGATCCCCTTTGTGGGGTGAGACTGTGAGGGAGACTGCTGTGGTTCTCAGAGCCCTTTAAAAAGTACTACGACTCACTAGCCTTTTCTTTTCAGCATGCCAACGGCTCTATGCAGCCCCAATCTGTCTCTGCCAAGTTTTGAGAGAGTCTGCCAGTCCGCTGCAGGCCTGTGTGCTGAAGGTTCTGCCACGTTAAAGCTGGACCAGATAGAAAATAAATGCCCCCAATGTTACACCAATCTGATGATTTATGGTATTATACACACTACATAGGCCATGTACTTAGTAGAAGTGAATGTTTCATAATGATTTGAGTCTATCTAAGTGACAGGGATATGGATTTAGCATTGAAATGAGCACCGACTTCAAATCTAATTCCTTCCCTTTCTTTGCGGACTTTATTGACATAGGTTCCCTCATGGCCCATTATGTCTCCCGGTTCCCAGGAGACGAGAGGAGCTCTATAACATTCCCACCTCCCTAAGCGCACTGCCTTGCACAAACACTGGCAGTGCAGACCAAACACACATTTTTCCAGGTTCACACTTTCCAAAGACCCCCATTTAGCCCCATTCATCTTCCTGACCATGTGAGCCTGCTTAACATTTTTCACCCCACAGACACATACCTCTGGAGAGAGACCATGTGGTTAGTTACAAGAGGTAATGGCCAATTTATTCAACATTCAAGAATACATTGCCGGTTGTTTATATCCTCCATAAAAATGCTCTGACTCCTAAAAATAGTTATGGGAATAAAGCACCTCTCACATAAGCATCTTAACCTAAATGTTACTTATTTGGGCCCTCTCCATCTGGCATCCTCCATGTCATCTTAAATCATATGATTTAGGGTCAGTGGTGACACCCCAGATGTATTACCCTTTTCTTAGCCGTTTAAAATCATGTTAAAATGTAATTTTTTGCATTTCTAAATAACTTTGGAAACTCTATTCAGTGCATTCTGAAAGTATTCAGACCCCTTGACTTCTTCCACATCTTGTTATGTTACAGCCTTATTCTAGGATGGATTACATTGTTTCTTCCCCTCATCAATTTACACACAATACCCCATAATGACAAAGCAAAAACAGGATTTCAGAATTTTGGGCATTTAGATAAGTATTCAGACCTTTTACTCAGAACCCTTTACTTTTATAGCACCTTCGGCAGAGATTACAGCCTTGAGTCTTCTTGGGTATGATGCTACAAGCTTGGCACAGCGGTATTTGATGTGTAGATCCTTTCAAGCTCTGTCAGGTTGGATGGGGAGCGTCGCTGCACAGCTATTTTCAAGTCTCTCCAGAGATGTTCAATGGGGTTCAAGTCCAGGCTCTCGCTGGGCCACTCAAGGACATTCAGAGACTTGTCCTGAAGCCACCCCTGCGCTGTCTTGGCTGTGTGCTTAAGGTCATTGTCCTGTTGGAAGGTAAACCTTTGCCCCAGTCTGGGGTCCTGAGCAGTTTTGGAGCAGGTTTTCATCAAGAATCTTTCTGTACTTTGTTCTTTACCTTGATCCTGACTGGTCTCCCAGTCCTCTGCCACTGAAAAACATCCCCACAGCATTTCATTTTTCATTTATTAGTTATTTTACCAGGTAAGTTGACTGAGAACACATTATAATTTACAGCAACGACCTAGGGAAAAGTTACAGGGGAGTGGAGGGCGATGAATGAGCCAATTGTAAACTGGGGATTATTAGGTGACCGTGATGGTTTGAGGGCCAGATTGGGAATTTAGCCAGGGCACCGGGGTTAACACCCCTACTCTTACGATAAGTGCCAGGGGATCTTTAATGACCTCAGAGAGTCATGACACCCGTTACACAGGGTAGTGTCCCCAATCACTGCCCTGGGGCATTGGGATATTTTTTAGACCAGAGGAAAGAGTGCCTCCTACTGGCCCTCCAACACAACTTCCAGCAACATCTGGTCTCCTATCCAGGGGCTGACCAGGACCAACCCTGCTTAGCTTCAGAAGCAAGCCAGCAGTGGTATGCAGGGTGGTATGCTGCCACCACCATTCTTCACCGTAGGGATGGTGCCAGATTTCCTCCAGATGTGACGCTTGGCATTCAGGTCGGAGAATCTTGTTTCTCATGGTCTGAGAGTCTTTTGGTGCCTTTTGGCAAACTCCAAGTGGGCTGTCATGTGCCTTTTACTGAGGAGTGGCTTCCATCTGGCCACTCTACCATAAAGGCCTGATTGGTGGAGTGCTTCAGAGATGGTTGAACTTCTAGAAGTTTCTCCCATCTCCACAGAGGGACTCTGGAGCTCCGTCAGAGTGACCATTGGTTTCTTGCTCACCTCCCTGACCGAAGCCATTGTGCCCTGATTGCTCAGTTTGGCAGGGCAGCCATCTCTAGGAAGATTCTTGGTGGTTCCAAACTTTTTCCATTTAAGAATGATGGAGGCCACTGTGTTCTTGCGGACCTTCAATGCTGAATAAATGTTTTGGTACCCTTCCCCAGATCTGTGCCTCGACACAATCCTCTCTCGGAGTTCTATGAGTAATTATTTCGACCACATGGCTTAGTTTTTGCTCTGACATGCACTGTCAACTGTGGAACCTTATATATACAGGTACAGGTGAATTCGGAAGTTTACATACACCTTAGCCAAACACATTTGAACTAAGTTTTTCACAATTTCTGACATTTAATCCTAGTAAAAATACCCTGTCTTTTTTCAGTTAGGATCACCACTTTATTGTAAGGATGTGAAACTTCAGAATAATAACAGAGATTATGATTTATTTTAGCTTTTATTTCTTTCATCATATTTCCAGTGGGTCAGAAGTTTACATACACTCAATTAGTATTTAGTAGCATTGCCTTTAAATAGTTTAACTTGGGTCAAACTTTTCAGGTAGCCTTCCACAAGATTCCCACAATAAGTTGGGGGAATTTTGGCCCGTTCCTCCTGACAGAGCTGGTGTAACTGAGTCAGGTTTCTAGGCCTCCTTACTCGTACACGCTTTTTCAGTTCTGCCCACAATTTTTCTATAGGATTGAGGTCAGGGCTGTGTGATGGCCACTCCAATACCTTGACTTTGTTGTTCTTAAGCCATTTTGCCACAGCTTTGGAAGTGTGCTTGGTGTCGTTGTCCATTTGGAAGACCCATTTGCGACCACGTTTTAACTTCCTGACTGATGTCTTGAGATGTTGCTTCAATATATCCACATACTTTTCCTGTCACATGATGCCATCTATTTTGTGAAGTGCACCAGTTTTTTTTATGGTGGTTTTTGGAGCAGTGGCTCCTTCCTTTCTGAGCGCCCTTTCAGGTTATGTCGATATAGGACTCATTTTACTGTGGATATAGATATTTTGTACCTGTTTCCTCCAGCATCTTCACAAGGTCCTTTGCTGTTGTTCTGTGATTGATTTGCACTTTTTGCACCAAAGTACATTAATCTCTAGGAAACAGAACGCATCTCCTTTCTGAGCGGTATGATCGCTGCGTGGTCCCATGGTGTTTGTACTTGCTTACTATTGTTTGTAAAGATGAACATGTTCTCTTCAGGAGTTTGGAAATTGCTCCCAAGGATGAACCAGACCTGTGGAGGTCTACAATTTTTTCTGAGGTCTTGGCTGATATCTTTTGATTTTCCCATGATGTCAAGCAAAGAGGCACTGACTTTGAAGGTAGGCCTTGAAATACATCCACAGGTGCACCTCCAATTGACTCAAATTATGTCAATTAGCCTATAAGAAGCTTCTAAATCCATACATCATTTTCTGGAATTTTCCTAGCTGTTTAAAGGCACAGTCAACTTAGTGTATGTAAACTTCTTACCCCCTGGAATTAGGATACAGTGAATTATAAGTGAAATAATCTGTCTGTAAACATTTGTTGGAAAAATTACATGTGTTATGCACAAAGTAGATGTCCTAACCGACTTCCCAAAACTATAGTTTGTTAACAGGAAAAACAAGTTTTAATGACTCCAACATAAGTGTATGTAAACATCCGACTTCACCTGTTTGTGCCTTTCCAAATCGTGTCCAATAAATATAATTTACCACTGGTGGATTCCAATCAAGTTTTAGAACATCTCAAGGATGATCAATGGAAACAGGATGAACCTGAGCTCAATTTCAAGTCTCATAGCAAAGGGTCTGAATACTTATGTAAATAAGGTTTTTCTGTTTTAAAATGTTAATACATTTGCAAAAATTTCTAAAAATCTGTTATGAGGTATTGTGTGTAGATTGACGAGGAAAAGTTTTTATTTAATCCGTTATAGAATAAGGCTGTAACGTAACAAAATGTGGTTCAAATCAAGGGGTCTGAATGCTTTCCGAATGCACTGTATCTATGTGAGTTACGGGTCCCTCTAGCAGAGGCAGAACCAGAACTTAGCGTGTTGGTTATAAATATTGTAATGATCTCAATTTTAAAGATGCCCATGTTCTGGGAACATCAGGTGCATGATTTTTCCGCATTAAAATAAACATTGTAGAATCATCCACACAACTGGAGAGTTTTTGTGTTTTGTGAACATATCTCTTGTCATGTCCCCACAATGTTCCCAGAACATAATGAAACATTCTGGGAACCTTTAAATAACTGATTACATGTGTTATAGTAACGTTCTTGCAACATCAGGGGAATGTTTTATATGTGTTATGAAAACATTTGCAGCTACCAAACGAATTGTGTTATTACATTACCTGGAAACCTAAACAGATGTTGTGCACATTTTAGTGAAAGATAGGAGAACATTCCAAGGATATACAGTATATATTTTATGAAAATTAAAAATGTAAAGATTAAGTTATCAAAAACATTCTGTGAAGTTATCATCCTAAGGCTAGATAAAACCCTAACTAGAACTTATTTGGAATCTTAGCTAATGTTCTGGGAATGTTACCAGTTTGCTGGGATGTTCATATTTCTATTGGCTCTCTGAGTTTAATGAGGTTTGGTGTTCTTGGAAATATTTTCACATTTCTCAAATAAAAAACCTTACGTAGCTCCCTTGTAGCCATTAATAGTGGGGGCAGTTCCTCAAGTGGCACAGAACTGTTACAACTATTTCTAATAAAGTGAGTAAGTGTCACCAGCGCAGCATTAGGGCTCCTTTAGGCCTGTACCTAGGTAATCTAGCACGCATAAACACACCACACTGGCTTGTAAATCAAGTCCTCTAAAGATTCTGATGAATCCATGGAGGGTTTGTATGAATATGGACGCAATTGTTACATGCCATTGCTGAAGCCAAAGAATGTGGCGTTGAGCAAACAATGAAAAGATAATAGCAGCACAAGCCTAGGGCTAGGCCTGGACTGGGCCATGTAGTGTCAAGATGTGATCTGAGATACTGTTTTTGACACTACTGCTGATGAACCACTCATTTCCTATCAGCCCATACGCTACCACCCCATTGGCATCATGGTTCTGACAGACGCCGGCAGAAAGGAGCCAATCCAAACCACGAGCAAATCAAACCAAAAGCGTAATGTGTCTTCAGACTGAGGCATTACCTGGTTGATTCTGACAGCTGATCATCATGGTAAACACACCTCTCTATGTGCTCCTTTAAAGTATAAGCAAAACCTTCCAGTTGAAAAAAGCCAATCAGTTAAATACATAAAGACCACCAACTGCACCAGCGCCTGAGGCAGAGTTGGCCTTTCCACCTCTCTCCTCCTCGTAGTGGCGGTCTGAGGCGTAAGCTGCAGATGGAGCAGCCTTTACAGAGGTCAGCGGGTTGACAAGCTGCTTCGCCCAGCGAGCGAGCCACATTGAACCACTCAGTCTTTTTATTCCCCCACCATGTGAAAGAACCAAAGCCCAAGCCTCAGAGCAGCAGTGCAGGGTTATATCCTCCACTCCACCAGGACCACATGGATTTTATAGTATTTATTGGCTGTCTCCGGCACTCGGGTTTGGCCAGTACTGCAGCCCTCTCCAGTTTCTCCAGCGAATACCTTATCATCATGGGCATCTCCGTGTACAAACAGCAGCTGGCAGCCAAACCACAGAAGGCCTCAGAAATGAAATGCTTATTTGAATCAAAAAGAAAGGGAATGTTATGCTTTTATAGTTGAAATCATGAGAGCAACAATGTTGGTGTAACAAAACAGCACAGATTCTGCTATAGATGGACCGACACTGAGGCCACCCAAAGCCAGTTTACATCACATGACAAGAGAGAGTGAGAAAGGATCATTATTTGAGACTGGTCTCTGCAAATAACTGGCCAACTTGGAAAGGCCTACCAATTCCATGAGCACATTGTCTTTTGAGAGTTTGCTTGACCGTGCTGGCATTCATCCACTATGTCCTGAATACTAAAGATGGGCAAATCCTGCAAGATCTAACCACCTTTCCTGAAGAACTGGTCAAGAGGCCTGTCACCCATGTAGTCTCATCTCATAAGATATGACTTGGAACCCATTATCAACACAATGGTAATTGTATGCTTTCTAAACACTTGAAATGTACAAAGTGCCAGTGCAAATTTGAAAGTCCCAGGAAAAACTTGATTGCCTTTTGACTGCATCATAAAACACTGTGGGTCTAATAAAGTTGATGCAATGATGAATTGTTGAGCTATTTACAGATTTAGAAGAGAACAATGGGATATTTTTATTGGATTATTGCCTTTTCAGTAAGAGCCAAAAATGATGTATTTGTACTTTTCTGGACCTGCTTTTTCATATGACAAAAATCAGACACAGGGTGAGTTAGCCGCTGGGTATAGGCCCTGGATATCTGTAACATCCCAAATCATCTAATTAACAAAGTATTGCAGTGTGGGTAGGAGAGAGTGTGGTGTGTGTGTGTGTGTGTGTGTGTGTGTGTGTGTGTGTGTGTGTGTGTGTGTGTGTGTGTGTGTGTGTGTGTGTGCGTCTTAGCAACCTGACTTCCTTAACCCCGCTCAAAAGGTCAAGTAGCAAAACTAAACTTGCCAGCCATTTGCATCAGATAACTGTTATTGGGAGAGAAAGAAATTAGTTGCAGAACTTATTTGGAACATGGTCAAAATAAAAGATGGCAATAACACATAAGTGTTGGAGTCAAAGTACCTCAACTGACCTGTACCCACGCACATACACTAGGTACTGGTACCCCCTGTATATAGCCTCACTATTGCTATTTTATTGTGTTACTTTTTATATTTTACTCTAGTTTATTTAGTTATTTAGTAAAATCATTTTCTTGAACTTGTTGGTTATATGCTTGTAAGTAAGCTTTGCAATTTGACCTCTACACCTCTTGTATTCAGTGCATGTGACAAATGTAATTTAATTTGATTTTAGTTCTATGGTGGAAAACATAAGCATATGCACTAAATTAAAGGAATAACGCTAACCTAATCAGTTAAAAATAGCGAGGTCCCATTTAAGAATAGAAGTGCTTCTCTGGTAACATGCAACATTCCAAGCGAACATTAAAATAAGGGGTTTAGATTTATCACCCTCTCCTCACCTGACTCACATGGTGTCATGAAGTTCAGTCATGGCTGGAATCATGTCGGAAACTTTTCTTTTTGTTTCCTGGATGAATTTTTCATTCCATTCCATTTCATACTGAATGTGTGTTATTATTATTATTATTGAATTCTTCTCGGCATAAATGTGAACCACCTGCTGCAGGAACCCAGGGGAATAGAAGAGAGGTGGTGCACTGCGCACAGCATGGATTGATGCCCTGAGACTCTCAATAAACCCATGGCTTCATCTATAATACCCCTCTCTCTTGTTAATCATATGGAGTCCTTTGGTAATAAATGCCATGTGTTTTTCCAGGGCAGAGCATGACTGGGGGGAAGGAGTTGCCATGTTTTGTGGCCTAATACTTACCTGGATACCCAAACTCCTTGCTCCAGCCAAACGTTACACCACGCCCACGTATGTTAGTTTCTTCTCCCAGCAATAAGTCTGGATTCGATTACCTCCCTGACGATTTCTAGAATGAAAATCCATTCTAGACTGTCTGATCTGTCCCAGAAACCGATTGTTTGGGCCAGAGCCAAAACACATGTAGGTAAAGCAGCGTGGGGGGCATTCAAGAGCAGTGATATCTGAAAGTAAGAAAGTACAATAAGCTTAGCATTGCACATTCAACACTGTATCCAATGAGGTTGTCCATTATCTATCACCTCTGAGCCCTGATAAACATACAAAACATTGGCCCATTCTGTATCTAATCTACAGAAGACACTTCACATTTTCCAAAGCATCTCATGTAGACTCCAGTAATCATCTCTATTCCTTGGGGATATGCATTCCATCTGGGACTGCCAAGGTAAGCTGCAGTAGTGTTATTGCCAGCTATTGTGAAAATCATAGATGCCTTGCAAGACTTCCTACAGAGTATTGTTTTGCACTACAATTTCTCGAAAATGACATAAAAGAACATGGACTTAAAAAAATAATTGAAGACACTTGTGTTAGCTTGTTGTTAATAAGCATGATCAGTTGATCTTTAACACAAGGCACCACTGCTGACATAACATTCGTGTTGAGATCACCTGGCCTTTAATCCAGCTTTTCATTATGTTTTTCTAAATCCTTTGAAGCATCTGAATATCTTTGTGATGGTTGGCCAGCGGAAGCTCTGCCTTTGATCCTGTGTGATCCGAGATATCCCACATTGTCAGGGATATTGATCTTAGCGTTGTGTGTGTCACAAGGGCATGTCACGCAAAGACTCGTAAGGAGAATACTCTAAACCTCAAAGCTCACAACCTCATCCACATGTGCTGGGGTGTTGTCTTTCACCAGTCAGGCAAGTCCCAATACGGACCGGTACACAGACAAACAAGGAAAAACACATGAACTCCTTTGGCTGACAATGATGGGCTTTGCATCAGTTCAATTCATATCACTTCAGGTAACCATAACAGCCTATTTTCAGTTGTATGACTGTCATGTTAACTCAGACCAGGTGCAGCTGGTATTATGAGATGCAGTCCCATTTTTAAGCAGATTCAGAGTGACTTCAGAGAGTATTCACAAAGCCTTCATAGAGCATGCGTAAAGCCCGCATAAGAATTACACATCACATTTCTAAAAAGTGAGAGGAATTAAGCAGAACATATGTTTCAATGCTTCTCAAACTGTTTTGCTTACATATTGGACATGGCCTTAAACACAGGTGACTTCTGACATCAAAAAGGCCAGCCTGTAACCTGTACAGGAGTACCTAGGAGGCTGTTGACTACTGATGCATGTCCAACACAGTCCAGGATGTGTAATGTACTAGGGCTCCAAATACCTTGTCTAGATCTTGTGACTTTGACCCTGGTGTTCTAGTTCAACAGATCAATCAAGTTCTGATCTTGTTGATATGCAGTCCTTTCTACACGCTATTCTCATGTGGTAAGTCTTGCGGTCTCCCCTGTCTTTTAGTTGAGACAGCGTAAAAGAGCAAGGCCCTTCAGTATAAGCCTCTATGCTTTCTCAGAGAAGCAAGGGGACATTCTACAGTATGTGGGAACCCTGAAGAGATGGTAGAGAGGGGACATGGTACCAGCTGGTGCCACACTCTTAAATGATGTATGGTCTAGACATGACACAACATCAAAGCAGTGGTTGGAGTTTAAATGTTTGTGCAGCAGACTGAAACTTAACTAGGCTTTCATCATTTCATGCTTGGAATAGACATTGCACCAACTAGAGACGTGATGTGACACGTCATTTTTCTACACTCCCCCTTTGTTAATGGGGCTCGACGTTCGATTGTGGAATGATTACGCACAGACGGTAATGAAGTGAAACAAACGATCTAAGGACGAGAAAGAAGCTGTGATAGCAGTTGTTTTGCATCCAGAAACCCCTCTCATCAGACGGACTGCAGATACCTGCACACGCTAAGCCAAATAGGGTTCTAGCTACTTCACGCAGGGTTCAAGTAGGGATTCTACATCACATGGAAGACCCACGTGTGTTTATTGTGACCAGTAGCTAAACGGCTGTGTGAATGCCCCCATTGTTGCCATGACATATTGAATCATCTGTGCCAATTTACGCCTAGTGTTTTAAGAAAGACGGTCAAAGTTCAGTCTTGAGCTCCATCCCTCTTTGTGAGTATCCGGCCCTTTATCCCTTTAGCCTCATCACACATGCTGATGGCTTTCTAGCATCCAGCCAAAACAGCCAGGCAAAGCAGCGCTGCCCAGCAGCCTCAAAGTACCTTCCTGCATGTTGAGAGAGAGCCTCCAACGGGGAGCCAGAAGAAATAGTGCATTTCTTTAGTGGTGAATGCTCATGCTTAGCAACAGCTTTGTCCCAACCACAAAATTATACCACTGAGGAACTTTTCATGAATTAAACATGCGGAAGACAAGGTGTTGGAAATGTCCTCACATTAGTTACGGATGCTGTGTTACATAACAGTCGACAAAGAGACCCTATAATGTAGTTGAATACCTGGCAGGTCGCCATCGGAAAATAATCCTGTACAGGAGCATGATATTTCTGGGGAAAAAGGGTCCATCTGATGTAATTTTGATCAGATGTTCTCCTCTTTTCCTTTACATATCAGTGTGTATGAGTGATTGACCTGTCAGTGGAAATAGATGCACCTTAATGTGCTGTCCTTGCAGTCACTGACTGCTCACTGGCTCTGGTCTGCTCATCACACTGTTGTCCAACTGATGCAGCTTCAGGAGAGCAAAAGAGATATGAAGTCCACTGTCTCTCTATGACAGGCTTTTAAAGGTTCACTGTTTACTGCTCCGGACTGGTAGATAAAAACTCAAGCAGGAGTCTGACCACACTGAGTTTGCTTTAGCTGCACATGAATAACAAAGATACAAGTGCAAATAAAAATACATTTCCATGAAGCCATGTCTTGAAACCTGCACAAATTACTCTCAATGTTGCATGGATTCTTTGGTGCCTTTGGTCATCAGTGGGAGCCAACAATACAGTGGAAGCCTCTGGTACACAAACACTGTCCACTCTAGAGCATGTTGTTTTCTATTTATTTGCCAGAGTACAGCAGCTTTGATTTCCATCAGGGGATTTGTTTACTTTTATTGAAGTTGTCTGAAATGCCAGTGTTCCAGTCCACAGGAAATTGAAACACAGGTACGCAGAATAATTGAAATATAGGGAGAACGAGTTCAAAGGCTACTGGGAATGTGGAATCTTCAGAGAGATTTACTTACATGCTGATGGCAATCTAGGTTTTAACCACCTGAATATGAATCTAAAAACATCATTCTTGCTTGCCATGACCTTTAACGATCATAATCATTCACAGTTGTCATATATTACTGACTATGCCCTGAACATGGAGGTTTGCTGTGCCAATGAACGGTTACCAAGGGAATTAAGAAACATACAGTCAGATCAAAATGTTAGTTTCTAAAGATTGTAAACATCCTCTAACAATGATTTAAGACATAGTGAAAAGGTCAATGTTGAAAGGGCTAACTATCAAGATTTACATCGTAAATTACAGAGGAATAGGCTACACTACAGTAAATTAAAAGTAACTAAATTTGCTTTAATGTTAGCATGCATCTGTGTATGCATGTTGGCTTACTTAGCGTGTGTGCAGACTCTGGTATCTAAATGTATTTAGCCCCTCTATGGGAAAAATACCTGTCCTAATGAGTTAAACAGGAATGTGCCTCTGAGATTATGGTGAGTCAGAGACAAGAACCCTAACTAGAATCCATACCTTGGATCACGGTCAATCAATCTATTATTACTTGCTAATCAACTGACTAAGCAATCAATGCTAATCAGCCTCATCATCATGTGCTGCGTGGTTGTGAAATGAACTGACAACCGGCTCAGTGCCACTTCCAATCCCGAGGCTCCATCATTAAGTCTACCCCAGTAAATTACCTAAGTAACAGAAAAATGTGTGACCCCTTGTTGACTCGGAGAGTGTTCCTGTGTGGCATAAACTCTGAGCATGTGTGGTGGGCCTGAATCCCTGTGTAAAAGCTGTGGGGTTCACTCCCCTGACCTGGCGCACTGTAACCTGTCACTATAAAATATATAAAAGAAGGACCTCTGCTGGAAGCTCTGCATTTATGGCCAACTCTGGTCCTGGTCCCGAGGGAGCTAAGAGGATTTAGACAGGGAATAGAGGATTATCCCAGACAGCTTTTATACTCCTCCAGCATCAGCTCTACAAAACCACAGTTACATACAGTGAAAAGAAATGTAAAACAGGTGACAGTACCGCTTTTGTTTTTAGGATATTCTATGTATTATTTTTTAAATGATGGACTTTGTTTCATAAGGACTAGATCAAAAGATTGCCTTTCACAAGCTTTGAAAGGCAAGTCGATGTTTTTGCTCTGACTTCAGCATGTCTTCCAGTACAGCTAACTTTGATTTGAAAGCACATGGTATAATGTAATTAAAACCACATTCCTACTACTAAATAAAACCTTTTGGATATAAATCAGTAACCATGAACTGATATGAACAAACCTCTGGTCTTTGATGAGGATTATACTGTTTTCATTTTTACATCCAGTTCTTTCTATTTTATTTTAAATGCATATTGTTTAGCTTATACAATTGTCCAAGGGATGAGACCATCGTCATAGATAATGAAAAAGCCAGGTGTTCAGAACAATATTAGGCTGGTTAGAGTCAATATCCACTGGCCTGACATCATCAAGAAACTCATCATAGGCTCACTCTTGAGTTTTTTTCTCTTAGTCTCTCCAATACAAGTTGTTTTTTTATAGTGTGATTATCAGGCATGACTATAATCAGTGGTGTCCGAATGTTGGACTTAGCAGTGATGCAGTTGGTATTTTAGAAGTAAGTATATATTTCAACCAACAGTACACAATGATGTCATCTAAAAACAGGTTTAGCAACCCTAGATGGACAGAATAAACACCTGCTATAGCCATTTATATAGGTAGCATGCTAGAGAAGAGTTACTGATGGACAAAATATTATTTCATAGAGAAAGCACATGCTGGTGAAACACTGAACTTGGTGTACAGTGCAGTCCCCCATATAGCCATGTGTGAGGTTCCTCCTCCGCCATTCAAAATTACAAGTTAAATCCATTTAGTCCTTTAAGATCAGAGCCAGTGGATAATTAACATTCCCTTGCTGTTTACAGTAAATTATTTAACACAGTGGTTTTCTTTGGGAGCTGGTGATTACAGTGTCGCTTGTCTTCTAGTAAAAAAATCCCCTCTTTCAAAGGCCCATATCAAGGAGATTTCAGCTGAATGGAGCCCGTTATTAAGACTGAGACTAACACAAAAACAGCTATGTTTGGGTTTTCTTCCTGTGTATATCTTTGGAAGGACACAGACAGAATGGCCAGAGAACCAGACAGTGAGAAACACAGGTGTGCACCAGCCCTCCACCACTACTTCCTGGTGATAGTCTTACTCCTAAAATGTGGATGAAGTATTGAGTTGTGGAGTTCTTGATACGATTTTAATTCACCTTGAGCATGTGGTGGACTCGTGACAAAACAAACTCATTTATCTCTCTCCATCAAAGACAATTTTGGGTTGAAAGGGGAATTTCCTTAATAGTTTGTCCTAATAAAAATGGAACAGGTGTGGTCGACATGGCTAGACATACAGTATCAAGTTTAATTGAAAATAATTAGAGGGATATTAGCACATTTTATCAGTAGACACTTCAGCAAAAATAAGTTTCAGTAGCTTTTAAGCTCTTAAAATATGTTAAAGTAAGATTCTCAAATGTACATGTAAATACCACTCATTATGCCACTTGTTGCCCAATGTTGGTTCTCTCGCACTCCTGCCTCCTGAATATACAGGCTTGCTTGCCAGTGTTTACAATTTGATAAGTGCACACTAGTTAAATGGTCTTTGTGCGTATCTGATGATTATTATAAAACAAGCAAACCACTTTCCTGCCACACACAAAACTAAACAGGCATGTAGCACTGCCTCTGCCAGCAACATGCAGTTACTTGTAGTATTGAGATCCTTATACTTCCTTTTAAACGTATTCTCTCTTCCTCTTTGAGAATCCATAACCACATGATGCAGTGTCTTAAATGTGGCCAAAGGAACACAGTAAAGGAGTGAACATCTGACATAAAAATGCCATTGGGTTCATTCTGCTTACTTTAAACAAGTGCCTGACAACTGGGTCAACTTCAGTTACTTTTTTATAAGCCCAAGACCAATTTTGTTGAACAATGTTGTGTTTGGACAGTATAATTTATAACATCATACAATAAACAGCTGAGATTATGTTCAAAAACGTAGTTTGACAATTAATTCAAACGTAATGTAGTACAACATAGCATCACAATATTTTTTTTAAAAATTGTACCAGGCTTTTGGTTAGCACCGGGTAATATATGAGCTTGACCGAAGCCATGCTATCAACATCACGCAAATGCAACACAACACATCAAAAGCAGCATTGTGGATATCTGTGGGTCTCTATGGGTCTATTCATTTACCCTGTAAAATGTTAATAGCAACTGTTTTGCTTAGTCTACTGAAATAAATATACACAGTACCAGTCAGTGTACATTCCAAACCTTTGATATTTGAGATTCTTCAAAGTAATCACCCTTCGCCGTGATGACAGCTTTGCACACTCTTGGCATTCTCTCAACCAGCTTCATGATGTAATCACCTGGAATGCATGTCAATTAACAGGTGTGCCCTTTTAAGTTAATTTGTGGAATTTCTTTCCATCTTAATGCATTTGAGCCAATCAGTTGTGTTTTGACAAGGTAGGGGTGGTTTTTTAACCTTTCTTTAACTAGGCAAGTCAGTTAAGAACAAATTCTTATTTTCAATGACGGCCTAGGAACAGTGGGTTAACTGCCTGTTCAGGGGCAGAACGACAGATTTGTACCTTGTCAGCTTGGGGGTTTGAACTTGCAACCTTCCGGTTACTAGTCCAACGCTCTAACCACTAGGCTTCCCTACCGCCCCTATACAGAAGATGGCCCTATTTGGTAATTTGGTATTTGGTAAAAGTCCAAGTCCATACCATGACAAGAACAGCTTAAATAAGCAATGAGAAATGACAGTCAATCATTACTTTAAGATATGAAGGTCAGTCAATGAGGAACATTTCAAGAACTTTGAAAGTTTCTTCAAGTGCAGTCGCAAAAACCAGAGTTACCTCTGCGGCAGAGGATATGTTGATTGGAGTTAACTGCACCTCAGATTACAGCCCAAATAAGTGCTTCAAAGAGTTTAAGTAACATACACTGCTTGAATCTGGCCTTTGTGGTCAAATTGCTGCAAAGAAACCACTACTAAAGGACACCAATAAGAAGAAGAGACTTTCTTGGGCCAAGAAACATGAGCAATGGACATTAGACAAGTGGAAATCTGTCCTTTGGTCTGATGAGTCCAAATTTGAGATGTTTGTTTCCGAATGCAGAGAAGGTGAAAGCATGATCTCCACATGTGTGGATCCCACCGTGAATCATGTAGGAGGAGGTGTGATGGTGTGGGGGTGCTTTGCTGGTGACACTGTCTGTCATTTATTTCGAATTCAAGGCACACTTAACCAGCATGGCATACACAGCATTTTGCAACGATACGCCATCCTATCTGGTTTGCGCTTAGTGGGACTATCATAACTTAAAAGGGCACACCTGTTAATTGACATGCATTCCAGGTGATTACCTCAGCTGGTTGAGAGAATGCCAAGAGTGTACAAAGCTGTCATCAAGGCAAAGGGTGGCGACATTGAAGAAACCCAAAATATATAATACATTTGGATTTGTTTAACACTTTTTTTGAATGCTACATGATAGCATATGTGCTATTTCATAGTTGTGATGCCTTCACTATTATTCCACAATGTAGAAAATAGTACAAATAAAGAAAAAACATTGAAAGAGTAGGTGTGTCCAAACCTTTGACTGGTACTGTATATTCCAAACCTTTGAACCTTTGACTGTATATACAGTATCAGTCAAAGGTTTGGACACACCTACTCATTCCAGGGGTTTTCTTTATTTTTACAATTTTCTACATTGTTGAAGAATAGTGAATATACAGTGGGGCAAAAAAGTATTTAGTCAGCCACCAATTGTGCAAGTTCTCCCACTTAAAAAGATGAGAGGCCTGTAATTTTCATCATCGGTACACTTCAACTATGACAGACAAAATTATTTAAAAAATCCAGAAAATCACATTGTAGGATTTTTGATTAATTTATTTGCAAATTATGGTGGAAAATAAGTATTTGGTCAATAACAAAAGTTTCTCAATACTTTGATATATACCCTTTGTTGGCAATGACAGAGGTCAAACGTTTTTTGTAAGTCTTCACAAGGTTTTCACACACTCTTGCTGGTATTTTGGCCCATTCCTCCATGCAGATCTCCTCTAGAGCAGTGATGTTTTGGGGCTGTTGCTGGGCAACACAGACTTTCAATTCCCTCCAAAGATTTTCTATGGGGTTGAGATCTGGAGACTGGCTAGGCCACTCCAGGACCTTGAAATGCTTCTTACGAAGCCACTTCTTCGTTGCCCGGGCGGTGTGTTTGGGATCATTGTCATGCTGAAAGACCCAGCCACCTTTCATCTTCAATGCCCTTGCTGATGGAAGGATATTTTCACTCAAAATCTCATGATACATGGCCCCATTCATTCTTTCCTTTACACGGATCAGTCGTCCTGGTCCCTTTGCAGAAAAATAGCCCCAAAGTATGATGTTTCCACCCCCATGCTTCACTGTAGGTATGGTGTTCTTTGGATGCAACTCAGCATTTGTCCTCCAAACACGACGGGTTGAGTTTTCACCAAAAATATCTATTTTGGTTTAATCTGACCATATGACATTCTCCCAATCTTCTTCTGGATCATCCAAATGCTCTCTAGCAAACTTCAGACGGGCCTGGACATGTACTGGCTTAAGCAGGGGGACACGTCTGGCACTGCAGGATTTGAGTCCCTGGCGGCGTAGTGTGTTACTGATGGTAGGCTTTGTTACTTCGGTCCCAGCTCTCTGCAGGTCATTCACTAGGTCCCCCCTTGTGGTTCTGGGATTTTTTTCTCACTGTTCTTGTGATCATTTTGACCCCACGGGGTGAGATCTTGCGTGGAGATTATCAGTGGTCTTGTATGTCTTCTATTTCCTAATAATTGGTGACCAAATACTTATTTTCCACCATAATTTGCAAATAAATGCATTAAAAATCCTACAATGTGATTTTCTGGATTTTATTTTCTCATTTTGTCTGTCATAGTTGAGTGTACCTATGATGACATTTACAGGCCTCAGCTTTTTAAGTGGGAGAACTTGCACAATTGGTGGCTGACTAAATAGTTTTTTGCCCCACTGTACATACATACATATATATACACAGTATATCACAAAAGTGAGCACACCTCTCACATTTTTGTATATCTTCTCATGTGACAACACTGAAGAAATGACACTTTGCTACAATGTAAAGTAGTGAGTGTACAGCTTGTATAACAGTGTACATTTGCTGTCCCCTCAAAATAACTCAACACACAGCCATTAATGTCTAAACCGCTGGCAACAAAAGTGAGTACACCCCTAAGTGAAAATGTCCAAATTGGGCCCAAAGTGTCAATATTTTGTGTGGTCACCATCATTTTCCAGTACTGCCTTAACCCTCTTGGGCATGGAGTTCACCAGAGCTTCACAGGTTGCCACTGGAGTCCTCTTCCACTCATCCATGATGACATCACGGAGCTGGTGGATGTTAGAGACCTTGCACTCCGCCACCTTCCGTTTGAGGATGCCCCACAGATGCTCAATATGGTTAAAGGTCTGGAGAAATGCTTGTCCAGTCCATCACCTTTACCCTCAGCTTCTTTAGCAAGGCAGTGGTCGTCTTGGAGGTGTGTTTGTGGTCGGTATCATGTTGGAATATGGCCCTGCGGCCCAGTCTCTGAAGGGAGGGGATCATGCGCTGCTTCATTATGTCACAGTACATGTTGGCATTCATGGTTCCCTCACTGAACTGTAGCTCCCCAGTGCCGACAGCACTCAGGCAGCCCCAGACACTCTCACCACCATGCTTGACTGTAGGCAAGACACACTTGTCTTTGTACTCCTCACCTGGTTGCCGCCACACACGCTTGACACCATCTGAACCAAATAAGTTTATATTGGTCTCATCAGACCACAGGAAATGGTTCCAGTAATCCATGTCCTTAGTCTGCTTGTCTTCAGCAAACTGTTTGTGTGCTTTCTTGTAGCATCATCTTTAGAAGAGGCTTCCTTCTGGGACGACAGCCATGCAGACCAATTTGATGCAGTGTACGGTGTATGGTCTGAGCACTGACAGGCTGACCCCCCCACACCTTCAACCTCTGCAGCAATGCTGGCAGCACTCATACGTCTATTTCCCAAAGACAACCTCTGGATATGACGCTGAGCACGTGCACTCAACTTCTTTGGTCGACCATGGCGAGGCTTGTTCTGAGTGGAACCTGTCCAGTTAAACCACTGTATGGTCTTGGCCACCGTGCTGCAGCTCAGTTTCAGGGTCTTCTTATAGCCCAGGCCATCTTTATGTAGAGCAACCATTTTTTTTCAGATCCTCATAGTTTTTTGCCATGAGGTGCTATGTTGAACTTCCAGTGACCAGTCAGTATGAGGGAGTGTGAGAGCGATGACACCAAATTTAACACACCTGCTCCCCATTCACACCTGAGACCTTGTAACACTAACGAGTCACATGACACCGGGGAGGGAAAATGGCTAATTGGGCCCAATTTGGACATTCACACTTAGGGGTGTACTCACTTTTGTTGCCAGCGGTTTAGACATTAATGGCTGTGTGTTGAGTTATTTTGAGGGGACAGCAAATTTACACTGTTATACAAGCTGTACACTCACTACTTTACATTGTAGCAAAGTGTCATTGTTGTCACATGAGAAGATATACTCAAATATTTACAAAAATGTGAGGGGTGTACTCACTTTTGTGATATATGTGTGTGTATATATATATAACCCTGTGTGAAAAAAAAATTGACTGTGGTTTGGCCCATGAGGGGAAGTGTCAAAGTTTCAGATGGCACGTCTGAGAAGGGAGGGCTGACTGGAATCACATGTGTTTTGGAAAAAAAGGGGAAAAACTAGCCGAGGACCATCCTTCCTCGTGGCTCTGTTTTGGGTCTATATGTCACACCAACCATCTGGATGCTTGGACCACTGAAAACCATAGTGTTCAGAGACAAAACACCAAACAGGACACTGAGAGGAAGTGGATTCGGGCATAAAACCCCCCTTACTTCCTGTCATTCCTATCCACTTTGACTTCAAGCACAGAATCAGTGTCTTCCTAGTTTACAGATAGGAAACATTCACACTGTCCCTGGTTTCAGGCACTAAGAACATCCATATATAATCAGGTAGTAATATACAGGCAGTCCTCCATACTTTAGACTGGCAGATGTATCCTTAGGACATGACTGATTGGAAACCTGGTTTATTCCCCCCAGTAAGAAAATAACTAAATATGAAATCAAGTTACTTCCAAGTGGTCTATCCTTTCAGTTCCATCCATATCTATGTGACATTCTCCATCACAGTGCTTTGATTTGGTTTAACACCTAGATGAAAATGGAGACAATTAACAGAGCTAAAGTGGGGGTAATTAAAGTTCAAGTTTTATTGTCACATGCACAAGTACCGTAAAATGATTCACTGTGATCTCCACCCAACAGGCAGTAATCAATATCAAAATAGTATAACTAATACAAATAAAAAATACATCTGAGAAAGAAAAAACAAGAAATAAGAGAGGAAGCTACAGTGCTTTCAGAAAGTGTTCACACCCCTTTACTTGACCCACATTTTGTTGTGTTACAGCCTGAATTTAAAAAGGATTCAATTGAGATTGTGTCACTGATCTACACACAATACACTATAATGTCAAAGTAGAATTTTGTTAATAAAACATATTTGAAATGTATTTTTAAAAACAAAGCTGAAAACTCCACTATGCAAGCAACCATTTCACTGTTCTGTTTACACCTTCTGTATCCTGTGCATGTGACAAATAAACTTTGATTTTATTTGATAGTGTGTGTTTACCAGAGACGGTAACTTGAAGAGCAACATGATCTGCACCAAAGTCAAATTTGGATAATGTTTGGCCAACAAGACAGTGTTATTCAATGCCTCGCAAAGAAGGGTACCTGAATATCCCTTTCAGGGTGGTGAAGCTATTAATTAGGCTTTGGATGGTGTATCAATACACCCAGTCACTACAAAGGTACAGGCATCATTCCTAACTCCATTGCCGGAGAGGAAGTAAACTGCTCAGGGATTTCACCATGAGGATGATGGTGATTTTAAAACAGTCACAGAGTTTAATGGCTGTGATAGGAGAAAACTGAGTATGGATCAACAACATTGTAGTTACTCCACAATACTAACCTAAATAACAAAGTGAAAAGAAGGAAGCATGTACAGAATAAAAATATTCCAAAACATGCATCTGGTTTGCAACAAGGCCCTTAAGTAATACTGCAAAAAATGTTGCATAGAAATGAACTTTTTGTCCTGAATACAAAGAGTTATGTTTGGGGCAAATCCAACACAACACATCACTGAGTACCACTTCATATTTTCAAGCATGGTTGTGGCTGCATCATGTTTTGGGTATGCTTGTCATCAGCAAGGAATAGGGAGTTTTTTAGGAGAAAAATAAACAGAATATAAGCATATAGAATAAGCACAGGAAAAATCCAAGAGAAAATCCTCAGTCTTCTTTCCAACAGACACTGGGAGATTAATTCACCTTTCAGCAAGACAATAACCTAAAACACAATGCCAAATATACACTGGAGTTGCTTACCAAGACAACATTGAATGTTCCTGTGTGGCCTAGTTACAGATTTGACTGAAATCAGCTTGAAAATCTATGCCAATACCTGAAAATGGCTTTCTAGCCATGGTCAACAATAAATTGACAGTGCTTGAAGAATTTTAAAAAGAATAATGGGCAAAGCTCTTAGAGACACACAGAAAGACTCACAGCTGTAATCGCTGCCAAAGGTGATTCTAACATGTATTGTCTCGGGGGGGTGAATACTTGTCTAATCAAGATATATTAGTGTTTTATTTTTCATAATTGTTTTGTTCTTCCACTTTGACAGAGTATTTTGTGTAGATCGTTGACAAAAAAAATTACAATTAAATCCATTTTAATCCCACTTTGTAACACAACAAAACGTGGAAAAAGTCAAGGGGTGTGAATACTTTCTGAAACTAACAGTGCAGTACAACATACAATTAAACAATCAAATCCAAACGGTGTACACGTTTGCAGCAGGGAAAAATATTATGATGGGAATGAGCACTATAAATCAGTATTCTATACTTCCAACTTCTGAGGGTCAGTGCCAGAGACAGAGAACTCTAGTGCCCAAAAGCCAGTTTTAGTATGGGCAGCGCCATTAAGGACTTTCACCATTTTTAAGTAGTCAACTGAGTGGGACTTCCGACAGATGTAGGATCTTAATTTGATAACCTATTTGCAGGAGAACTTTCCTGCAATGCTCAGGACATTTAAAATGTGTAATATATTTGAAGTAAAAAAAAAATTGAACGTTCATGGTGTGGAACTATTTTCCATTAAAGTTCTTGCTTCATTTATTGTTACAAGTTTAGTCACAATACCCTGAGCAGGGGACATGACTGCCAAAGACACAAAACGTTTTCAGGGAAGTAATGAGATTTAAATAAATTCAACAACTTTATTTGACTCAGTCAACCAATTATTATTGGGTGAATTTGTAACATTGCTGAAACAACAATGTAATATCTATTAAATGCTGATCCTAATACAATAATTTATTTAGAGAATTGTTCATTTTATATTTCTACACACCTCATTGTCCAAAGCACGAAGGAAAATGTTCCCATATTGTATAGGTCTGCTCAGGCTTCCTAAACATCTTCCTAAGCCCCAAATAAGCTATGGACCTGTCTCTATTCAATCATAGCAAATGTAAGTAAAAAGACAATCTGTGTTTTATACCCCCGATAATTCAATTTCTTTATTATAAGTCACGATTTCTCTGGAGGGCACTTTGACAGACCAGAGAAAAGGGCATTGTCAAGGAATTCAATGTACTTTAATTGGGGCTACCCAATGATTAGTGGACCTTTTTCATTTCTCTGGCAGTGCTGGTACAGCCCATCAGACACATGGTGAATTGTAGCGATTGACTTACAAAGGTTAACCTCTCCTATGGTACTGTGAGTGGTGGGGGGTAGATGTGTATGGAATGCTTAAGTGAATTCACAATGGGGTTACTGGGAAAAGGGCACTGCAAAGCCAGACAAAGAGGTGCCCTGCTTTTTCAAGTGCACCAGGGACTTGGATGAACTCTCTCTAAGGAGTCATTAGAACTTACACTGTCGTAGAATAACGTAAAATAACAGAAGGGAAGATGCAGAATGTACATATTCACCTAATCTGATGGGTTTTGTGAGTACACTGAGTAGATTTGCTGACACAATCACCTCTAGAAAGCACTGATGTTGAAGAATGCTGACTATCTCCTTTGGCAAGTGTTTGCGCTTTATAAGTATGCCAAGGCCAACACATGTCTCCTGGAGTAACTGCCTGCCCTTGACAACACACTCCTCCAATGTAACTGTAGTGTTCTCTACAGGTGGGAAAAGGCTGCCTAAATACGATCCCCAATCAGAGACAACGATAGACAACTGCCTCTGATTGGGAACCATACCAGGCCAACAAAGAAATAGAAAACATAGATTGCCCATCCTAGTCACACCCTGACCTAACCAAATAGAGAATTAAAAGGATCTCTAAGGTCAGGGCGTGACACCACCGTGTCTTATGACGAAAATAGTTTATAGATATCAGGACAGCGATTACTCACCCGGGAAGAATTTACTTCAGACCTCCGACAAGGCCCTTATCCCCGTTATTCGCAGGAAAAAGAGACGGAGGTATCATGGACGAAGATCCGGGTGCCTTATTAGGACATGTCACCGAGAGAGTAATCTACCTTTACCACCGGTTAGCCAACCAACCAACCAACAATCAAATCAAATGTATTTATATAGCCCTTCGTACATCAGCTGATATCTCAAAGTACTGTACAGAAACCAAGCCTAAAACCCCAAACAGCAAGCAATGCAGGTGTAGAAGCACAGTGGCTAGGAAAAACTCTCTAGAAAGGCCAAAACCTAGGAAGAAACCTAGAGAGGAACCAGGCTATGTGGGGTGGCCAGTCCTCTTCTGGCTGTGCCGGGTGGAGATTATAACAGAACATGGCCAAGATGTTCAAATGTTCATAAATGACCAGCATGGTCAAATAATAATAATCACAGGCAGAACAGTTGAAACTGGAGCAGCAGCACGGCCAGGTGGACTGGGGACAGCAAGGAGTCATCATGTCAGGTTGTCCTGAGGCATGGTCCTAGGGCTCA
Source organism: Oncorhynchus mykiss (assembly GCF_013265735.2). Taxonomy (NCBI): domain Eukaryota; kingdom Metazoa; phylum Chordata; class Actinopteri; order Salmoniformes; family Salmonidae; genus Oncorhynchus; species Oncorhynchus mykiss. The sequence continues at coordinate 20,504,422 of NC_048572.1, read as the reverse complement.
GGTCCTCCGAGAGAGAAAGAAAGAGAGAAAGAGAGAATTATAGAGAGCATACTTAAATTCACACAGGACACTGAATAGGACAGGAGAAGTACTCCAGATATAACAAACTGACCCTAGTCCCCCGACACAAACTACTGCAGCATAAATACTGGAGGCTGAGACAGGAGGGGTCAGGAGACACTGTGGCCCCATCTGAGGACAATCAATCGGTAATAAAAATAGACAAACTCCATCACGTATATGTCCTACCAACGGGACATTAACAACTGTAATAGCTTATGTTTCACCGAATCGTGGCTGAACAACGACATTAAGAACATACAGCTGGCGGGTTTCACACTCCATCGGCAGGACAGAACAGCAGCCTCTGGTAAGACATGGGGCGGGGGCCTATGCATATATGTGAACAACAGCTGGTGCACGATATCTAAGGAAGTCTCGTGGTTATGCTCGCCTGAGGTAGAGTATCTCATGATAAGCTGGGGACCACACTATCTACAATAAGTGCATCGAGGACTTCGTCCCCACAGTGACCGTACGTACATACCCGAACCAGAAGCCATGGATTACAGGCAACATTCGAACTGAGCTAAAGGGTATAGATGCCGCTTTCAAGGAGCGGGACTCTAACCCGGAAGCTTATAAGAAATCTCGCTATGCCCTCCAACAAACCATCAAACAGGCAAAGCGTCAATACAGGACTAAGATCGAAACGTACTACACCGGCTCTGACGCTCATTGGATGTGGCAGGGCTTGCAAACTATTACAGACTACAAAGGGAAGCACAGGCGAGAGCTGCCCAGTGACACGAGCCTACCAGACAAGCTAAATAACTTCTATGCTCGCTTCAAGGCAATTAACACTGAAACATACATGAGAGCATCAACCTTTCCGGATGACTGTGTGAACACACTGTCTGCAGCTGACGTCTGTAACCATGAAATGCTTTGAAAGGCTGGTCATAGCTCACATCAACACCATTATCCCAGAAAACCTAGACCCACTCAGATATGCATACCGCAAAAAAAGATCCACAGATGATGCACTCCACACTGCCCTTTGACACCTGGACAAAAGGAACACCTATGTGAGAATGCAGCTCAGCATCTACAGCTCAGCGTTCAACACCACAGTGCCCTTAAAACTCATCACTAAGCTAAGTACCCTAGGACTAAACACCTTCCTCTGCAACTGGATCCTGGACTTCCTGACGGGCCACCCTCAGGTGGTAAGGGTAGGTAACAACTCGGGGCCCCTCAGGGGTGCGTGCTCAGTCCCCTCCTGTACTCACTGTTCACTCATTACTGCATGGCCAGGCACGATTCCAACACCATCATTAAGTTTGCCGATGACGTAACAGTGCCTGATCACCGACAACAATGAGACAGCCTATAGGTCAGAGATCTGGCTGTGTGGTGCAAGGACACAACCTCTCCCTCAACATGATCCAGACAATGGCGATGCTTGTGGACTACAGGAAAAGGAGGACGGAGCACACCCCATTCTTATCGACAGGGTTGTAGTGGAGCAGGTTGAGAGCTTCAAGTACCTTGCTGTCCACATAACAAACACACTAACATGGTCCACGCGCACCAAGACAGACGTGAAGAGGGCACGATAAAACCTATTCCCCTCAGGAGACTGGAAAGATTTGGCTTGGATCCTCAGTTCCTTTAAAAGGTTCTACAGCTGCACCATCGAGAGCATCTTGACTGGTTGCATCACTGCCTGGTATGGCAACTGCTAGGCCTCCGACCGCAAGGCAATACAGAGGGTATTGCATACAGCCCAGTACATCACTGGGGCCAAGCTTCCTGCCACCCAGGACCTCTATACCATGCAGTGTCAGAGGAAGTCCAAAAAATTGTCAAAGACTCCAGCCACCTTAGTCATAGACTGTTCTATAGATTACTTGCATTACCCCACCCCCTATTTTACGCTGCTGCTACTCTCTGTTTATTATCTATGCATAGTCACTTTATTTACTCGACCTACATGTACATATTACCTCAATTACCTCAACTAACCGGTGCCCCCCCACACATTGACTCTGTACCGGTAACCCATGTGTATAGCCTCGCTATTTTACTGCT